>NC_081412.1:555305941-555673441 GCF_030272615.1 Cryptomeria japonica | reverse complement strand
TAATATTTTTAATAATTTTTCCACAACCTACTAAACTATTCAATTTAGTCGACCCTAATATATATAACCCCCATGTCCTTTGTCAAGGTTATCCCAATCTAGGAATAAATATAGTTCTTTAAATATATCACTTGGAAGGTACTAAAGAAATTTTTTAATATCATACCAAGGGTAGCTCTTAGCCTCGATCACCTCCATCTTACTAAAAACAATAGAATTATCCCTAATACAACTTTTAACTCTTGAAATCCATTAACTAAATCGTATTAGTGATAGGAGGATAAATTGTTCTTGCATCATACTGTTGTTCTCCATTTTAAAAACCTGTGTTCCCTCTCTTTTAAAAGTGAATGTTACTGCCTCTATGCTGCAATGGAAGAGCACAACAAAAAGTCCGAAATGAAAAACAACAAGATGAGGTTTCAAATTAGGAAACCTCCTACACTTTAAGCTTATCAAAGCTTGGGCAGGTGAACACTTTTATGACTATTTTCTTACAAAAATAGTAAAAGGTTTATAGAAAACTAGTGTACATTCTTGTAAACTTTCCTTGCTGACTGGTACAACAAAACATAAATGAAAGTTGATTTGGCTTTTAGAAAAGGACCACACAATGCAACAAAAAACTGATAGGTAAACCAATGCCTTATCCAATCAATAAAGTCATCCACAACATACTACAACCTGAGAAGAGAAACTCGTACACAAGTCACAAATTAGTGATCTATCAACTCTATATATGCCTGGCATATACAGAGTCCTATTCCGCACCAAACTTCATTAATAGATCTACAAAAAAATACTGCTATCAATAACTTTGTTCAAAGTACGTTTAATTTTCCTCCTTGAGAAAAAGACTTAAAAAACCTTCATTAAATGCCTAACAAGTCATTTTAGATAAACAATCCTTGATTACTTAAATGAAATGAATACCAGTACAATGACACAAAGATAATACAAGTCTAAATTTAAGATTCTATGGACTGTATATTTTATTCCTCCATCAAAAGATTACAACTATATCCTATCTGACTCGAAAATTTCTAAGAAAATGACCTGTATTAATTTTGCCAGAGTTTAGCTATAAATTTTGCGTCCCTTCTCTAGGTAGTCTTGGTATCCTTTTATAGAAAATCAAGATGCAACAACCTTCAAACTACCTAGAAGAAATATCCCTACCCTAACTGTCATTTTATCATAAGTTACACATTACCATCAAAGTAGAAGCATAACAAAATCAATTAAGCAGCCGGAGAAAGGCCAACTAACTTCTCAATATTTGGCAATCAAGTGTCAAGTGCCTTTGACTCTTCATAATTCGGATCTCCAAAAGCTGTTGCAAGAACGAAATGCTTATGGTTGTCGGAGGATTACTACATATTGGAGCGTTGATTGATTCTTCCTTCGCCCTGTCCCTTTCATCACATATTTTATTTCCCATTCTTGTTGCCAGAGAAATCACAAAACTACACCTATTTTTTCTGCAAATCCCCTTGAATACCTCTCTGCAAAATTTAACTTCAAAACAATGTCACATAGGAAGCCATATAGTTTTGTCATTAGTCCTTTCAAGAACTCAAATTTTGGCACCAACAGACCGGAGAAGCTTTCCTCTAAGCATTTTTCCTTTAGTCGCTATGTCACGGTGTTTAAAGTTTGGATGTATTTCTATTGCGGTAAAGCTACAACAATCTGATCATGGAAAACTAGCATGCCCCTTAACATATCTAAGTAACCCACTTAGAAAAGGCCCCACCACTTGGAAACCCATGAAAACTTTATCCAGTATCACTAGCTATTTATCGTAACCGCTCGCCTTAACAACTGGCTTTAATCGTTGTTAGGGACGACCGCTAGTGGCTTGTCACCATGTTGCAAGGAATAACCATCGCACACCTTTCGGTTGTAGTATAGCAACAACTATCGATCTACATCGGACTTGTCCAGTCATTAAACATTCTAACCCCCAAAGTGGGCCCCCTTATCTATTTCACTCATCTGTAGACCCCTGCCATGTGTCACCTTTGGATTGGCTCATGAGATCCGCTTGGGTAAAACTAGTCCCACTATTTCACTTTGGTTTGTTCGGTGCCAGAATTTTGACCAAACTTCCTCTTCGGCTAGCAATTTTCTTGTCTCATCGAAACCGCAGTTTCATCAATGCCCTTATCTTATCGGTTGGACCAGTTGATGTTTCATCGATGTGCCTTTGCCAATGGAACCGAGCTTTCAATGAAACCATTTAGATATCCATCGTGGCCAAGGTTTGTTTGAAATTCATTTTGATGACATGTCACCTATTCTACCATCTCATCACTACTAGACCCAACATCGGACCTGGTCTTACCCTCTGCTCTGCCACGTGGCATCCCCTGATTGGCTCCAGGGTCCCTGCCCTACCACCTTAGCATGACCTCACTAATTGGGTAGAATGAAGCTCTTTTTTGTCGCTGGGTCCCATCATGGTCACCGAGTCATGATGAATAAACTTCATGCATCTTTCCATAGCAGTATAGCAACAATCGTCTGATCTGAGGAAACCTGCTCAATCTTTAGGATTCATTATCATTTAACTGCCAACTCCACACCATCTGCCCTAACTACCTACTTTAACCCACCAACCATAGTCCACCGTTAGCAGTTTGTCACCATGTCACAGTGAATGACCATCGAGCACTTTTGAGTTGCAGTAAAGCGATAGCCACGAGATCAATAGGAACCTGCTCAATCTTTAGGAAACCCGACAGATACATAGAAAAAGACATAGGACATAGGAAAAATTAAAATTTATCAAAACCTGCCCAGGCTTAGACTTAAAAGGGGCCCCCTCTTGATGATGCATAGACCCTTCCACTTAAGTGGAAAAGGTAGCGAGAAAAGACCTTTAACAAAAGAAAGGGAAATTTTGAAAATTGAACCTTGAACCGATTTGTAAATGGTTCAAAACTGACATAACGCATTCACACTCGCTTATTAAATATTACAAAGCCATGACTCATGCAAGAGAAACAATTGAGCCTTGAACCTTGAACCGATTTGGTTCAAGTTCAAAATGAATTACAACAATGCACTACAAAGGTTTAATTTTTTAAATGTTTTCATGAAAAAGTAAAAACCCTAAACCCTCAGAACCACAAACTCATAGGAAAAGGTCAAATTTCTGAGTTTTTGACAGACTCCAACAGCTAAAAGGCAAGATTTTTAAAATATTTTAAATGGTGATAACAATGGCTCAGACTAGGGATGGTTGGATGCAAGACCAACATAATAATTTAGCAAAAAATCTAGAACATAGACGAACAAAACCCTAACAAAAGATAACTAAAACAAAGAAGAACAAACAAAAGCAAACCTAAACTACTGTGCATGGAAAAATCATGAGAAATATTGTTTCAGAAACTGTCCATGCACTGGTAGTTCCTGTAACTCACCATTCAATCTTTGGAGGAAATAGGAATCTTTTCCATTAAGATAAAAAATGATTAGAGGGCCTATCCATAATGATTCAAATTTCTTGTGCTTGCCTTTGTCTTGATCTCTTGCATTCCATTGCAACACCATATCACCAATCTGGAATTTTCTTATACTAGTCCTTTTATCAAAAAGGTACTTTGACTGTAATTGAAGTTTCATATTCCTTTTATGGGTTGCAGTCCTTATTTATTCTAGCTCTACTAACTGAATCATTCTTTCTTCCATGGGCTCAGACATTTCTAATTCTTCAATCTGCACAAAATTTGTAAACTGGCAACAAATTATTCACAAGTAGTCTAGCTTTCACTCCATAAAACAACTCAAAAGGGGATGTACCAATGGCCTTTTTTATAGTCACCCTGTCAGCCCATATAGCTAACCTGATCTTTTGATCCCAGGACCTTTTATTTTCCTCTAGGATCTTCTTGATAATATTGAGGAGACTTTTATTACTTGATTTCGCCCAACCATTTCCCTGTGGGTGGTATGGTGAAGAGTATGACATAATAATCCCACATTTAGCATAGAACTTTGCAAACTCCTCAGACTTGAAGCACATCGCATTGTCCATGACCATTTTAGCAAGCACACCAAACCTTGTTATTATATTATCCATGAAAAAATTGATGACCACTTTACTAGTGGCCTATTTGGTAGGTATGGCTTCAATCCACTTGGTGAAATAATCTACAGCCACCAGGATCCATCTATGACCCCTTCTTGATTTCTCTATTATCTCTCCAATAAAATCAATTCCCCATTGAACAAAAGGGGCTTCAAATGTAACAAAATTCAAAGGCAAAGCACCAACATACTTTAGTTTAGAAGAAAACCTTTGACAAGGATCACATTTTTTAACATACTTATGAGCATCCTTGAACAAAGTTGGCCAATAATACCCTACTCTGATTATCCTACTAGTAGTAGTCTTAGCTGAATAGTGGCCTCTACATACCCCATTGTGCATCTCTTTCAGAACCTTCTCATCTTGGAATTTGTCTAGACAAACCAGTAGTATCCCATCATTGTTCCTCCAAGACAGGTCTCCCTAAATAAGAATATATTTATGTGATTTTAACTTTATTGTTCCTTTTTGGTTGTGTGTCATACCTTCTAGACATGAGGCACTCTTCAAGAAGTATATTGTATCTAAATACCATGGCTACCTCTCAATACTAGTAACCATAACCTCTTCAACCTCAACATTATTTATGTCAATATTTTCAAATTTTGTCTCAGTCATTAACTTGGTTGAGCCTAAACCTCTCACCAGCTTTGTGATTTTGATCTCAACAACAAATTCTTGTATTTTGCTTATCCATCTACATGTCTTTCTAGTTACTTCAGATTGGGACATGATGTCTTTCACAGTTGCATGTGGTACATAAGCTACAATTTGGGCATTTACCAGATAAGGCCTAAATACTTTAATAGCCTTGACTAAAGCATATACTTGTTTTTCCATAATTTCATATTTCAGTTCACAAGCTTGCAATAATTTGTCGTAGAAAGCAATTGGATGTTCATACCCTTCATCATCCTTTTGAATCAGAACTATTGCTACTGTATGGTAGGAAGCAAAAGAAAATAATGAGAAGGGCTTACTATAATCAGGGGACTTAATCACTAGGGCTTCCTCGATAGCCTATTTAATCTTATCAAATACTATTGTTGCCTTATCATCCCAAATAAACTTGGCATCCTTCTTCAAAAGCTTCACAATAGGCTTGACAATTTCAGCAAAATTTGCAATAAATCTTCTGACAAGGTTTACTTTACCCAGAAAAGACTGAATTCCTTTAATATTTTTTGGTTGAGGCACCTTGTTGATAGCCTCAATTCTTTCAGGGTCAATCCTGACTCCCTCCTTGGATACAATGTTCCCTAGTAACTTTCCTTCGGTTACAACAAAGTGGCATTTTTTTGGATTTAAAGATACTCCAAATTCTAAGGCGTTACCAAATATTTTTTCTAAATGGCCACAATGATCATCCACCTTTTTTGAGAAACATGTCAGATCATCCTTGCTAAACAACCATTATGATATTAATAAATTCCTTGAAAGCTACATCCATAGCCCTCTGAAAGGTTGCACCAACATTCTTCAAACCAAATGGAATTCTTACATACACATAGGTTCCCCAAGGGGTAGTCAAAGTAGTCTTGAACTATTCAAACTCTTTCACTAATACCTGATTGTAACCAGAAAATTCATCCATCATTGGTAGTAAATCACAACCAGTTACCCTTTGTAACATAGCTTTCATGTTTGGGGATGAATAATTATCTTTAAGGGAGGCAAAATTCAAGTTCCTTAAATCCACATAGCCTTATGTCCCCATTCTTTTTTCTGACATGCACTAAATTTGATACCTATGAAGAATGCCTTATAGGCTTTATAATACCCCCTTCTCTTAGCTTAATCAACTCTTGCTAAATCTTGGGTTCTAGGAGGGGGTTAATGGGTTTTGTTATTTTGTCTAAAAGGCTTAGCATCCGGATGCAGAGGTTTTCATGTTGAAATAAGTCTTGTCTATACTGCTTTATGTCCTCATAGGACCGAGCAAAAACATGTTTTCACTTTTGTAGAAAATTAAGGAGGTTGGTCTTAATATGGGGAGGTAGGTTCTTCCCAATATAAACCAACTTAGGGGAAGATTCACTCCCTAAGTTTACCTCTTCCAAGTCCTCCAACTTTGTAGATGATGTTTGATGTAGGTGACCATCACTATAACTGAACATACCCTCTAGTTCAACCAGTCCTTGTATTTCATTTATCTCTAACTGCACTATGTCACTTCCAAAAATTGTGTCCTGTCCATCTACTACTTCCACCAATGTATTACAATCAATCTTTTGACCTTCATAGTCATCTATGCATTGTACAAATCTAAGGATGTCTTCATCATCCTCGAAAACTTGCCAATTGTACACATTATCTGGGATGGCTAGTCTGGCTTTTGTCTCAATTATTGAAACTCCAATTATTGTTACACCACCATTATTTAATGCAACATTAGCTAAAAAATCTGTGATAATGTTCTTAGACCTTTCAATCCAATCAATAGAAAATGCATCAAAGTGTTCAATGACATCTCAAACATCATGCTTATACTTTTTTAACTTGGTCATTTTTAGATGCATACCTTGACCTAATCTAACACACTACAAGTTCAAAGTCTCCATAAACTCTTAACAACTTGATCCCATGTGTTTTTGCAATTTCTAAGCCTAATAATAGAGCTTCATACTAAGTTGTGTTATTTGTACATTGGAATGCCAACAAAAAAGAATACTTGAAGGTAATACCCGATGGGGAAATAAAGTGCACTCCTACTCCAAACCCTTCTTTAGAGCAAGCTCCATCAAAATACATCTGCCATAGAACTTCTTGCTAGGATTTCAGCTCATCAACAATAGGATCAGTATTCTTCAATTGAGGCTGATTGGATTCAATCCTGAAGTTATCAAGATCTACATCTATCATGCAATTAAGCATGTTTGGGTCTATGTTTTCAATAACCATTGGGCCACATGGTTCTTTGTACAATTTTATTGAATTCCCATTCACTGGGATAGTTGCATATGATAAATCTAGTTGAAGATGTCCTCCAACAACAACAACCCACTATCTAGACAAAATCATGCCATAATGGGGCTTAGCGTCTATGACTATTACATCCATTATATAAGTAGCTTCAGGGAATGCTGCTATTTTTACTTCTACATCTTTCATAGTACCCACAATAGGCACTTCTCTATTATCCATAGCATAACACCTCCCATATGAAGTGTGTACTGACAAACCTAGTTCTCTCATAACACCGTAAGGCATTACATTAGTAGCTGCACCGAAATCTATCATGTATTTTTTTATCAATATGTTATTTACTAACAGTGTGACATAAAAGGGATCAATCTGAGATGGTTCCTAATTAATAGCGGTGCCCACATAAACTTCTGGGACCTTTTGTTCTTGATCCTTCTCATCTTTTGCATTTTCCTTTTTAGAAGAGGTATCCACATCTAATATACTTAAAATCGAAGAGAAAGCAACCTCTCTATGTTCTTTCATTTTCAACAGCTCTATCAAAGGTACTGAAACTTTCATCTATGTTAAAGGTTGGGTCATATCAAAAGTAGTATTAACATTAGACTCAACATGAGCTTTAACCTTCTCTATCTATTGGTGACTTGTTCTCTTGTCACCAACGGTCTCTACCTTATTTCCAGTTATATTAGCAATATCAGGTTTCATTGAACTACTTGACTGATCACCTTTAGCCTGACTATCTTTGATAGGGGTTTTGTTTTCAATGGTCCTCTTACAAGAAATTTCTTTAAAAAACATAGAACCAGGCTTACCTTGATCTTCATCATCTTTACTGCTTCTCAAATTATAGTTATGCTTAGCTTTAGCTATTGCAGGCTTAGTGAGATTCTTGACTTCCTCCTCACTAGGCCTTCTGAGATGAATCTCTTGATCTTCTATTGTGACTACATTCAAAGTAGGGTTCCAGTCAATTGTTAAATGCCATTGGAAATTTGCATTGCTTCTCGAGACATCATATTCACTTGCTTCATCTCCTGAAGAATCACAGTCACTGTCTACAGTACACTCAAACATATTAACTATAGGTTCACTCTCATTTCTCATGGATTCATTTAAAGCTTGAGCCACAACACACTGATAGGGGCAATGTGGCCCATCAGATACCATACACCAAGGGGTATTTTTCATGTTATGTACATTTCCTCCCTTTAAAGGATCAGGGGTGTCCTAATTTTCTGTGCCTTTTGATCTATCTTGCATAGGCTTGCCATCTTTCAATGCACTGTTATATGGCATATCATGCAATCTAGCAGGTCTATCTTGCCAGTTGTAGTGAGGCTTCTCAAGTTTACTTACTTTAGCAATAAGATCCTTAACAATATTCATTAATTTTTCTATTTTATCCTCTTCTTTAGAGGATCTATTTTGTTGTGGTTTTTGTTCTTGCCACAATCTTCCATCAGTCCTTCTTCCCACTTTACTTGATGCTTTTCTATTACTCTCTATATTGATTTCAATTTTGAAAGCATTTATTAAACTATGTGGGTTCTTATCTCTGAGAATATAAGCCATCTTAGGATCAAAGGCATTGTAATAATTGGTTAGACATACATTGTCATCTAGCCTCATACATTGAAGGAGCCTATGCATTGCCTTTTGAAACCATGCATTAAAATCTATAACAACCTCAATGTCAGACTTCCTGATATTGTTAAATTTGTTGAGCATGAAGCTCACAGTTGTCTTATCTCTAGATTGCTCTTTAAAGAAATTCTTGAATTCCTCCCAAGAACTAATGCTATCTACAAGTAACCCTTTGTACCAATCTGTAGCATCCTCAATCAAAGATTGCACAAACAACTTCATGATGACATCCTCATGTACAATTTTATAATCATTGATCATGTCACCAAAAGATTTCAGATGCTCTTCAACACTGATAGCATTGTTCCCCACAAAATTCTCGAGTCTATCCCTCACTTCAATAGGGACGTGGTTTGGATATCTTGGAATTCCATCAAAATACAACTGCCTATACAACTCAACATTTATCGGTCTCCTTTAAAACTGATTTCCAATAAAGTTATTTCCAATAGTCACACTTGGGCTTGAACCACCAGCTCTAGGAGTTTGATGACTTTGACTATGGGATGGTCCATGACTGGTTTGGTTTGCTAGAATTGTACTTGAGGGAACAACATAATTATTTGGGGTAGAATTTTTAGATTGGTTAACGGGTGGGATATCATTTGTTTTCATCATTGGTTGAGTATTCAACAGAGAGGTAGAAGTATGTTGACATGTAAGATTACTCTGATCTACAGGTGGGAAATTTATAGGAGGAGCTTTTAAGAAATGAATCTTTCTTCTAAACTCAGCATTAAGTGCTTCTATTTCAGCCTTTTCTAACTCTCTTTACAAGTTTTTATTTTCTTTTCTTATCCTTTCTACCTCAATCTCATGCAAAGTCACTCACAGGGGTCCTTTTGCACTTCTTGATAGTAAATCCTCAAATCTATTTTCCACTACTTTATGCTTCCCTTTGTCAATAAAGGGCCTGTTAAGTTGGGGATCATAATGAACCTCCCTACTAGATTGTGTTGCAAATTTAGGTGCAAAATCAATTTTAGGATCTAAGATTTCTTTAATAACATGACCATGATCTTAACTCCTACATTCTTCTTGAGAAAACAACTCAAGATCTGCAATCTATCTTAATAACCTTTCTCTTTCAATAAGTTTGGCTTTGGTTTCATTCTCCTTCTCTCTTTCCTTCTTTTTTCTCATGGCAATCAATTTATGTACTCTCTTATTTAGAACCTCAATCTCCTGGGACACTTTATCTTGGTCTGGCAAGGTTTCCTCTGAATCTAACTGATTTAGTTGGTCCATATCAATCGGACTGATATTTCCTTCAGTAGTTTTGGGAATGGAATTGACCCTATTACTTGTGCTATGCCTATCTCTCCCTGAAGCGCTAGTATTAGACACTTTTTGGTGAAAGGTTTGGATATCATCATTTGTACCAAACAGGCCAGCATGAAAACCCATAATATTATGGTAAGAGTCCTAAGAAGGGGCATTGGACTTTGCATATACAGGATGCTCAAAAGACTTACCCATTTTATTACTCTTCTATTTCCATCACTGATTTGACTAATCAGGAATAACAGTTCCCTTCCAGCCCTTCCTGACTCATTGATCTAATGTTAGGATCTATGACTGCTGCACATGAGATGCTAACTTTTGCAATGATTAAATGAAGGTCTTAGAATTACAATCAAATTGTTTAAATAAACATAATAATAAAATATCGATAGATTGAATAGAAGAGAGATAGAAGAGAGAAGACAAAACACAAGTTGATAATGGAGTTCACCAAATGGCTACGTCTCTGAGTCCCTCTCCAATAGAGTGACCGATCCCCGATTATGCTCCAGAAAATGGTTACAAGGCCTACAAACTGTTACAAAGTCTCCTCGCGTCTCCTCAGATGATAATGAATTACAAATGTTTTTCTCTCTCAAGTACAACAAACTTGACTGCAAGCTCCCAACTACAGAGACAAACAATTCACTATCACAAGCTCTCCAAAAATTCTCTCACACTTCTCTCACCATTATCCAATCTCCAATGTCTACCCCCATGCTCACAACTTACCCCCCCTTTTATACACAAATTTTACCCAATATGGCTTAAAACCGTATGATTTGGAAAATCAACCATATCCCCTTTTTACAACATATAAATCTTCTTAAATAAACCTCGCCCTTTAATTCCATGGCTCTTATAATCCTGAGCCTTGCATATTTTACAAATCTTAACAAAAATATCTATTTTGGTCTTTGCAAGTATTATGATTATCAGGTTTGGTTTTACTTTACCTTTTCCATACAAAAAGGATTACCTTTGTTATCAGCTTCGAAACTGTCGTGGGTGTAGTGGTGTTGAGGGAATTGTGGCAAGCATTGAGGTCGGGTTCAAACTACCCAACCCCTATGTATAATGTCAGATATCCGCTATATTCCTTTAGATACGGTAGCTCACACATTATTTTTAAATAAGCCTCTCGCCCTAGCAGTGGAGACTAAAATAGGAGATAATAGGTTGGGGGTTTGAATCCCCCTACCCATATTTTTTAACCAACCCTATCCACAGGCCAAGTAGGCCACCACCATTATGTCTGGAGCTTTCTACTTGGTACCATGTGGATCTTGAAACTATTTTTATCCTCCTGGATCAATCCTCCCCACTAGAGAACTTTTGAACCTTCAAAAGTTGCATTTATTTAGAAATTAAGTGAGGACATGGCCTCCCCACTTGTCCTATATCATCTATCCATCTATGCACCTGGCTCATCACCACAATCAAGACTACAACAATATTATTGAACATGTATATCATTGTATCACTTCCATAAGCATCTACATTAACTGTCATATTCACTATCCAACTACCATTGACTAGTATCAAGCTAAGCAATAATGTAGATACAAAAGTGAACAATCAACAACATAATGGTCCTTCACAACAGGAACATTTTTAGCCAAGGGAGCCTCCAAACTCTCAACCATAAGCTGAGGCCATGGATCATCAACGCTTTCATTTTTGTCTCCTCACACTGTACTGTTGGCATATCTTGTGGCATATGATCTTGATTAGCCTTGATTGCTTCAAGTTCATGCCTAGAATCACCTGATTTGATAGACATAAGAGACAAATCCTTACTTGCATTAATCACCCTCTTTAGTTGTCCTATATTCGCAAAAGAATGATCAGTCTTAAATTCGTGAGAATGCACAATATATTGCAAGCCATCTTTAAACAAATGATAATGATTCTTCTCTCAATAGAAAATAGCCTTTTGATCAAATAGATAAGGGCTTCCAAGCACTATTCCATAGATATCTAATGGAACCACATCAAATTGTACCTCATCCACAAACTTGCTTGTGATTGTGAATTGTAACGTGCATTGCCTTGTTATTTGCAACTTACCATTCTCACAAATCCAACTTAGTGGATAGGGTCTCTTATGCGGTGTGGTTTTCAATCCCAAGTTTTTAACAACACTTTCAGAAATCAAGTTAACTTGAGAATCACTATCTATGAGTGCATCAATTTTCACATTCTTAGAAATAAACCTTACATGTAAAAGCTCATTTCTTTTCTTATCTTCAGGGACATCGTTAACTTGAGAAGTAGAAGCACAACTATCAAAGGAAACACTGGCAATAGGAGCCTTACCTTTCAAACCCATTGGTGTTATCTTAGTTTCATCTTCAGACTTCGAACCAAGATCCATAACAACATTTGCGGCCTTCTCCTTACCTTTTTGTTTCTGAGCCCACTTAGGTTTCAATTCTGGATACAATCGCCAACAATGTTCTTCATCATGACCTTTCTTTTCACAATGAGAACATGTGAACTCCTTCTTAATAGTAGCTGTCTTCTTTTCTCTTCTTGTTTCTGCAACCTTAGATGAATTTTGTACAAAATTATCATTGTCAAAATTCTTACCCCTGGACTCTAGATGTGTGGCTTGAACACTAACTTCATTCAAATTACTAGGATTCAACATCAAAATAGAATGTCTTAGGTAAGAATTCAAACCACCTATGTAATTAAGCAGTGTATCCTGAGTATACAATGGAACATTCAAAGCAATAACCCATTTTCTAAACTCATGGGTGTAATCTTGGATGGACTGACCCTTAGATTGCCTAAAGGTTTTCCAATTCATAGTCAATTGTTGCATATGACCCAAAGGGTAGATCTGCTTCTTGAGAACAGCAACAAATTCCATCCAAGTCATACCAACATTACCATGGCGAGCACTTTCTATCCTAGACCTACTCTCCCACCAGGTGAGACCTGTTTCTCCCAACTGAAGAGTGGCTAATTGGATCCTAGTGGCATCTTCTACTAGGCCTTGTATCCTACAATACACCTCTACCTGTTGGACCCAATCATCTAACTTTTCAGCATCTAACTCCCCACAGTACTTAGGTAATTCATTTTTTACATCCAGTTTAATTATAGGCTTAGATGTGCTCTTGAAAGGATTAATAGAAGTAGAAGAAGAAGAAAGGGAAGAAGGAGGAGAAGCAAATGGAGGAGTTTTTGGTGGTGAATCACCACCTGTTGAGCACTTTTCTTTATCCTCTCGATCTCCATGGTCCTTCGATGACTTTCCTTTTTCATGCTTCAAACATTCTTGCCTCTCTTTGTAGAGCACCTCTACCATAGCCTTCATTTTTAAAAAAGCTTTTCGAAAGTCTCTTTCACCAAGCTCTGGGTATTCTTGTTCAATTTAAATTTATGACATCTTTAGTGGAAATGTCCTTTGTTTACCGATCTTAGGATTATACTTTGCAAGTGTGCCTTCACCTCACTGGCTCTTAGATCGTGTTAACATCCACCTGTGCAAACACTAGTCAAACAAGCTCTCATACCACTTGATTTGATGTTAGGATCTATGACTATTGCACGTGAGATGCTAACTTTTGCAACGATTAAATGAAGGTCTTAGAATGACAATCAAATTGTTTAAATAAACATAATAATCAAATACCAATAGATTGAATAGAAGAGAGATAGAAGAGAGAAGACAAAACACAAGTTGATAACGGAGTTCACCAAACAGGTACGTCTCCGGGTCCCTCTCCAATAGAGTGACCGATCCTTGATTATGCTCCAGAAAAAGGTTACAAGGCCTACAAATTGTTACAAAGTCTCCTCATGTCTCCTCAGACGATAATGAATTACAAATGTTCTTCTCTCTCAAGTACAACAAACTTGACTGCAAGCTCCCAATGCACACAGACAAACAATTCACTATCACAAGCTCTCCAAAAAATCTCTCACACTTCTCTCACCATTCTCCAATCTCTAATGTCTACCCCCATGCTCACAACTTACCCCACTTTTTATACACAAATTTTACCCAATATGGCTTAAAACCATATGATTTGGAAAATCAACCATATCCCCTTTTTACAACATATAAATCTTCTAAAATAAACCTCACCTTTTAAGTCCATGGCTCTTATAATTCTGAGCCTTGCATATTTTACAAATCTTAACAAAAATATCTATTTTGGTCTTTGCAAGTATTATGATTATCGGGTTTGGTTTTACTTTGCCTTTTCCATACAAAAAGGATTACCTTTGTTATCAGTTTCGAAATTGTCGTGGGTGTAGTGGTGTTGAGGGAATTGTGGCAAGCATTGAGGTCACGTTCAAACTACCCAACCCCTATGTATAATGTCAGATATCCACTATATTCCTTTAGATACGGTAGCTCACACATTATTTTTAAATAAGCTGCTTGCCCTAGCAGTGGAGACTAAAATAGGAGATAATAGGTTGGGGGTTTGAATCCCCCTACCCATATTTTTAACTGACCCTATCCACAGGCCAAGTAGACTGCCACCATTATGTTTGGAGCTTTCCACTTGGTACCATGTGGATCTTGAAACTATTTTTATCATCCTGGATCACTCGTTCAGGTAACTCTTCATGCAACTTCTCTTGAGGGTTTTTCTTCATATAAGACCTAGTATTCCTTTCCCTATATATCTTGCCAACCTTTTGAAGTGACTGTGATGTTTTTTTAAAAGAACACTAGTTTTCTCCCTTACTTCAGAGTCACCACCAAATATCTTTGGAATACAATATATTTTAACACAGTGAATCCCGTTTATGCAATAAAGACACAGGTCTGGAGTATAAAACTTATCTTATTTGACTCTACCCAGTAGAGTCACCATTTTTGTTGTTCTCCATTTTGAAAACCTCAGTTCCCTCTCTTTTAAAAGTGAATTTTATTGCCTCTGTACTACAATGGAAGAGGACAACAAAAAGTCTGAAATGAAAAACAACAAAGATGAGGTTTTAAATTAGGAAACCTCCTACACTTTAAGCTTATAAAAGCTTGGGTAGGTGAACCCTTTTATGACTATTTTCTTACAAAAATAGTAAAAGGTTTACAGAAAACCAGTGTGCATTCCTATAAACTTTACTTGTTGACTGGCACAACTAAACATAAATGAAAGTTGATTTGACTTTTAGAAAACGACCATAAAATGCAACAAAAAATGGATAGGTAAACCAGTACCTTATCCGGGCAATAGAGTCATCCACAACATACTGCAACCTGATAAGAGAAACTCGTACACAAGTCACAAATTAGTGATCTATCAACTCTGTATATGCCTAACATATATACAGTCTTATTTTGCACCAAATTTTATTATTAGATCTACACCAAAATAGTGATATCAATGACTTTGTTCAAGTTTAATTTTCCTCCTTGAGAAAAATACTTAAAACAAATTCATTAAATACCGAACAAGTCATTTCAGATAAACAATCCTTGATTACTTAAATGAAATGAATAACAGTACAATGACATAGAGACAATACAAGTTTGAATTTAAGATTCTCTGGACTGTATATTTTATTTCTCCATCAAAAGATTACAACTATATCCTATCTGACTCAAAAATTGCTAATAAAATGACCTGTATTAATTTTGCCAGAGTTTAGCTACAAAATTTTGCGTCCCTTCTCTAGGTAGTCTTGGTATCCTTTTATAGAAAATCAGGATGCAACAAGCTTCGGACTACCTAGAAGAAATATCCTTACCCTAACTGTCATTTTCTCAAAAGTTACCCATTACCATTAAAGTAGAAGCGTAACAAAATTAGTTAAGTAGCCGAAGAAAGGCCAACTGAATTCTTAGTATTTACCAATTAAGTTGCAGGTGCCTTTGATTCTTCATAATTCTAATCTCCAAAAGTTGTTGCAAGAATGAACCACTTCTGGTTGCCCGAGGGTTATTGCATATTGGACCATTAGTTGATTCTTCCTTTGCCTTGTCCCTTTCATCACATATTTAGTTTCCCATTCTTGTTGCTGAAGAAATCAGAGAACTATGACTATTTTGTCTACAAATCCCCTTGAATACCTCTCTACAAAATTTAACTTCAAAACAATGTCATATAGGAAGCCGCACAGTTCTGTCATTAATCCTTTTGATAATTAAAATTTTGGTGCCAATGGACCGAAGAATCTTTCCTCTAAGATTTTTTCCTTTAGTCACTATGTCATGGTGTTTAAAGTTCGGACATATTTCCATTGCAGTATAGTGACAGCCATCTGATCATGGAAAACTAGCACGGTCCTTAACTTATCCAAGTAACCTACTTAGAACTAGCCCCACCACTTGGAAACCCTTGAAAACTTCATCCACTATCACTAGCTATTTGTCATAACCACTCGCCTTAACAACTGGCTTTAACAGCTGTCTAGGCTGGCCGCTAGTGGCTAGTCACCATGTCGCAAGGAATAACCATCGTGCACCTTTGGGTTACAGTATAGTGACAACCATCAATCTGCATCGAACTTGTCTGGTCATTAACCATTGTAATCCCCAAAGCAGGCCCCCTTGTCTGTTTCACTCATCTATAGACCCCTACCATGTGTTACCTCTAGATTGTTTCACGATATCCGCTTGGGCACCACTGGTCCCACCATTTCACTTTGGTTTGTTAGGCACTAGAATTTTGGCCAAGCTTCCTCTTCGGCTAGCCATTTTATTGACTCATCAAAACCACAGTTTCATCGATGCCCTTGTCTTATCGACGGGACCAGTTGATGTTTCATTGATGTGCCTTTGTCGATGGAAGCAAGATTTTGGTGAAACCATTCAGATATCCATTGTGACCAAGGTTTTTTTGACATTCATTTTGATGACATGCCACCTCTTCTACCATCTCATCACCACTGGACCCACCACCAGACCTGGTCTTACCCTCTGCTCCACCACGTGGCATCCCCTGATTGGCTTTGGGGTCCCTACCCCACTACCTTAGCATGACCTCACTAATCGCCCAGAATGAAGCTCTTCTTTGTCACTAGGTCCCACCATGGTCGCTAAGTCATGGTGAATAAACTTCATGCATCTTGCCATAGTGGTATAGCAACAATCGTCTGATCTGAGGAAACCTACTCGATCTTTAGGATTCGTTATCATTTAACCGCCAACTCCACACCGTCTACCCTAACTTCTTGCTTTAACCCACCAACCATAGTCTGTCGTTAGCAGTTTGTCACCATGTCATGGCGAATAACCGTCAAGCACTTTTGAGTTGTAGTATAACGACAACCGCAAGATCAACAGGAACCTGCTCGGTCTTTAGGAAACCCGATAGATACATAGGAAAAGACATAGGACTTAGGAAAAATTAAAATTTATCAGAACCTACCCAGGCTTAGACTTAAAAGGGGCCCCCTCTTGATGACGCACAGACCCTTCCACTTAAATGGAAAAGGCAATGAGCAAAAACCTTTAACAAAAGAAAAGGAAATTTTGAAAATTGAACCTTGAACCGATTTGTAAATGGTTCAAAACTGACATAACGCATTCACACTCGCTTATTAAATAACATTACAAAGCCGTGAATCACACAAGAGAAATAGTTGAACCTTGAACCTTGAACCGATTTGGTTCAAGGATTCAAGTTCAAAATGAATTACAACAATGCGCTACAAAGGTTTAATTTTTTAAATGTTTTCATGAAAAAGTAAAAACCCTAAACACTCAGAACCACAAACTCACAGGCCAAGGTCAAATTTATGAGTTTTGACAGACTCCAACGGCTAAAAGGCAAGATTTTCAACATATTTAAAACAATGATAACACATACCACAAATAACCCCTAACATCTCCTAGCTTTGTGCCACAATTGAAAGCCACATAATATTTGAGATATAGTGTGAAGCACTTAAAAAACTTCACCTACACAATATTAGAGATAGTTGGCTATCTACACCTATATCAAAATCAATACTAGCATGCACTTCATCTCATGCATTTAATCTATGTACCACAAGGATTCACATATATTGGTGACGTTGGTATTTTTACAAGCCATATAAAATGATCCATAAACCTATAAATTAGGTCCCATGGTTCTTGAGGTTAAGTTACAAGCACACAAACTTAACACATTTAATCCCCATGATTTGTCCTTTATTCAAACATAAATGAATATAATAATACTAATTCTTAAAAATATCAAGGTCTATACACTTCACTCAATTTCTATTTAGAGACTAACTATTTACTAGATAAATATTATCTCATAGTGGTCATATTAAATAATATCCTACTTATGAGTGCTTATTATTTTTTAATACCAACCATAAAACCTAGTATATCATTATCTACCAAATATATATAAAGATAAAACACCATACTATATCTTTTAATACTTACTATTAGTTAAGTACATATGACAAATAAAGTCAAAATTGTTTCATCTAGTTAAACTAAACATGAATTTGGATACATATCTAGATTAGGTAGATCCTTTATACTTATTAAGATTTTCTAGAACCATCAATTTATAATGGTTGAATTCAACATTATCACTAAATAAAAAGTTATTAGGTTTCATTAAATCATTTTTACCTATATCATGTTCATGTTTATCATGCCCTTGAAATAATAGGCCTCCATAGCATATATAGTCCAACATAAATGATTTGCATATATCAATCTAACTGAAATGTAGAAATTTAATTCTTAGTTAATTTTAGTAATGAAACATGTAGAAATGTAGAAATGATTTGCATATCAATCTAACTGAAATGTAACACAAGAAATTTGAATATTGTAACACATAAAATAAACATTTAACTTAGAATTATGAAATTTCTATAAACATGTAACACAACTAAGTAGACAAATTCAATAATAATGAGTTCGAAGAAATTGAATACTAATTTAGCATGTATTATGATCCCCTTAAGACATCCTTTTTTGACTAAATTATGCACTAAATAATAAATTATAAATATTAAGGAAAGGTGTTGATGAATTAGGAGAGTGAGAGTGCACCTAATTCATAGTGAGAGCACATTGTGACACATAAAATAAACATGTACAACACATGAAATATCTATAAAAATGTAACATTTGAAATGTCTAGATAAACATGTAACATGTATGAAATGTCCAGGTATAATATCTAAATTAAGGCTACAAATGCAATGTCCATAGTTCTTGTATAATATCTAAATTTCCACAACACGTATAAAAGAAATTGAGTGCATAATAGAAATATAATGTTCGCAACATGTATAATAGAAATGCCATATATATCTAGAATAAAAGAAGAAAACATGTATATAACAATAATGAGCTATGTCATGCCCTGTCCCGATCCCCAATCTGATCCATCGCTTGCTTCAGGGGCCTACATTGTGTACACAATTTCCATGCTAAAAAAATTATATATAGTGGATCCTGATGAATAGGAAAAAAATAAGACATGTCAATTTAAATTTAAATTTAAATATAAATTTACCTTTATATCGTGATGAATAGTATCACCAGGTGCCTGAAAATATCCATATCTCATGGGCATCATAATCTCCTGTAATATATATTTAAAATAAAAAAAATATGTCAGTGGTAGTGAATACATAGAAACTTTATATATACAACTACTTGTTAAAATCAAAATTTGGTTTCTTACCTTATGCCTCTCCTCGAATGCATGCTTGATGCCAGATATCTCCAAAGAGTGTAATGAGACAACATATGAATCAATAAAGTCATCCATAAGAAGAGATGAAAAACCTCATCGCTGAACTCCTAGAATCTGTGGTGTAGGATGCACTGTAGTGTTAAGATTTATAGGAGGTATCAAAATATCCTCCTGCCTAGAACTACCAGGCTCTGAATCTCCTCCACCATGGTTGGTACTATTCGAGGATCTCTAAAGTACTCATCCAATGAACACAGGAAGCTATTGAAGAGTGATCCCATTTAATGTAGAGAGAGCTTGATAAGCATCCACAAAATCACTCACTAAATAGGAGCTCATCTGGCATACACAATCCTCTGGTAACTATCTGATCTCTGTCGGCGATGGTAGATCATAACGAATATATGGGTCATAAAATGAATCCATCTCATTAACAATAGGGACAATACAAGAATGCAACATATATCTCCCCACATGATCAGAAGTCATCTCATCAAACTGAGTACCAATGTTGCCAATGCTAGAATACATGCCAATGCATGCCTCCTCAACTGCCATTCACCAACACCTCCTGTGACCGAATCCAAACCTTTTGGAAAAACTTAAAGGTTCTGACCCATCATTTCCCTCTTACTAGGGGGCCGTGTATCATGGTGTCTAAATCTATTTGTAAATCTTCCCCTACCCTGCCCAACATGTCGTGGAAAGTCTATGTAATCAACATCATATCCTAGATGAAATTTTGCATACAATTGTTTGCAAAAATACTATGATAGGTCATCCTTCTATGGCCACCTATGATGTGTCACCAACCATCTAGGATATATGAATGGTGCAACAATAGGACCCTCACATCTAGTGACCCGATATCCTCTAACCACAACCATTTTTCTATAAAATGGGAACATGGATTTCACATTCACTGCAGAAACATCTCTATCTATTGTTTTCCATTTAATCATGCCATATAAAGTGTGAGATAAAGTCCTATAAAAATACTCAATGTGAGGATCATCATATGGGTTGTATGATTGAGCAAACTCAATCATACATATCAGCTCATCTCTAATGCATTCTAATTTTTCCCTTATGGCCATCACATGAGTGTTATTTAAAGTCCGTTGTAACTGCACTAGAAAGGACTACATTCTCAAAATAGTCTGAGTATGAGCAGTCTCTGAATTCTCAAGAGTACTCTCAGGAGTCTCAGACCTACGTGAGGTCTGTTGAGGATCAGGATGCACACTTTGCTCAGAAAAAAGTTATTGTCAACCACTAGAAGCCATTTCTATATGTGATGTGATATGTATGAATGTGTGTGTGTGTGTGTGTGTGTGTGTGTGTGTGTGTGTGTGTGTGTGTGTGTGTGTGTGTGTGTACATGTGTATGTGTGTGTGAATCTACATATATACATTAAATTGAATTTAAAACAGGTTCATATACAATGTATGAAACATTGTACAAATATGCTTTAAACATTTTAAACATTTAAACAAATCAAATGTACTATGACCTATAGACATTGAAACTTAAAGATTACATTGAAAAACAAATTACATGAACTTATTTAATAAAAAATTATAATATGCATATGCGACTACACCATTATAGATAATGATTATGATCATTTTATTAAACTAGAAAGTTATGCCAAATATCAATAATAATAATCATTCTAGCATAATTGTACTTCAAATATAATTTTTTTGTAATAGGTATATAAGGAGTAAAATAGACAATCACCTAATTTATTAATAAATCATTAATTAGGTCTCCTTTTACTTTATCTAGGGTTTTCATTTTCCTTTTATAAGCATTCATTAGTGTACAATGTAATCTTATTAATCTAATTTAATTCATATTCATTTCAATATAAAAAAAATTTCTTGATCAAATCTCAAAGTTGGATAGCTTGCAATCATAGTTTTTTCTCTCTAGATGTGATTGGTGTTTTTATTATAAGTGATTCTTGGGAGTTGTGAGGCTCAATATCAACTCCAACATTCAAATAGGGGGTTGTCATGACAACTTCCCACATAGAGGTTGTGTCCTCATGATGCTTGGTAACCAAATAAGGAAACATTACCGAAGTATTAGGCACATCTAATCATGTTGCACTTCACTCAACATACTAGTCCTATTACACCTTATGCTAGGAAATCTCACTATTGCATAATGGAATTGATGCATCTCAGGCATGCTCAATATTTTTACAACCAAAACAATTTCTGGATCTTAAAATTGAAAATTGTGTTATTGAAGAACATAGAACTCATGAACATCATGTTTCTTGAAGAGCAATACATGAAATATATTATAAATTTAAATTAGTGTTAGTGGCGATGTTAACCTATAGGTGAAAGTCAAAGTAGCTTCTAGATATGATGCTTTCATATCTAGCTATATAGTAGTTATTAAACCAAAGGGTTCTAGGATCTCAAAAGGTTCCCCAAAGTGAGATGCAAGTTTGGAAGACAAAAAATAATCAATCTTGTTAGTGATTAATTTACTAGAAACACTCTCTCCAATACATGGCTATTTTGACATATTTTTTTGTCATTTATAAATTTTCTAAAAATCCACTACATTTCCCAATTTCTAATCAACCTAAGTTTGGTCTTTTCTCTTTTCTAGTTTATTTGGATCCACAACTACCATGTCCTCCTATTTGTTAAGCATACAATACTTGTTTACGAACCTCCAATGAAGAAATGAGAAGTATGTTTATGGTTAGTGTTATCATATGCAAACTCAATTAATGGTAAGCATGTTCCCATCTTTATTATTGAATCCTAGATTCTACATCAATAATAGTTCCTCAAGAATTTGGTTCACTCTCTTTTTTTTGATCAATCTTAAGGTAATGGGTTGATCTATAGTCGAATTTACTTCCCAATTCTGTGTAAGGTTTTCCAAAACCTTGACATTATCTAGGTTTATGAAATATGATCCGATCAAACTTGCCTTTATTAAATATGATATTATTTGGTACTCCATGAAACTAAAAGATCTCCTAAACAAACCACCATTTCAAACCAACAAAGTACTTAAGGTTCTTGAAATAATTTTATTAGGATTAAGGTCCCATTGACTATACAAATCTTTATGTATATTTTATGTATCCCCGACACTCTTGGAAGGTATATATGGACGCCTTAATGTAATTAGAGAGATTGTTTGTAAATTATATTCTCTTATATTAGTGGTAATTGCATTCATAAGGGAGATGGATCTCACTATAGTGATGTTTATATTTAATTTTGGACCCACAAAAGATATATTCTCAATTTTGGCTAGTAGAAAAGAAAATGGAAAATGTTGTCGTAAAGGATGAGGCTTACATGATTTGGTTGACTCCAAAACATGTAATCATTGTACTTGAGGATCTATGATCTGTCAAGGAGTTATAGATCAAACATGTTTTTTTGGTTGTATTTTCGATTTGAGGATACATTGATTGAGCCATTTAAAATAATTGATTGTATTTACTATTGTTGAAAGATTCTTTTGAAATCCCTCTAGCCTTAATTTAAAAAAATTAAAACAATCTATATATGTATATATATATATATATGTATATATATATATATATTACTATTGAAATAATTAAAAAATAAAAAATGTATACATATATTATTAAAAAAATTTAAAAAAATTAAAAAGAAAAAAGAAAAAAATCTTTTCGGCCCTACCTTGCTCAGTTGAAGAACTTCTTAGCCCCCTTCCCACTACAACTATTTCAGACTATGGAAATGGAGGTCCAAGTGTAGTCAGCAAGTAAATGTAGGGTCGATTCCTACTCGACCAAGTATACCCCACCACCTCCTCCAAGTACGCACCATGTGGAAACACACAGACTCGGTCGAGTAGGATTTTTTTCCACTCACACTTAGAAAAAAGTGTGACATAGGACTATACTTTCACCCATATAAGTTTTTTAGACAGTGTCAATATGGGTAGAAATTTGTGTTAAGTTAGATATCCATATGATTAGTTGGCATGTGATTTCTATAAACTATATTTTAGGAGAACCACTTAAAAGAAAAAGATAAATTCAAATAGTGATTTGGCACCCCACATAAGGAAATGGACATAAGATACCTAGATGTAGACATAACTAAAAAATAAATATGTAATGAATGATAAAAATTGAGTATGGTTATGAAAGTGGATATGACAACTCCCTTCCTTATAATGAGATGTGTTGCACAAAGAGGAACACAAGTCATTCGAAGGAGAAAAAATGTTGTCTCATGGCAACATAATGCGATGTTTATATGGGATGTTATTTTGTAATTGATAACACATAATACTCACAACATTTACAAAACATAAAGAGATGTGGGGATCCAATTATTTAGGATGACAATTATCTGTGATAGTAAAAATAGAGTATAGATATATAGTTACATATGAATTATTCTTCATATCTCCAAAGTTTTCATATTTGAAGAAGAGCACATGAAGACAAAGATAAAATAAAAATCTGGGCCAACATGGAAGAAGACCTAAATGCCCCCAATGCTTTGCATAATCCTCAAATAATGAGAGTCAAGATATGAAAAAAATAAGAATGATGAGATAAATAGAAGAATTGTATAATAGATATTAAGCTCTCCTATATTAAAATATCTACAAAGTAGCTTGGGCTCTCCAAGATAGAACAAACATATAAATAAAAGTTCAAGAGAGCACAAAACAACATACACAATCTACTATAAAGATAAGAGAACCAATACTCTAGTAGCCATCCCTGAGGACATCATCATCCTTCAAATATTAATCATAGGGGGAGGGAGGATGAGCTTGAATAGGCATAACTAGTAAGAGACAATAATGAGGCTATTGTTGGAAACAATGCAGCAAATTGAGAGGGGGTGAATCAGTTTGTACAAAAACTTATTGCAACTTAAACCACAAAACATATCTAATAATTAACAGTTAGAGCATGAAATAACAACACATCAATAACACACATAACACCAAATTTTTTGATATGGAAAACCTGGTTAAGGGAAAAACCACAGTGGAAACCTACCCACAATGAGATAATACCCTATTAGGAGTAAATGTGAATATTACAATGGGGAATGCACATGCATACATACACACCGCCTAGAGCTCATTGCTCCAAATAAGAAACCCACAATAGCTACAACCTTAAGGGAAGGCTGACTTCCTTATAGGAAGTCTCACTGACTTATAAAAACATTCAGACTATAATTTAGATCACATGAAATGAAAATAGCATCTCCATATGCTTGAGTATAGTTCCGGTTAAGCACATAGTCTTCTCTGCAGCATGTGTCTTCTACTTCACAATTGTTCACACATAAAACTTGATCATACATTCACAAATACAACGCAGACACTCACAAACATACATCTTGCATGATAATTACATTTATTTATACAAACCCTTAACTCATGAAATTGAGGTCGTCTAAACCTTCAATACAAGTAACAAGATAATATCCTTACACGCTACAAAAATGCATGTAGACCAAAATAATATCATCTAAGACATTATTTGGACCCAAATCAATACCGCAAACAAGAAAAACCTTGAAAAAATTATAGCCCGATCATCCGCAACATGCTACATCCACCAAGAATATCGTATAACAAAAAGAAGATCATCGAACAAGGAAAATATTCAATAGCATGCACAATAATCAATGCAGACCATCAATATACGTAGAACACAATCTAGAGACACTCACAAGCAATGTGAATTGAATCACAACAACTACAATAACTTAGATTACCATAATCATCATCATCTCTCTACCAGAGCTCAAGAACATCAAAATAATTGATTGTCAACCTGGAAGATTTTTTTTTTGATTTCCAAACCATGAACCAATCAAATTGAGGACACACACCAATGTACATAACACATCCCACATATTTTCAACTAAAGATATCAAAATTTTAGAGAAATACGAAGAACAAACCAGAATACCAAATAACACAAACAATTGTATAACATCCCCAATACTGGATCTCATAACCTGATCAAATCATCATGTAGACCTCTACAAATGGGAATGAACCATCTACAGACAACATAACAGAAACCCTTTAAAGCAAATTAGCTCATCTATAACATACAAGCTAAACTAATTCAGCCAATCAAACTACAATATTGGAATACACAGAAGAATACATTAACAAGACTTTCCAACAATCTCCTCATCAGCCAATATCCAACAACTCTATTAAAATTTTGATCCAATAAATCCTATGAGGCCAAAATCAATGACCTTTTAAACATAGTTGACAATCTCAATATCTTATCTAGAGTCTTAAACATACACATCTTTGAAGAATATTCTTCAAAGAAAAATATTTGAAGAAGAGGGAGGTGACTTGATGAGAAGCTATGATATAAGAGGTATGTTCCCAAAATCCAAAAGAGGGGAATTGACAAGCTTAGGAAAAAGTGGAACCTCTTAAAAAAGGAAACTATGTAGCTAAAGAAGTCATAGGAGTTGACTTCCTATGACAAAACGTAAGAAAAAGGCCATGCTAAAACATACTCTTTGGTGATTGAGGTGAGGGATTCAAATCAATTTTAGCATGCTTTGGGACCCCAAGAAAGATGCAATGAATATGCAAATAATAAATGGAGCAAACAGAGAAGGCCACACTAGACACTACCTATGTATGCAACATGTCCATGGGTTACAAGAATAGAAGAATATTTGGAAGAGAGGTGATAAGTTATAGCTCTAAGGAGGGAGAAATGAACACCTACACTTTCTTAGTATGAAGCTCATTAGTAGTCATCAAAGTAGCTAGAATTAGTATGGAAGATAGTGTAAAAATTAATATAGAAACAATAGAAGCATAAAAAAATTGATAATAATAGAAGTTAAAGGAGTAGAAGCAGATACCAAAGAATCACCTTCAGTCTTAAATGTATTTTCATGTTTCTTAGCCATTACTCATGAATGATTCTTACACACACACAATATTATTCTAACATAGATGAGGACTAGGTAGAGATGAAAAAGAAGACTTACTAGAAAATTGCTCCATAGGGGAGGCTATGGATGTTGTCACTAGTAGAGAAGAAGACCCAACCAACAAAGTAGGAGGTTCTAAAGAGGTAGAAATTGTGGGCTCAATCGTGAACACTTTTCTTCTTTTTTCTCTTGGAGTAGTCAAGGGAATAGGAGGATCCCTTGAAGAATGAGAAAAAGGTGCCAAAGGTGAAGGATAAGTATATGGAGAATGCTTACCCTTTCCATACAAGGTAGAGAAAGAGATATTTACAAGGATGGGAAGCTTAAATAGAGGTAGACATTACACTTCAACAACATAGGTGCATTTCTTTTGTTTGTGATAGGAATGGTCATATTAAAATAAGACAAAATTGTAATTTGTCTAGTTCTTGGTGAATGAGAAGGTATACTTTGAAGAATAAACTTGTCTTTAATTCTTGACAAAGAGGAAATAATAGATGAAGCACATTTCTCCTATAATTGGATAAGGATCACTTTGTTCTCATGAATGCTTTAACTCTGATTTGGAAGTCTAGATTTTTTTTTGTCTTTTTTACACTTCATAAAAGATGGAAATCCTTAAACTCCACACACTAAGCAACATACTAAGCCTAGAGAATTTTAGTCAACTCTGAATGTTTAACACTTTTACACCTAGAAGTTAAAGCTTTGTGTGTGATTTAAATCGATGACTAAAAAATTCGCATTGACCATGGTAATAGAAACTAATTTGAAATAGAAATATCCCACCTGTTAATTGATGCCATTACACCCATTCTCACCTTCAAACATATCACAACATGGAAAATAAAACAAGCTAAATCTTATCCACAAAGTGGAACATATGTGTGCTAAGTAAGCTAATCTACAACCAATATAAACTCTAGTTTAGAGTCATTCAAAGTCCTAGCATGAAAAAGACATCCACCATAAAGTGGGTCTCATGTTCCTTTGTGCATAAAACCAACTCCATAAATAACAAAGGATATCCAAAAATATATGTTAGGTTTAAATGTATATCACTTTCAAATAGCTCAGCATAAACAGGGTGTATGTTCTACTGCTAGCTGTTGATCAATGTTGAACGTTGTAGCCTCTCATTTGGAATGCCACAATGATTATCCATTCTTAGATGCACATGTATACGTACTTTTTGTCAGACCTATTTTGACTAAAGCCAAAGATATAAATTTCATTGGTTAGTTCTAATAAACCTTAAAATAAGAATACATGGTGTTATAAATAAATAATTGGAGTGTAACAACAAGAAACAATGATGAATTGAGTGTAGAAAGTAATGGTGTTTCACGTTAGATATTTATTAAATCGTCTATCACCAATTATGACTGGTTAATTTAGTAGAATCAAATGAAGATGAAATAGTAATTTTTACTAGAAATAATAAATATCTAAGCTTTGACTTCTAGGTTTAAAAGAGTTAAAAATTCAGAGTGCATTGATATTCTCTAGGCTTAGTATGTTTCTTAGTGTGTTTGGTTTAAGGGTGATCATCTTTTATAAAGTGTAGAAAAGACAAAAAATAAAATTTAGACTTCAAAACTAGAGTTAAAGCATTCATGAGAATAAGGTGATCCTTGGAAACAATTGTGGTTGAAGCTAGATAAAGATTGCTCCTATAATTGATGATCCAAATTTATTTGTGGCCCATTTTCTAGTAATAATTTGAGTGATAATTAGTATAAATAAAAAGTACAAATAATATCTAGAGCATAAAATAGACTAGTGTAAGAATATGGAGACATACCATACAATAAATAGCATTTTAAGGTGTTTGGGGCAGATATATTTCTTTGTTCAATTAATGGATATAGTGCTTTATCTTGAGTATGATTTTGGTATTATCTATATTTAAGGCAAGTTTATAATTATCATTATATCCCCTTTGAAGATTATATGATTGTTATGTAATCTTGATGTCATAGTGACCCATCAATAGTGATATGACCATTTAATATGATTACGATTATAATAATTTATATTTTTCAATCATATTGTAGTCTTTCCTACTAAGCTAAAGGGTGTAAAGGTGTTGTAAGGAATTAGTTTGACTCCTAATGTATCTTATCACATGTATTTTTGTCATACTAGGTGGAAATGATGTAACCATATTGGTAAGTAGAGAATTATTTCATAAATCTTATGAAGCTTATTATTTCTTCCTAATAATGCCTTACTAACATAGACACATATTCTTGACTCAGTGGGCCAATTTTTTGAAACAAATAGCTACTAATTCACTAACAAAGACTCATTTACTTGTCAACCCAAGAACACACAGTTTGAAATGGGTCAACACTATGTGTGCACCAAAATGTTTATGAGGTATGCTATTTTAACCTTGAATAAACTAATAAGAAACTAATAGAAGATATAAAATCTAGTGTTACCTTAATGATATGATCCTACCTTACTACATATAAAACCTATATCTACTTAGAAAAATGAATTGGCTAATAAAAAATATAATGCTCTGTTCTACCTGGTTGCGGGAATAGACATGCAAAATGGAATTTTCATGGTTGCAAGGTAGTCAACTGCTAACTGAGAAATTAAATAATAGAAATAGAACTACTTAACAATACAATAGAGATGGAACACTCCCCAAGTGAGCCCTCTTGGATGAGCTTCCGGAAACTAACCCGACCTAAAAACTACAATAGCATCATCGACATATTGAATTCATAATAACATTGGTGATAAAAATATAATATTATTTTATTCAAAATATAAAAATAGAACACACTAAGTTCTAAAAGATAAGCTGTATAAAATACTTCATCATTATTCCTATGCAAAGCTAATTGATGGATTTATAAGAAACTTTTACAACTAACCTATTACTTAGTCGATCCACTCCCAACAAGCTAGGAGGACAACTCTTATTTGAAATAAACACATAGAGAGATTAGTCATCTCAAGGCTTAGTCTTCATCACAGATCTAGGAAAATGATCTATTTAGATCCCTTCTGACTATAACTACCTCAACTAGAACTAGGAGTGTTCATTATGGCATTAGTTACTAGCTTTGACAAGTTCAACAAATCTCTATCCAAGTGTGACTACCACTCTATGAAACAACAATAGATCTCTTCTTGTCACATTAGTCTCCCTTCATTAGTTGTATACACCAAGGTTAACGTGCAAAATATACATATGCATAAGATTACCTTAAAACAACATTCAATCCCATCATTTATACATTATTAATATATATTTCTTATAAAATTTATAAGGCTGTGTGGTTAACAACAAAGCTCATAAGTCGGGATCAAATTAATTATATCTAACATAGCCATAATGTTTGAACCATGAAATAACAGTCCTAATTAAATGTAAGAGTACATATAAAAAGACCAAAAATACGGCTCATCACTCCCCCCAGCCTAACCAAAGCTTTTCCTAAATAATTAGCATGTTCTTCTAAGGTTTCTATCTTGAGATCAGTAACTATTGTCTCCCCTCTAGCTTGATCAAGTGGATCCCAATAAAAACCTTGATTTTGTTCTATTTCTTTCCATCTGGAGTCTTCAGTTGCTTGATTGTATGATTTAAGATCCCTCCAGTTCAAAATAAGCCACAATGAAAGTGGATGGTGAAAAGTATGTGGGATCCATTTTTCTTGAAATAATCTACCCAGCTAGATATACCTTATTTCTCTCCTTAACATTGCATGTAATTTTGAAGGGGATGTGCCTCTCACTATTTCAATTCATCTAGTAGTCTATTCCATCTTTGTACAAGATATCCAAACACTATTTGGCTTGAAGTATTAGCCACATTTTCATACTCCTTATAAACTTTCTCTCTTAATGTCATGATAGTATCCTTGTTTTTGGCTTCATAAACAATCTGGTTCCATCAGAAAATAACATTATATGAATCAAATGTCTCAGCTCTTAATTATAATGGAGTGGTAGCTCCATGTCTCTATATATCCTAAATTGATCTCCCCAGTTATTTTGATTTTTTATGTAGGACATAAATGATTTAAGCTACACATCACCAATATGCAAGAGAGGATTCCAATGGGTATCAATAGGAACAACATAATTGTGTAAATATAATTCACAAATAAGACTTTTATTTGCAAATCTTGATGTTTCACATGCACTAAAAAATTCTTTAGGAGTCAAGAGAGAAGAACACAAACCAGAGAATTCTCTTGAAAACTGATATGAAAGGTACAACTATTTTAGGTGTAGAGAATATGAGAGAATGTACTTTGAGTGGAGGTCTACAATGAACGACGGGGAACCGATTCCATGACCTCACCCATTATAGTTTTCAATTTTGAAATTTCTTTATCTTTCCTATTAATCTCACTCTGCAATTTTTCTTTCTCTTTCTTCTAGGCTTCCTGCTACTCTTGGATAGATTAAGACATTTGTAGCAATAATATTGGCCATGAAATAGTGGGGATATATGCATACTTACCGTAGATTCTAGTTTACTTATACAAGCTGCTTTCTTTGCAACTACTACAAGATCATCTAGGCCAACAAATCTCTCTATTTTTGATTGGTTGCTTATCTGTAATGGTGCATTTAGTTCAATTGACAAATTTATTCCTACATCTTCTTCCATAGATGGTATATTTTCTACAGGAGAATTATCGAAGGAAGACAAAGGAGTCTGTGGCCGAACAGGTGACCTGTCATATATCATGCTCTCCAATTTCCCAATAGAGTCATTATCTAACTCATTTTCACTCTAAATGATAACTTGTTGGGGAGATAATTCTTCTTTATCTTTAGATTTCACTCTTTTTCTGGAACTTCTTTTAAAATTCCTTTTTGATTTGTCTAGTAACTTTGTGTTTTAGATGAGGGTTTCATTTTTATTGTCCTGTGGTTCCCAAGGCTACCCTTCTTAGCACAAGATAGCCCCTCTTTAGGAATTATCGCCTGCTTCCTAACCTTTTTTCCTTTTTTGAATATTTTCCCTTTTTGCAGGAGCTCTCTTTGGGATTTTGGCAAGAGATGATGAAACTGGGGTTTGTGTTAAACTTGCTTCCTCAGGGTTCATGTCTTGTTTTTCAAAGGAAATTTGTTTACTAGGGGTTCTTCAAGAAGAATCCCCTGGTGTAAGTTTGATTGACACTCTCATCTTAGGAATAATAGGTCAAAATCCAAGCCCTAAAATCCAAAATATTTCATTTTTGAGGAAATTATCCCAAGACAAACTAGGACATGTTTCTTGTAAACTTATTTCCACTAACAATTAATTCAAACAATGGTAGGAAATATAATTTTTCCTACCTTTTTATGTCTCCTTGGCCATTTTTTTAACACATGATACAAAAAGATGGGGACATTCATTTGTCTACCAAGGTAGGGAAGAGAGAGCAACTTGAAATGCACAAAATAAAACAAAGATTGTCAACCCCTTGTAGGTTAGATATTTGATGATGTTCACTTCCCTAGCAGCCCATTCCTCTAGTAAAGACAACCTACTCGTACCTTACTCCCTAACATTTAATGGGGGGTCATTAGGAATGGTAAATTTGGCTCTAAATAACCTTGCATCAATTCTATGGTGACATTTTTCCCCGACTGGAGGTAACCCAGTAACTTTAACTATCCACTCTTATGTGGCTACCACTTTAATTCCTCATACCATAGCTTTTCCCTCCTGAAATGTAGAAGAAAATTCATATGCTATATCATTATTAAAATTTTAAAGCTTAAGGAAATAATTCAACCATCCACTACTTGCAAGAATAATTCTATGATCTACAAGCTCATGTCTAATTGGTGGTCCTCCAATTTCTGCAACTTTTGAGCTCAATCTAGACACAAATTAGCTTTCTTAACCAACTATAGTTTCCTTCCAAATTTTATTTTTCTTTGATCAAGAAATATCAATTTTACCAATTCCCTTTCTTAAAACAATAACCCTCACATTCTTCAGAGCTCATTATAACACTCATGTTGCTATAGATAATAGGATGGATAGAAGATAATTTGAAAGGAAAGAAAAGATACAACTAGACCATCATTTACATCAAAGATTTAATATGACTCTTTAAAACAAAGGAGGTTATGTTCAAGTTTCGATATCATGCAATAAATTGAACTTTTAAAAGATCTTTGCATATGTCCTTATAAGACCTTTTTGCACATAAAAACCCCTCCCCGAATATAAAATGACACATGGGTCCACACATGGAGATGGATATACTATGAAAATGATGATGCTTAAAAATGTTATAGGAAACATATATTAATAATTGGAAATGAGTTGAAAGAATGCGAATAAAAGTAATAATTGCAAAGAGTATTAAAGAATAATTTCCATTTGTACTTGTGATGTCCCAAATTTGTGCAAAATAAAAACTGATCAAAATAGATTGAGAAATATGAATATGAATGGATATTGAAAGATAGAAGATGAGGTGGATGATGTGAACAAGAAAAGGAAGAAATGGTTTCCATGTGGACATGGAAACTTTTGAAAAATAAAATTTTAAACTATTCTTCACATGGTGAACTAAGAAGTCTGTCAAATAATGTTGCAGGAAGGTTAAAATTTGACTGCTCCAAAAACTACTATAAGAACTCTTGTTTAGTGCTTGACTTGTGATAAAGGTGAAGTATATGACCATTCATCAACAATTTAAATTAGACTAGATCTATAGTGGTTAGGCGTACAACACCATTGTCAAATACTTTTACAACCTCATATGGCACTAAACACCTTGTCTGTAGTTTACCTTGGTTGTCTTGATAATTGGAATCATATAGCTATGCCTAGTGACCAAGAGTAAATTTATTGTCTTTGATATACTTATCATGCCACTTTACATGTTGTTGTTCAACCACTTCTATGTGATGAAGAGCTTCTTTTTTGTATTCATCAAGGGCATTAAGCCGCATGATGCACTCCTATTGAGATTTTGTAATTTCTATATCTAGGTCAAGGGTTGTCCACAGAGACTTATGTTCAAACTCTATTGGAAGGATTTCTATTTTACCGTAAAGAATCTCAAAAGGTGTGAAACAAACTATTGTCTTCCAAGTTATTCTGTATGCCCTAACTGCTTTAGATAGTCAAGATGCCCAATCCTTCTTATGAAGAGCCATAATTTTTGTAAGAATTGCTTCAATTTATTCATTTGTCACCTATACCTTGCCATTTTCTTGCGCATGATATGGGGTATACTTCTTATGTCAAATATTGTAATCATTTACTAGGGCTAAAATCAAAGTTGACTTGAATTGAGGTCCCTAACTATAGAGGTATATCACCAGACTTGGTTGGCCTCCCCATTCTCTGAAATCTATCACAATTATTTGTATACTCTATGGAATCCTTGTGAAGTGTATGCGAATAATAACCAATATTCAGTATCTTCATTGAGGTCTATTTGGTAGCAAGGTCTCCTCCATATGTCTCATCATGACAGACATGGAGAATGTCATATGTCTCATCTTCTCTAACACACCTCCTAATGACATGATCTAGTCCACTGTAATGTAAGAATCCTACAATCCATGAGAATGAAAATCCTTTTTTAACCAATAAACTTTTCTCGTTAGGTGAAAAGTGTGGAGAGACTTTGCCTAAAACTAAATAGTTGGCTATATCTGCATACCATGGTGTTTAAGTACTAATTGCAAAAAGGTGCTCATCTAGAAAGGAGTCATCAATAACAGGTTCATTCTTTTGTGTTGAAAGTCTTGAAAGGAAATTTGCCAATACATTTTCTTTTTTTGGTTTATCCACTATGGTAAAAATCAAATTCCTGTAAAAGTAACAACCACCTAGCTAGTGTACCCACAACTTGAGGTTGGTTCATGAGATACTTGATAGCAGCATGATTATTATGGACAAACACTAGATAGCCAATGATATAATGTCTAAGTTTATTTAAGGAATGCAATGCAACTAACATTTTTGTCTCTATTACAGTATAATTCAGCTCTGCTTCCTATAAGTTTTTACTATTAAAATATATAGAATGCTCAATTTCCCCTTCCTTTTGGCCTAACATAAATCTGGCAACATAGTATGAGGCATCTATAAGAGTAAGAAATGGAATTTACTAGTTAGGTCCCCTGAGAATAGGGGCTTTTGTTAAATCTTCCTTAAGTGTTGAAAATGCCTTGTCACAAGAAGCGGTTTGGTTAAAGTTATTATCTCTAGTCAACAATCCATATAATGGTCCAACTATCTTGCTAAAGTCTTGAATGAACCTCCTATAATAACCTTCATGTCTCAGGGAGATCCTACCATATTATTTCTTTTGCAGGCACTGGAATATCCATTATGACTTCTATCTTAGCAAGGTCTACTTTGATGCCAATCTGAGAAATATGATGGCCCAAAACTATACCTTTTGTCATCATCATAAAGCACTTCTCATTGTTCAAAGATAGATGATGTTCCTCATACCTTTGTAAAACCTTTTCCAAATTGGATAGGGCTTCATCAAATGTATTTCAGAGATATCATCCATTTAAATCTCCATACTATAATGAGAGATATTAGAGAAGATGCTAATGACTGCCCTCTTAAATGTGGCAGGTGTGTTACAGAATCCAAAATGAAGAATTGAATAAGCATAAGTACCCCAAGGGTAGGTGAAAGTGGTTTTCTCTTGGTCCTAAACTACAATCCTAATTTGATTATATCCACTAAATCCATCAAGAAAGGAAAAGAATTGCTTGCCTGCTAATTTATCCAATACCTGATCAATGAAAGATAGAGGGAAATGGTAATTCTTAGTGGTTGCATTCTACTCCTTATAATCAACACAAACTCTCTACTTACCTCTTTTCTTTGGGACTATGACTAAAGGAGATACCCACTAACTATTAGAGATATGATAAATAAATCCTACATCTAATATTTTTGGCAACTCTTGTTTAACAATTTCTCTTACTGCATGGTTCACCCTCCTTTGAGGCTGCCTTATTCGGCTACTATCTTCCTTGATGTAAATTCTATGTGTACAAAGCATAGGTTCCAATCCCTTCATATCATGATAACCCTAGGTAAATGCATGTTTGTGGTATTTTAAGAGAGTTTCCAAGGATTCATGTTGGGGCTTAGTCAATTTACCATTGATGTTTATAAATCTTCCTTGAGATATTTCTAGTTGTTCAATCAATTCTATCATAGAATTTAGACTAATACATGGGGTCTTGACTTAATGCGGTAAGAAAGTAAGTAGTAAATGTGATTTTCTCAAGAATGTATGTTCAGAGGAAGGTAGCAACAATGTTTGCAAAGGATACGAAGAAAATGCAATACAATTCTCAGTTTCCTTGTATAATTCATAATTATTCTTGATGATTTGGGATAAAAATTCATTATCATTTCATAACTTCAAAATAGAGCTTCTACCAATCATCATAAGTGTTTTAAGATAATTTACTTCCTCAACTTCATCGCCTAAATTAGGCCAAACTGGGGCTTCATCTTCTTCATGAGGTTTTTCTGGTGGATAAAGAATTAACTTTTTAGTTGTATCACCATTTGAGATGGTCATATCTCTAGACCTACATCTTATATAAGCATATGTAGTAGCTAGCCATCGCCTTCCTAATATAACAGGAGATCCCCCCAAAGTATCTTTATGTGATAAAGTCGTAAAATTTATTGGATATTCTCAAGAATCTAAAGTGACAACAAGATCCTCTACAATTCAATCTGGTGTAATTGTTGAACTATTAACTAGCTACAACACAGTGGCCACCTCAAGGAAATCGGGATCCTTTTGTGATACTTATACTTTGCATGAGATCCTTGGTCATGACATTTATAGAAGGCCCAAATCTATAAGATATTTTTTAATGAAAACTCTATTGATTGTTATTTCTACCATAGGATTGCTAGGGTCAGAATACTCAGGGACTAGTACTTTTCCCAACATGATATCTACTATTTGACCCGTTACATCAATAGTTTGTGGGTCTTTCTATTTCTTTCATAAATTCTTCAGTCACATCTCCCTTGAGGATTTTCTATAAATAGTTACATCCTTGATTGCTTGGAATAAGGGTCTCTTAATACAAACATGTTTAAGTTGATCTAGAAAATCAAAAGATTGCACTGTCTCAGGTTCTTTTACTGCTAACCTTTGAGGAAATGGAGGTTCTTGATCAACAATTTGTGTTGGCTTAGGTTGTCCTATTGGAATAGACTTGTTGATTTGGGAATTAACATTTCCTAATTGCTCTTCTTCCTTTGAAGAAAGCTCAATGGTAATAGGTGAATTAGGAACTCCCAAGGTTTTTCTTGAGTTTAATTGCATGTTACTGACATTCACAACATAAGAAGGATACTGGATAGTATTAGTAGCAAATGGAAACTATTGTGTTTTACTATTAGGATTTGCTGCATGTTGTGCTGGTAATTGAGTGGGTTTAGTGCACTTGCATTAGGACTGGCTTGTGGCATCAAGGTTTGTTGAGTACGAGGAGTGGGTGGCTACAGGTAACTAGAAGGTTGATTTGGCCATTTTTTCCCTCCCATGCATTGAGGTGATGGCTCCCAATTTCCTTGAGGTGGCTACTAGTTACCTTGAGGAGGTTGTGCATTCATATTTTGGTAATTTGGCCATGAAGGTTGCTAGTTCATCCAAGAATTTTGCCCATAATTTTCCCAATTAATTGGATTTTGAGGTTGTCATTTTTTATTGGCATAGGGCCTTGCATAAGGAAAATTAAAAGAAAGACGATCTTGATGCATAGCTTGTATTGGTGCCCATGGTCTCCCTTGTGCCACAAAGAAAACTTCTCCTTCCTCATCCTCATCAGGTTAAAATTTTTGTTTCTCATGGCTGCCATCTACGCTTGAAATATTTTTATACCTACAAGCCTTCTTTTCCTACCTACAAAGACGGTAATATTCTCCCAACATAGCCTCTACCTCAACATGCTTCTTATAGGCTTGAAGTGTATTCAACTGCATTGCCAAATTATTGATAATGCCTTCTTTAAAGTCCTTCAACAAATGAGATCTCCATTTTGGAAATTGTTGAATTTTCTTTTGGTATTGTAAGCCTAGGCCTATAATGTTTGTTCTTCTTAGTGGAAGCCCTGAAGTATTTCTGACAAATCTTCCTAATTTCTTCCCATTCAGATTGAGTGATAACTCCTCCTCCCACAAGGTCAAATGCATCTATGTAGTCATCATTGATTCCTATAAGAAAAACCATTTTCAAGATTCTTCACTCAAAGTGTTCTGCTTAGAATTTTTGACATTAAAAACAAAAATCTCTCAATATAGTCTTCTAAAATCTCATCCTCTTTGTATTTCATTATGAAGGTATCATAACCATGTCAATCAATTCCTCTGAAATAGTCCTTGTATTTCTCAAGGAATCTCTCTTTCATCTCATCCCAAGTATCTATTAAGTCCCTTCCTAAGCTCATAAACCACCTAAGAGTATATTTTTTCAATGTAGAAAGGAATAGTTTAAGTCTATGAACATCAGTGGTATAGTCATAACTCCTATAGAGGCTATCAAATTTGAATAAAAAGGTGTCTGGGTCTTTTATGAGCAGGCCATAGAATTTGGGAAGAGAGGACGCTAGGATATTCTTAAGGTTAGCATTGTCTTGCTTGTCAAAAATAGGGAATTCAAAAGTAGGGTTAGCAGGTGATGCATTAGCCCCACTACCTCCACTAGTAGGAGCTACCATTGTACCTTAATAAACAACCAATGGTTGAATATTTTCTTTAGGAGGTTCAAATAAGAGATTAAGGTCTCCCTCTAGAAGTTCAAATAGAGGATTATCAAGGTTACCCAAGTCCAAAAATATTTCAACAAAAGGATATATTTCTATGGCCTTATAAGGATTAAGGCTATATTCAATTGGTTCACCTTCAAGATTGGGATTTTGAGGAAGGAATCTACCAAGGGCATCCCTTCTTGTCCTCTGCATGGAGATCTCTTCTTAGTTGCCAATATGCCTACATAAATTTATAGGTGATATATCCTATCCTCATTCCTAAATGATCTTAAGATGAATATAGTTTCTACAACAATAGACTAGAAATCCTCAAGCCTATAACCTCAATAAGTTCTTAGTTTGACACTAGCCCCGACAACAATGCCATAAATGTTGGTTCCTAATAATGCCTTAATAACATAGATACATATTCTTGACTCAATGGGACAATTTTTTGTATCACATAGCTACTAATTCAAAAATAGAGACAAATTTATTTGTCAACCCAGGAACGTACAAATTGAAATGGGTTAGGACTATGTGTGAACCAAGAAGTTTATGATGTGTGCTAAGTTAACCTTGAAGAAACTAAAAAGAAACTAACAAGACATATAAAATCTAGTGTTACCTTAATGATATGATCCTACCTTGCTGCATATTAAACCTATATCTACATACATATATGAATTGGCTAATCAAAAACATATTTATCTTCTCTACTTGGCTGCAAAAACAAACACAAAATGGAGTTTCCATGGCTGTAGGGCAGTCAACTACTAATTGAGAAAGTAAAAAATAGAAACAAACCTACTTAACAATACAATAGAGATGGAACACTACTCAAGTGGGCCCCCTTGGATGAGCTTTTAGAAACTAACTAGACCTAAAAAACTACAATAGCATCATCAACATATTGAATTCATAACAACATTGACAAAAGAAATAGAATCTTTTTCTATTCAAACTCTAAAAATACAGCACACTAAGTTCAAAAAGATAGTTGTATAACATACACCTTCATTTTTCCTATATAAAGCTAATCGATGGATTTATATTTTTTTTTTAAAACAAATTTATTACTTAGTGGATCCACTCCCAACAATCTAGGAGGACAACTCTTACTTGAAATAAAAACATAAAGAGACGAGTCATTTCAAGACTCAGTCTTCCTCACAAAGCTAGGACAATGTTTTATCTAAATCTCCTCAACTATCTAACACATGTTCAAAGAAAATAACTACCTCGACAAGAACTAGGAATCTTCATTATGGAATTAGTTACTAGCTTTGACATGTTTAGCAAATACATATCCAAGCTTGACTGTTGCTCTATAAAACAACAACAAATGTCTTCTTACTGACTTAGTCTCCCTTCATTAGCTACATACACCAAAGTTAAGGTGCACAACATGCACATGCATAATATTACCTTAAAACAACATTCAATCCCATCATTTATACATCATTAATATAGATTCCTCATAATATTTATAAGGCTATTTGGTTAATAACAAAGCTCATAAGTTAGGATAAAAAAACTTATATCTTACATAGCCATAATATTTGAACCATGAAATAATAGTCCTAATTAAACATAAGAGTTCATATAAAAATACGAAAAAATAAGGCTCATCACTTATTAGCTTACAATATATGTTCAAGGTGCATACTTTTGAGTTACTTTATGTATATTGGGGATAATTTTGTATTAGACCTTAATGTTACAATCTATGTCTAATATCAAAGAACCATCACATCAAAGGTTTATTATCCAAATACTAATATATATAAGACTCGTAATCCTATATGAATAGGAGAATACACATGACTATGGTAATTGGTATTACATGTTTTCTACTCAGAGGTTTTACAAATAAGTACCTCATATGTAAGATGGACCCTTTTGGAGATTAACTTATCATATGGATATTTTGTTATATTGTTAATAGGTGTAAAAAATTACTTAAAAAAAATTATCAATTTACCTTTTTGGCTTAATGAAATAATAAGACATACTATATTATTCAAGCATGAAATGAGAATATATGTCTACAAGATGTAGATTGAGCCATTGAGAATGAGTTAAGAGGCAACCATTGGTAACAATGTTATATGGCATTTTTAAATGTCTTATTGTTGACACTTAAGATCACAATTAGTTGTAAATGGCAAGCGTGAACACTATATAGTTAGATAATCGCAGCTAATATTTTGGCAACACTGGTATCAAGAAATGCTTATAAACATTTGATGGTCAAGATTTAAATCGAAGAGTGCCATGATGGTTATTCACATTGTACAAGTTTATAATAAATAAAAGTTCTTAGTTGAGTTATATCAACCAATTAATTAAGCAAATGGCTTTTTGGGCATCAAGCAAATTATGTGTTAAGTTATAAGCTGAAATCACTATGTTGATAAAATAAGCTTTAAGATATTCAAGATGAATTAGGAATAATAATGGGTGAATTTGATTAAAGACTGTAATATCCCTAAGGGAGGTGTTGTAGTACTGGTTAATAAATTATCAGATAGTTAGGGTCTCTAATTAATCATAAGTATTATGAATTTAGAGGAAACTTTGAAAAAACCTTTGATTATGAGAAAATTACATGTAGGTGTCCTTTGAGAAGCCTTGTATTGAGAACTACATGTGAATTTGAATAGTTTGGAAGTGGGAATGTAGGTGGTCCTTGGGTGAAGGATGCCCTTGTGACCTCAAATTCATGGGGGTAAGGTCTAGGGGGGTATAGCTTCAAGGTTTGGGGAAGTTCCTAACTTGTTGACCTTTCCTCCTTAGTAGGTTTCAAATGAGCCTAATAGGAATTATAATATTTTGGAATAGTTAAGAAAGCCTTATATCTCGTATTTGATATATATCATATTTTTGAATGGTGAGTTGATGAAGTGAAAGTGTAGTCCACAATGTGGTCAGTTTGTTTATCTATTGATTAGATGCAATCTTATGTTGGAGCCAACTGATCTTATGCAGTTGTGTGATTTAATCCTATACCTATAAGGCTTTGTGTATATACTCCTAGATCAGTCAATTATGATCTTTGTTTTGAATTAGGACCCTCTCTTCTAGTTATAGTGCTAAGACAAGTATAGATACTGACTTTTACAACAATGAATGCAGATAGGACCCTACGAGGGCATACGAAGAGGATTGTATTCCTATAACACATAGAATAGTCCTCTTTATATAAGGTGATCACTGATGGATAAATCTTATGGCTCACTTAAGATAGCCTTATCCACTTGAGATTGAATGTAGTCATGCAGTGTACTAGATGTTGGTGAATTGTCAACCATACCACCTAGTTAGTGAATGGATACTACCAATTCCATTCAGGCAAGAGATACCCAACATTGAGCTAGGCTATTGGAAATTTTTCGTCAAGAGCATGTAGGTCAAGGGGCTAGTTACATGTCAGCAATGGATGTCCTTGTTGATTATTCATCTTATGGACTCCAAGGAACAAATTTTTTAATGAAGCATAGGTAGGTAATAATTGGACCAATCATAAGGTATAGTTTTGGGAATATCATGATGTCAAATTGGTATACTTGACCTTGTTATGATGAGGATAGACACTCAGTATGGTATGGGATACATCAAATCCTCTTTCCACTCGCTCGTTGGTGCAGAAGACTAGGTAGAAGAATGTGTCCCATGGTGCAGTGCATAGTGCATCGACATGTCTTTTATCTAGGATGCACTATGGGAAAGTGGTGGCTAGACATTATGGATATGTCAGTTCCTCACTATGTAAATGATAGTCACTATGTATGTGAGGCATGTTAAAGCTAGAACCTATGAAAATAGGGGGTATGCTAGAGCTAGTCATTATGTATATGTGATGTAACGTAGACCTAGTCATCATGTATGTGATATGTACAAGAAAATTCACTATATAATTATGGGACGTGTTCTCAAGTCACTCTCTATGTAATTGAATAATTGTGAAAGGATAAAACCCTTCACTAATTGTGTATGTTTGTACATTACTTGATTGCAATTAGTTATTTTGATATTATGATTGGGCTAATTTTGATAAATAGTCCTGGTTCAAAGAGAGATTAAAGATCTTATACAAGAGGTGAGAATGAAGTCCCTCTAACCTTTGAGGAAAAACTATGAAGCCTCTAATTTCCCTTGAAAGGATACATAGGTAGGGTCATTGGGAATGAAGTCTAGAGTCTTAGGTCTAGGTATAATGGGGATCTTGACCTCAAGAGCTTACCACCTTTGAGTGTATGCTTAATTTGTGATGTAGGTTTGTCACCACTTTGGTAATCAACTAAATTATGAATATAATGCTTCTAGGAGTAGAAAAAGAAGGTTGGTCAATTAAGTTGGTACTTGTGAATAAAAAAAAAAAACTAGTAACACAGTGCTTGTTATAATTAATTAAGTGTAAAGATTTTCTATTTGTATAATAATAACTCATATCCCAAAACTTCAAGACACATTATGAATCAGAGAAATGAGTGGGAAGGAGAGAAGGGGTAGGGATCCAAATGATAAAGGGTTTTAGAGGAGGATATAGATGAGGATGATGATGGGGATACAATGGTTGTAGTTGTTAAGATGAGCTATGAGGTACCTTGTTCACCAAGGATTTTATGGCTTCTTGTCCCATCTTCTTAGTGGAAAAGCATTGTTTTAGCCTTTCTAGCATCCTATATTTCTATCACATTTAGACCTTTTTTTTGGATTGGTATACCATATAGTGGGTTATCTACTAGGAGTGGGGTCGGGATGTTTTGTGGGTTCATTGGTGCCTTTGTTGTTGCAGCTATGATGGTTACACTTGTTTGGGTTGATTTGATAAGATTATTCTTGTTCTTTTTCTTTCTTTTGATTTATCTTGGTGTTGGGTCTCCTAATCCTTAGACTGGCATGGTGGCTGAAGTGTTTTCCAGGAGTCTTTTAATGGTTGTGCACATGATGGTACTCATGCCCTAGTTTTTTAGGTGGAGGGTCAAAGAGGACTTTTCAGGGGTCTCTTTTGTTTGTGCTCCTTGGTGGAATGGGGGATCTAGATTCCATAGCCTTTATTGATACTAAGAACATTGTGGATACCCCATTTTCTCTTTTGGGCTTGTACACTATTTATAGTGGTAGTTTTATGGGTGGTGTAAGGGTCTTGGGTCTGAAGTGTTATCACCTCACCCTCCTCACTTTATTTTTCCTTCTTTTGTTGTGCTTTGTGACGATTGATAGTGTTTCTCTCTAGACCTTTCTAAGGCTATATTTTACTCTATGGGGAGTGTGGTGCTAGCTAGTTATACTGGATTTTTCTTGGATCTTAGGTGTCTTTCTTGTAAGCCTTTCGAAGATGGTTTTGAGGTTGGACCTCTTGGTTGCCTTAGCTATTTTAGGCTAGTTGTCTATTTCATGTGGAGTCCCTATTCTCATTAGTGCCTCTCTTGTATTGATTATGTTGATGGTTGGGAGATCTAAGGTCTTTAACAACTCTACCTCTTGTAGTGTTCACATATCTACATTACACGGAGGCACAATAAACATGGGTTTAGCTAAGGCCTTATTGCATGCTACTTCCATGGGTGGATTTGGTGAGGCTACCTTGCTTCTTGGTGTTGCTATTTCTATTGAGGTGGTGGAAAAAAATAAGTTTTTATTCTCTATTGTTTTTGTATGGTGGTTTTATTGAGGTGGACTTTGCACATTTTTTTTTTTTGAAAAGTTGTTCTACTGACACTAGGCCTATATAGATAATCCCAAATATTGTTCATGCAGGGGCTCCTTATTAGGTAATTTTGGGCTCCTTTCTACCTTTTTCCCTCTCTATGAATGTTGTTGTTTGTAGTGGATCTAAATTTAAAAGGCTTAAGGATATCTTTCAAAACCTATTCATAATTATCCCGGTTCATTCTTTCGTTGCACTTTTGGTAGTGCAAAGTGTTTTACAAATTAAAGGTTCAAGGTTCCTTTCAAAACTTGGTGTTATGCATTCTCTCTCATTAGTTGTGTTTCTTTCTAGCCTAAGGTGTCTATGGTTTTAGGTTTTAGGATCCTATGGGAAACCTACAAGTTCTATTTGAGGTGATGCAATTGTCTATCATCGGCTAGCGTCTCTGGTCAAACTTTTCTTGAACTAAAAAAAGTGTTTGTCTTTATTGGTTTTTGGTCGTCTAATGACTTGTGATATCCTTCTGTTCTACCAGTTGAATGTTACATAAGGGTTCAAGCGTTATTGCAAATTTATCAAATCAGAACAAGTACTCATATCCTCTTTATATCAATAATCTAAAAAATATTTAATTTTTTTATTTAAATAAATATTATTAAAAATATAATTTTTTATATATAATAGGGAGAATTTCAATATCCATTATATTAAGAATTTTGACAACATTTGAAATGGTTTTATTTAATTATATAAATTTTTCAATTGGAAAAAATTAATTTTGATTGATTCATAGTATAAAAAAATTGAAGATGTTTTTGATTCTCACTCTTCTTAAAAGAAGAAAAATATCCATTTCTATATTAAATTATAAAGAATTAAATATAGAAATTGTCTTCATATTTTAAAAAGTCTTACTGTGATTAATTAATGTAGTTATAATATGAAATATAAATGTTATATGTTCATTTGTTGGATGACTTAGTTGAAACTAAGTTGTGTAATTTTTTTTTTCTGTTTGGGGTGGCACCACTTCTTATTTTGTTTCTCTTTCTATGATTGAGTAAATTTTTACCCTTCTTTTAGTTAAAAAAAAAAGTATTATAGAATATATATTATTATCTTTAATATCGTTAACATAATAGCATAGTTATTCATTATAATTAAAAGAGAAAAGATGTATAACCATGAAAAAACCTAAGATGGACATTATTTAATGTTACACTTTTTATTAGGCACCACAAAACTAAAGTATTTTTTCATATAATTAATACAAAAATTGAAATATTAAAATAACATTACCAAACCAAGACAACAACAAAGGATTGAAGAATCACAAGGAAAAATCATTTCAGAATAAGGAGTGGAATGGACAACCTATTCGATTGATGGATTTAAAAAGATGTAATAAACATGATCAAAAGTTTAGGTAAGCCAAAATATTCACAAGTTCATCAAAACAGTAGTCAACGAAAGTTTCAATGATAGATTCGAGTGGCTACTAGTTGTTTGTTATGATTAGTACATTGAAAAGTATTTACAAGTGTTCTGTATGTTAGAGATAAAAAGGGAAATCCTTCTGATATTTCAAAAGGGAGAGATAAGTAAATGGGTGCGATCTTTATAAGAAGTGTATTAACCGGGTCTATAAGACTAGGTATAATAGTGATGGTATTACATATTGAGTTACGAAAATTCAATTCATGAGTCAGCTGAGCATGAAAGGAAAGTATATTGATAAATGATGTTGATGTACAAAACACAGCAAACTAAAAGTTCATAGTTTTGCATGTATTTTTGTTTTAGAAATTGTTAATAATCCTCACTGCGTGCTAAATCCTGTTATTTTTGTTAGCTGAAAACTGTTTATCTAGAATTCACGAGCTTTTTAAAAGAGTCTTTTTGCTCTTAGAAAACAGCCTGCAAGGATTGACGAATATATTCTAGACCTCTATATTGAGGAGCATAATATAATCGATTTGATTGAATAAAAGAATGTTGTCTGTGTTAAAAATAATCTCTGCTTGTAGCAATTTCATGAGTTTATTGTTGTTTTTCAAAGAATCTATAGCATCTACGAACACAACTAATAGCTGCACAAAGAGAGTTGCACAAAGCAGTTGCGGCTACAGAAACCAAATGACATTCATCAGAACCATGCATTAATAAGCAACGAGCATAACAGTCTTAGCTATTACATTTTACTATTTTCAGAATCTTAACATATATCCAGTTTAATATGCAAGTTCTATCATTAAAACGAATTAGAAAATATGCAAGATTATCTGGCACTCAATTCTGTTATTGATGTATCATTGATAGATGCCGGAGATAGAATATTATCTTGCGTCAAGCTTAGATAAGCTGGCTTCGTAGGATCTGGCAAGTTGGTCACTGAAATATTCGAAAGCATTGCACATACATTGGTCATTTGTGGGCGAAGTGATGGATTTGCTTGTGTACATAAGAGACTTACACGAATGCATCTTGAAAGTTGTTCATTGGGAAAACCTTTTCTTATGGTTTCGTCAATCATATCAATGATATTTCCTTCTTTATAAGATCTCCACACCTGCATAAGGATAATACATTTTAAGTCTCCTAAGATTTAAAATTATGAAAAATAAATTATCTGAAAATTTTTATTTTTATATTACCCATTCTTGAAAGTTTTGAAATTCGCGAGTCAACATGGAGTTCCAATCTCAACACAACATCTTCACTTGCATTAGAGGCATAATCTGATCATAATCATCATTATACAGTCTAAAACAATATTAATATCAACCAACCAATTAAATATCAAATCCATCATATCATTTTATAACCCCTTGAACATTAATCTAGACCAAAAATGCATTATGCTGGCCTGGTTAGTGACAGTTTGATATACCCGTACTTAGTTATTAATAACATTAAACCCGGAGCATATTTGGAAGATCGCTTCGGTGAGGCTGTATAAAACTATGTTTCTAAAACCATATCCAAAATTTAGAACGATCCAACGGTTCATTTGAAAGTTATTCCCTCTGTACCGAGACCTTTTTGACTGTTACAGAAAAAACAAGAAATGTGCATACCCAGTCCGCCTAGGGCATCAAATATCTCATTAAATACTTAACCAATCACATTGAAACTGAATTAATTTGAAAGATAGTTCAAACCTCTATCAAACACCAAATTTACAACAATTTCCATTGGTGAAATCAAAAGATTTTAGTGAAACTCTCCACAAACCCCAATTTGGAGGGTTTTTTGACAGTTTTCACCAAATCTTGCATAACTTGCTTCAAAATGATTGAAATTGAATGAAACCAAAGGGAAAACAAAATTAACTCATGCCATTATCATATAAAATACATTTCTAATGGATACCAATGATTTTTCATAAAGAAAAATGTGAATGATCAGACTGCAATACCCAGAAAACAATGTGGAGTGTGTAAAAACTTCAAATATTATTCATTTCCTTCCTCCAATATTACACACACCCCTTGGATTCGACCAAATGATGGTTTTTATAACCTCCACACATCCATATGGTAGTTACAACTACCCAAGACCAATTACATTCTTGGTTTGCAAATTTATAATGCAATTTGTGCTTGACAACATTTTTGACACAATTGACAATTTTGACATTTTGATAAATATGACCCCTAATCTTTGCTTGTGCACTTGAAATACATTTAGATGGACTAAAAAAAAACTTTTACATCCTATTTACCCTTCCATGGGCATGTTTGCACAATGTGACCTCCTAGACCATATTAGGACTCAAATACACATCTTGAACAAATGTCTTACAATGCTTCACAAAATGACTCAAAATACATTAAAATGACCATATAATCTCAAATATGAGTGAAATGATTCATGACATGATCTTTAACCTCCTGGTGTATGTTTGGGTTAGGTGCTCCTGCACCATACTACTGACCTTGAAAGCTTTCCAAGTCCCTTGGAAACAACTTGCAAGAAAATCTTGTGTCTTGGACTGAAACTTTGTCTTTGTCTTCATCTTTATCTTTGCCTCTTCCTTTCATCATTCTCTCATTATCCTCATGCTGCTACTACCAACTTCAAAAAGGTAATCATCCTCTCAACTACTCACATCCATGGAGTATCCAATGGTTGCAACTCAAGGTGTTCCTCAGGCATCCACTCAAACTCACACTTCCTTTGCCTCACCTAGGAGTCTCTTTTTCCTCTCTCCCTAGTCTTTTCGCAACCACAACCAGGTTCTCTCCTCAACCTGTTCCTCTGTAGTTAGGTGGATCCAACATCTGCAACCAAACACAACATCAACAACTTTCCTAGCCCAAATCTTTTGCTGGGCTCTGATACCAATTTGATGCGGAGCATCATGAAAAACCCTTCAAGAACCCCAAATCAACATGGAGTTCCAATCTCAACACAACATCTTCACTTGCATTAGAGGCATAATCTGATCATAATCATCATTATACAGTCTAAAACAATATTAATATCAACCAACCAATCCAATATCAAATCCATCATATCATTTTATAACCCCTTGAAAATTAATCAAGACCAAAAATGCATTATGCTGTCCCGGTTAATGACAGTTTGATATACCCGTACTCAGTTATTAATAACATTAAAACCTGACTATATTTGGAAGATCACTTTGGTGAGGCTGTATAAAACTAGGTTTCTAAAACCATATCCAAAATTTAGAACGATCCAATGGTTCATTTGAAAGTTACTCCCTCTGTACCGAGACCTTTTTGACTGTTACAGAAAAAACAAGAAATGTGCATACCTAGTCCGCCTAGGGCATCAAATATCTCATTAAATACTTAACCAATCACATTGAAACTGAATTAATTTGAAAGATAGTTCAAACCTCTATCAAACACCAAATTTACAACAATTTCCATTGGTGAAATCAAAAGATTTTAGTGAAACTCTCCACAAACCCCAATTTGGAGGGTTTTTTGATAGTTTTCACCAAATCTTGCATAACTTGCTTCAAAATGATTGAAATTGAATGAAACCAAAGGGAAAACAAAATTAACTCATGCCATTATCATATCCAATACATTTCTAATGGATACCAATGATTTTTCATAAAGAAAAATGTGAATGATCAGACTGCAATACCCAGAAACCAATGTGGAGTGTGTAAAAACTTCAAATATTATTTATTTCCTTCCTCCAATATTACACACACCCCTTGGATTTGACCAAATTATGGTTTTTATAACCTCCACACATCCATATGGTAGTTACAACTACCCAAGGCCAATTACATTCTTGGTTTGCAAATTTATAATGCAATTTGTGCTTGACAACATTTTTGACACAATTGACAATTTTGACATTTTGATAAATATGACCCCTAATCTTTCCTTGTGCACTTGAAATACATTTAGATGGACTCAAAACAAACTTTTACATCCTATTTACCCTTCCATGGGCATATTTGCACAATGTGACCTCCTAGACCATATTAGGACTCAAATACACATCTTGAACAAATGTCTTACAATGCTTCACAAAATGACTCAAAATACATTAAAATGACCATATAAACTCAAATATGAGTGAAATGATTCATGACATGATCTTTAACCTCCTGGTGTATGTTTGGGTTAGGTGCTCCTGCACCAGAGATTAAGGTCTAGGACTTGACAAAGCACATCCTTTGTAACGGGCCCAACTCTGAGAGGTAAGGTGACTGTGCCTTTGGATGAAAGCTCTTCATCGTCATATGCCTTGATAGTGATTTTGTTTGTAGAATTCACAGCTTTTTCAGAATATCCCAATTGTGTAATAGTGCTTAATGTGCAAATGTTTAGACCTGCTCCTCCATCTATTAGGACTCTCTTTATTCAATGTTTGTGTATGAAGGCTTCAATGTATAATGGTGCATTATGTGGCTGACTTACGGAGGCATCATCGGCTTCTGTAAAGGTAAGGGAGTGTGGAATGGAAAGGTATCCCACCATGGCTTGAAACTGGTCCACGTTCAGATCAGTAGGAATGATAGTATCACTCAAGATTTTGTCAAGAATAGCTTTATGTGTTGGGGATATGTGTAAGAGCTCAAGGATGGAGATAAGCGCGGGTGTTTTCCCTAACTATTCTACAAGGTCATACTCAGATTTGGTTGATGAAGAAGCAGCGTTTTTAGTTGGAGCACCTTGTAAAGTGAATTTACTTTGGTGAGTTGTAACATGACATTTAGAGGTAGGTTCGGAAGAAGATCCAACACCTTTTAGGACAATCTTGGGTCTCTGGGTAGAATTCTCAGACGCTTTGTCCTTGATGATAATAGTAGAGACGTAATTGTCCATCGAGATGTGATTTATGGTAGAATCATAGTTGTAAGATGCTCTGGTATAATTGGTTTGATCCTCTGTGGCTTTAGCTTTTCCCTTGTCATTTTTTGGGAATGGTTCCTTAAACATTTCATGTTCTTGATTAGACGAATGTCCCTCAATCTCAATGTCACCTCTATCAATGAGATCTTGTATGATGTTCTTTAGTCGATGACAATTTCCTATCTTATGACCCTTCCTCTTATGAAATTCACAATATTCATCATCATTCCACCAATTTGGTTTAACCTTTGGTTCATATGGAGGAAAATCTGGAACTGTGATTACCTTGTTTGCCACAAGCTTCTTGAAGACTGACTCAAGTGGTTCTCCTAATGGAGTATATTTCCTTCATGATCTGGAATTTGTTTGAGTATTCACTTGATTGTTGGTAGAACTTGATCCTAAAAAGATGAATTTGGGTCGCATTGTGTTGGCATCAACAACACCATCATTGACTATGTTCTTGTTTTTATTCCAAAATCTTGGCTTGTCTTTTCCTTTAAAGTCATCTTTGTTTTCCTTGAAGACTCCTTGTTCAATTAGGACCTTTTCTGTCGCTAAGCCTTTTTCAATGACGTCCTTGAAGGTGGACAAACAAGCTTTCCTTAGATCATAGCCAATGTCTTTGTTAACATTCTGGGTGAACATTTCTACCATTTGTTTTTGTGGAATTTTACAAGAGCATCTGCTAGCTAGATTTCTCCATCTTTGTAAGAATGATGCAAAAGACTCTCCCTCTTTTTCCTTGGTGTTGCACAAAGTAGTGACTGATATGTCTGTTTCTATGTTGTAGGAGAAATGTTGGATAAATGCCTCTGCTAAGTCTCTTCTGTTGCTACCTCAATGCAAGCTGTGAAAAATTGTCTTATGTGTGCCTTAGGATCCCCTTTTCCTCTATACTTATCAAATTTAGGCGTCACAAAGTGTGTAGGAAAAGGAGGCATTGGAATGCTCTTGTCAAATGGATAAGGTCATATGTCTCTCATTGTGTATGTTGGCTTCGGTGTATTTATGTCCTCCATTTTCTTTTTTAAGTCCCTGATTTGTTGCTCCAAATTGCTCTTAGGTGGAGATCAACTTCTTGGACCATACCCCATGCTTGAGGCACCAATTGGAGGAGGAGAATGTTGCATATATGGATGATATTGATCATACACATGTTCATATGGAGGAGGTCTATAATGATGTTGTGTATATGGACCACTTGGTATGGATTCATGTTGAGGAACCCCATATCTATTTTGCGCATGTATACCATATTCTACAAGCATGTCATGTTCCATTGTGTTGCCCCCAAATTTGACATGAGGTTTCCTTGTGTCCAAATTTTGAGCATGCCTTTGAACATCCAATTGTTTTGGTGGTTGATCCTTAGCATTAGTATGTGATTGAGCATATTTGTTTGCATAAGACTTCCATAAGGTCTACGAAGGTAAGTATCATATGTTTGACCATGTGTATGTGGGACCTCTAGTTTTTGAAGCAAAGCTGATGGTGATTCATGTACCATATGTGGTCCTCTATTTCCTCCACTATTAGGTCTCCTTTGATCCATATTGGAGTGAGGTTGTTGCAAAGGTCTATGTTCCATTATTTGAGACATGTCAAAATCATGAGGTATCTTGGCTCCACTTTGTGCCATCATTTGTAAGAAGTATTGTCTATCCCTCCTCATTATTTCCTCAACCAATCGATGGAAATGGGGATTCATAATGGATTCTTCCACATCTGCTGAATGTACTGAAAAGTTGTCCACATTGTCATTGTGTGTAGCATTGTTGTTTATAGTGTCCATGTTCTCAACATTTGGAATGTTTTTATAGACATCCATGTCAGGTAATGTAGTATGATCAGAATTGAAAAAGATATCATTGTCATACTCATAAGAACTCATGTTTGCGGACTCTTGAGCCTCTTTAGTTTCTCTCCTAGATTTTTGAAGACGGGTTTCAACCATGAACTAGGTATTGACCAAGATGTGAGAGACTAGATGAAAAATGGAAAGAGTATGGAAGACCAAGAGTTGAATGGAATGTAAATGAGTCTGAAGTGTACTTGCAATGTCCAAAGTGTAAGACCAAGTATGTATGTAGTAGAGTAGGTGTGACTTCCAAGGAGAGGATAGTTTCTCTTGATGAGGTAAGTTGACCTTGACTCTAAGTAAAACGAAATGAGATCCAAAGGTAAGAAACCTTGATGAGGGACCACTTAGCAAAGTGTTGTTGTATGTAGTGTGTTGACAAAGTATGATGAGGACAAGCAAGTGACCTTTTGACTCAAGTTTAGACAAATGTGAATGTAATGTAAGGTGTAAAGCAATGTTGGATTTTCGGAGACCCAAAGACAAGTTGAATGCTAAATGAAACCCTAGAGAAATGACCTAGGAAGCTCAAGAATTCTGAAACTAATTGCTCTTGTTTGCTGGACTATAAAATTTTTCCAATTTGTGAAGTTGTGACCAAATCTGAATGTTTGACTATTTTTCGTGACAAGAGGACACAATGTTGATGAGGACTCAATGTTTGCAAGTGTTTAGACTCTCCAAGAAAAGTGTGTTGTTTGATGTAAAAATATTTTGCATACACTTGAAAACACAAAAGACACAATGTTTTGTTGTTTGGTCTTGAATGTTTTGAATGTTTAAAATAAGTCAAGCACAATTCTTATGGCTGGCCAAGACAATAGTTGTTGATCCCACATGAGGTTTTACCCCCGAGGCTACGCTATTTAGAGTGGATACTTAGATGCTTGACCTCACTGGCTCCACCCTCGACACTCACTTCTCGAGTTAGCCAAGCGTCAGTGCCCATGAAAACTCCCCATGGTGAACTTTGTATCTCTACTAAGAACCGTATGTGTGTGGGCTGCTACCAGAGGTCCGACCTCCTGCCCCAACAACTAGAAGGATTTGGGCTTCTAAAACAAAAAGTTGCTAGTAAGGGCATCCGCTCGTGTGGCCATACATGCGGCACTTTCAGCTCTGTAAATACAGAAGGCTCCCAGCCAGTAGGGGTTACGCCCTACAAATGATCAAATAAATTTGATCAAACAGGTTTATGGGGAGACATAGTGTCGGTATGAACTAATCAGCACATGTTATCCATAGTTTTCACCATGAATACAGTTGTTTATAGTGGTTCAAAAGAGGTGGGTTTTCCTCGCTACCACTTGGGTTGTTCTCTTCTCACTAGTAGTCCTAATGACCACACGGGAAGACAGGCCCTCTAAAGATTAAACAAAAAGAGCCTATTGCTCAAGACACAAAAGACAATGATTCAATTTTAGTGCACCAATTGAAGTGTTTGCTAGTTTATGAAAACAAGGCACACAATAAAAATCCCAAAAACCCTTGCCAAGGACCTGCAACAAAGATTTATTAGTAGCTTGGATTGTTTCAAATGATCACCCCTTCCTACAAGCACACAAGTTAGGTAAATTTTAGATCCAAAAGACTTTGTGAAATAGGGGCCTTCAACAATGCGTTTTGTTGCCCAATTCAAAGGTTTGATTCATCATAAAAAAAGACCACATATAAAATTTCAAGAGATTTTTGGAAATGTAAGAAATTCCAAAAAATTTGCTAATTTGCTCCAAAAATTAATTTTTTATGAAAAATCATAAAAAATTCATATAAAATGCAAAATCGATCCAAAAAATCTAAAATTTTTAGTGGAGAGTCTTGATGGTCTTCCAAAATTGCACAAAACATTTTCTGCAACAAGTCCAAGCAGTTTGTGAGATATGAGTAAAATAATGCAAAACCCTAATTTTCAAAGATCTAATTTTTGAGGAATGATTTTGCATCAAATTTAAAATCACAAAGAATAGATCCTGTGTATAATACTGAGATATTTCCAACAATGTAAGAAAATCCAAAAAATTTGCTAATTTGCTCTCAAAATTAATTTTTTATGAAAAATCATAAAAAATAAATATAAAATGCAAAATCAATCCAAAAAATCTGAAATAGGGTTTTGATCTCCATTCTTCCTATCTCCATTGATCTTGCTTGATATATTTGCTCTTATATTTTATATGCACAAGAGCTTAACAAAGAACGGAATGTGGTTGCAAGTAGGATCGTAGTGTAGGCAATTGCATAAAAGATGATTAGCATGAATGATTAGGGTTTTATAATGAAGGAAGCATCTCCTTATATAGAAGACACTATATGAAATGGAGGGATAAGATTGAGAGGTGTAAAAGGAGGTCAGCTATGATTAGAGGGTAGGTAAAAGAAATAATAAAATAATGAAAGGGGTAGGTAGTGTATGAATTAAGAGATGAATGACATGTGTCATGGGTACAAAAGGTTAATGAATTAATTAAATAAATAAAGATTTATTTAATTAATAGAGGAAGTGGGATAATTAAATAAATAAGATATTTATTTAATTTAGGAAAATGATAATTTAAATAAATAAATATATTTATTTAAATGAGAAATAAGGCTAGAAGAGGATAAATGAATTAATTAAATAAATAAGAATTTATTTAATTAATAGAAGAATTAGGCTTAGATAATTAAATAAATAAAATATTTATTTAATTAGACTGGACAATTTTAGGTGTCTACATTTTGCCCCTCTTTGAGACAATGCGGCTTGTCGCGTTGTTTCAAAGAAGATAATATGAACTGATACAGAGTTGCCCCAAGATGGGAATGATATGCCTCCTCGAGAGATTGGATGAAAAAATGTTTGAAAAGATCACAGACAATCTCTCGATAAGAAAGAAAGGCTAGAATGGGCTGACTGGATAGAGTGACAGAGTCACGGGATAAAGAAGACTGACTCCGGAGGCGAGGGCTAGGGCTAGGGTAGTCTATAAGATAGACCATGGGGGAAAATACATCCTCATTGTCATCTACACATCCATGAGATTAGAGTGCAGAGAGAGAAAAGAACAACACAATAATAACAATATTGAAAGGCTAAATGAATTCAACCACAAAACCCTAGCCTAACAATCAACAAATATCCACCATAACATATGAAGATTACCTAAGACAATGCAAATCACATGAAATCACAAATATTATACCATCACATGTCCAATAGGGTTTTGATCTTCATTCTTCCTATCTCCATTGATCTTGCTTGATATATTTGCTCTCAGATTTTATGTGCACAAGAGCTCAACAAAGAACGGAATGTGGTTGCTAGTAGGATCGTAATGTAGTCAAATTCCCTTAGATGAGTGTTCCACGATCCAGCATTGGAGATGAGGTTGGGACATGTGTCATGGGGTAGACACCTGCGGGTGATTGTAGCCATATGATTTTGACATCATTGTATCATGACACTTTATATATATATATATGAGATGATTCATCTTTGCAGCAACTATATGCATGCGTACCTATGTGATGAGATGTTCTTATGTGATGCTTATGATATGGATGCAAAAATGAATATGATGTAATGCAATGTTTTTGCTCTTTTATGTTTTTAATATGTGTATAGCTTTAGGTAACATATGAAGATTACCTAAGACAATGCAAATCACATGAAATCACAAAGATTATACCATCACATGTCCAATAGGGTTTTGATCTCCATTCTTCCTATCTCCATTGATCTTGCTTGATATATTTGCTCTCAGATTTTATATGCACAAGAGCCCAACAAAGAACAGAATGTTGTTGCAAGTAGGATCGTAGTGTAGTCAATTGCATAAAAGATGATTAGAATGCATAGAACGATTAGGGTTTGATAATGAAGGAAGCATCTCCTTATATAGAAGACACTATATGAAATGGAGGGATAAGATTGAGAGGTGTAAAAGGAGGTCGGTTATGATTAGAGGGTAGGTAAAATAAATAATAAAATAATGAAAGGGGTAGGTAGTGTATGAATTAAGAGATGAATGACATGTGTCATGGGTAGAAAAGATTAATGAATTAATTAAATAAATAAAGATTTATTTAATTAATAGAAGTGGGATAATTAAATAAATAAGATATTTATTTAATTTAGGAAAAGGATAATTTAAATAAATAAATGTATTTATTTAAATGAGAAATAAGGTTAGAAGAGGATAAATAAATTAATTAAATAAATAAGGATTTATTTAATTAATAGAAGAATTAGGCTTAGATAATTAAATAAATAAAATATTTATTTAATTAGACTGGACAATTTTAGGTGCCTACATGTAGAAAGGGTTGATTCAAGAAATTTTGAATCTATGTATAGTACCTATAGCATTAGCACCAAAGAAAAGTGTGCAATGGAAGGTATCTACAAACTCTCGAGCTATTAACAAGATTACTACCAAGTATAGATGTCTCTTGTGAAGGATTGATGATATTATGGATTGTTTGAGTGGAGCTACGTACTTCAAAAGGGTAGATTTAAATAGTGCATATCATCAAATATCTATTAGAGAAGGAAATTAATGGAAAATATCCTTCAAAATATAGGAGGATTACTACAAGTAGTTAGTCTTGCCTCTTGGACAAATGAATGCACCAAGTGCATTCAAGTAGCCCATGAATGAGGTATTAAAATAGATTTTTACTTTAAGTCTATTATTGCTTACTTTGATGGTATTTTGAATTTTAGTAGAACATTGGGGGAGAATATAATGCATATTCATAGTGTCTTTAAGAATTTAAGAGAAGAAAGGTTGTTGTTTAACTTGGAGAAGTGCAATTTTTTGAAGCAGTTAGTGTGGCTATGATTTTTTGGTTCAGGAGATGGTTTTAAAATGGACCTAAAGAAAGTAAATAATATCCTTGAATGGCCTACCCAAAAGAGTGCTACTATGGTGAAATCTTTTCATAATTTGAAATTTTTTTACAGGAAGTTTGTTAGTAATTTTAGTATTATTTGTCCAACCCCTAAATGAAACAATGAGAAGTTATAGGAAACATATCAAGTGCACTACAAGAGTAGCAAATAATTTTGATTTGTTGAAAAGAAAAGTCATAGAACAACTAGTTTTGGCACTTCTAGAATTGAATAAGGTAATTTAGGTAGATTATAATGCTAGTGGTAATACCTTTGGACCTATTTTGAGTCAAGAAAGTAAAACCATTTCTTATTTTAGTGAAACACTGAATGATACCAAGAGAAAATATTATGTTTTTAATCATGAGTTTAATGCTATAGTTAAGGAAGTGAAGAAATTGAAACATCACATTTTTCAAAATGAGTTTGTTTTATTTATTTGTCATCAAGCTTCACAATATTTGAATAGTCAAGGAAAGTTAAATAGAAGGAATTTCAAATGGATTGAGTTTTGTAAAGTTACAATTTAATTTTGGAGCATAGGAGTGGAAAGTCTAACAACATTGTAGATGCCTTGAGTATAAGGAAAAATCGGTTCATAGATATGTTTATTGAAGATGTTAGTTTCTATGAACTCGAGGGTTTGTATCTAGAGGATCTCAATTTTGGAGAGGATTCGAAAGCTTGCATGGACCATATTATTTTAGATAGGACAAGGTGGTTAGATTTTATAATCTAAGATGGTATGTTATTTAAAGGAAGCTATTTTTGCATTCCAAAGAGTATTAGGAGGGAGAACTTAATTAAGGGGAAGCATAGTACAGGGTTGTCAACACAATTTGGTCAAGATAAGACCTTTTTTTTGTTAGTGAGCATTACTATCGGTCATTAGTGTAACTAGATGTTAAGAAGATTGTGCAAAGTTGTAGAGTATATTACATGGAAAAAGAAACTAAATAAAATATTGGGCTATATCATCCATTACCTATACAAGAGAGGTAATAGGACAATAATGGTATGGATTTTGTTCTTGATTTATTGAAGAATCGGAGAGGAAATGATACTATTTTTGTGGTGGTGGATAGATTCTCAAAAATGACACATTTTATTTCTTGTAAGAAGATTAATAATGTTGTTCATGTGGTTGAGTTAGTGTTTAAAGTGGTGGTGAGATTAGATGGTCTACCATAGAGCAATGTTTTATATTGAGAGACTAATATTTTTGGGTACTTTTGGAGAACATCATGGAAAGAGGTGAAGACAAATTTGAAGTTCTATTTGTGCACCATCCATAGACTAGTGGATTGACTGAAGTGGTCAATATGAGTTCAGGTAACATATTGAGATTATTAGTAGGATATAATCTTGGAAGGGATGGGATTTGTTTCTACCATAGGCAGAGGTTGTGTACAATAATTTTGTTAATAAGAGAACTAGTAAATCACCATTATAGATTGTATGTAAAATTAGTTTGAGAAATGCATTAGATTTAAGAATGTTCGAATAAAGGAGAAAAGAGTGGTATGGAAATTGAAGATTTTATAAAGAACTTGAAGAATTTCCATCAAGAGGTGAGAAAGCATATAAATAAAATATATTTATTACAAGGGTAAGGAAGATGAGAATAAGAGATATATAGAATTTCAAATTGGAAATGAAGTCATGGTTCATCAAAGAAAAGAAGGGTTCTCAATGGGAACATATAAATAGTTGAAAATGAAGAAATATGACCCTTGTAGAATCTTGAAGAAGCATGATTTAGGAAATGCTTATGAGGTAGAGTTTCCAAGTATAATTAACACTTCACCTATGTTTAATATTTTAGATTTGACCGAGCATCATGAAGGGGTATTGAAGATGAAATAACATAAGTATAGTTAAATATTCTATCATGTACTTGAAAAAATAAGGAGATCAAAACATCTTGGATAGTCATGTGGATAGAAGAACAATTTATAGGCATTACAAATAGTACATGGTCAAATGCAAAGGAAGACTTGTTGAATATTCAACATGGCTATCTAAGGAAAGGGTTGACTATCTTAGTTTTTCTTAGAATACCTAACATGTGAAAAGTTCACTTCTCTAATTACCCCTATTGTCTAATACATGAGAATCTAGGGTATAAGAGCAATCTTGCATCACCAAAAGCTTTTTTTTTAATTTCTCAATAAAGGTTATTTTCGGAAGGGTTACAACTTTTTAGTAAGTTTTAAGGTTTGCACAAATCTTACACAAACCTTGTCAATGGTGAAATGAAGCTAATGGTGAAGAAAGTATCCCAATATCTTGTGACATTTAAGAGATATTTGAGAGATTTGTGAAATTTATCCAATAAAATATATTTGCAAGGGCCTTAAAGGCTCTAGGTGGGCTTGAAATGACTTCATCATTGTAAGTCTCCTGACAAGACTTTTAATAATATATTATTATTGAAGATTCAATTGTTGTTTTGAAAGTTATGGATCCTAAAGCTTCGTATATGAAAAATTCAATAAAATATTTTCTTAGGTCAAAAAATTGGTCAATTAAGGTTTTGACTCCAAAAAATAAGGGATTTAACATTCTAGAACATTCTACTATAGTTATTGATTATAGAAACAAAAAAATAGTTGAATGAGGGTATTTGACATAAGATAATTCAAGTAGTTCAGATTGTGCCTTTGGCTTGTAGCTATAGCATGTTATAATTTAAATGTTGTAATTTCATTTTATTGGGATAATAAAAAGAAAGTGTTTTTTTTCTTGCATATTATGTTTAATTATCAATTGTCGTTATGTTTTTTTGTTTGTAAGGGGGTTGTCTTTCACTAGATATACATCAATAATGTGATCTATAAATAAACAATCAATAAATGTACAAATTCAATATGAAATTATATAAATCTTAGAAATATCACTTTAAATACTAATCAAACAAAAATAATAAGTACACATAAAATTTAATATGGCACATAAGAAATCCTAATAAAATTAATTAATATAATCATAATATTAAGTACTATCAGTTAATTTGTACACTAATATGGATGTATACTAAAAATTAATATGTATAAATGATTTAATATAACATAATAGAAACTCTACAAATATTAATTGATATACATCACTAACGATATGTGCATGCCCCTAGCAATTATACCTAATTTTTATTAATATGAGATAATAGAAACCATTTGAGTAGCAATTAATCTAAATTGATACCCATTATTATATATAATATGATCTTTCTTTTTGTCTGAAGTGTGAAGGTTTCTTTAGCTTCTATTTTTTACCCCTGCTAGAGATGGTATGGTGAAGTTTATATGGCTCTTCCCTCAATGTCCTTTTCTGGCATTTTTTTTACATGGACAACTATTAGGTTGTGTCTTGTTGATGGTTGGTGTTTGTAGGTTAACACTCCTCCTCCTCCTCTTTGGTTTTACTATTTTGGGGCTTTTACTACTTTCTTCTTTATTTGCACTAATGTATTAAGCCTTTTGGAGCTCATGTGAGTACTATGTCTTATGGTTTTTGGTGTGCGAGCTTCTGGTAAGGGTTTATGTTGCTCTCTCCCTAGTGTTCTTATCAAAATCTCCTATTAAGGTGGATATTGATAATTTTCTAGATAGTTTTCCTACATCTCCTACAAAGGTGTAAAATTTTATTAGTTTTTCTAGGGTTATTAAGTAAGGTGATCTCCCATCCACACTTGGTTTTCACCCTAGCTAATATCAAGAGCATAGTGGATATCTTAGCTATCGTTGAGCCTATACAACTCATTTCAAAAGAAAGGTTAGGTAAGGTCTTGTGTTCAAGATGGAAGGATGTCATTGAAAGACTATTCCATCTTGTCATAATTCATGTGGGGGCTATTTGGTTCAATCCTTTTCTCCCTATTTCAGTTCCCAATGTAGACAACTATTCCCCCCAAGATTAGGGGACCTTTGTTAGCCCACTTTTTCTTGTGTTCTTTAAAACCCTTTTGTTGTGTCTTTTTTCTTTGATTGTATTTGTTTGGATTTTTCTTCTTTTTCTTTTCTTGTGTACCCTTGCATGTGGTTGTATGAGTTAAGATCCTAAGATTAGGTTTTCTTAGTCATTGAAATTAATGACATTTTATCTCTTTGTGATCTCATTACTAGTTGCTCCTCTCTCTCTCTCTTCCTCATATTTCTACTTTATCATGAGGATTTGTATAGGATCGTACTAACTTTAAAGTAGGGAATAAATGTAGAATCATAAATTATAAGCAATACAATTCATACCATTTTACATATCACTTGAATACATTATTACCAGTACTTAATTCTACTATTCTGGAGTATAAGGAGTTGCACAGAGAAGCATGTAAACCACACCGACTAACTAAGGATATTGATAAGGAGATTGAGAAGATACAGAAAGAGATTGATGATATTACTGACAATATGATAGGGTCTTCTGGTCTTATTTCATTTGTTTAGTAGGAAATGATAGTTTTTGAAGAAAAATTGGAGAAAATTGAGAAAGAGAAGGCAAGGATAAGGTCTAAAACCCGAGAACTCAAAAGTAAGCTTGGTCCAAAATACAATCTTATTGCATAAAGGGAAAAATTATCTAAGGCAATAATACAGGGAGAACGATCACTGGAGCATCAAATGCACTATCTCACTAGTATGATCTAGTAGATTAAGGCAACTTTAAATGATAGCAACAAACTTATGCAGATTCTAAATTTGGTTTTGGCAAACATTTTTCAGATTGTAACCAACTAGTTACAAACCTTGAGGTAGCATTTTTGTAATCTTTTGATCATTTATGACATCCTTTGTCATTGATGTCAAAGGTGGAGTGGTGTTGGGAGAAAAATTCATTTTCAAAGGAGATCATTTGCTCAGGGGGAGCACATCTTTTTGGACTTCAATTTTTTGATAACAGTTTTGATTTTTCTCATGAGTGTTGCCATGAATGCCAAAGGGGGAGATTGTTGGCATTCTAAACTCTTATGAGAATGGTTGTGTTGTCATTGATGGAAAACTAACTGGTGAACCAATTGGCAACCGATTGGCATTCACTGGCATTAAGGTTTCTACATACATCGACAGGCACCGACATCGGCAAGCACTTTCACCGGCATTCAGATTATATCAGCAACAGTTTACCAGCACTCAAGCTGACATAGAAATAACTTTTTTTTATTGTAATGTAATTATCTTTTGTAAAGCTAACTTGATATATTGTAAAGACTCATATATGTATGAATTCATATAGGTCATTTTGATATATGTGAGATGATAGGAATGAATGATGTGACTCAAAATTGATAGAGGAATTTTGTATAAGGACAACAAAGGTTTTGGTTATTGACTGAGCTTAAACTAGTATTGAACTTGGCATAGTTGATGCTGATTTGAGTAGTACATTGTATTGGATTTAACCATCCATTTTGTAAGTCAGTGAGACTTCCCATTTTGTAATTGAGCAGTGAGCTCTAGGCCGTTGGCCTTCCTGCATGTGCAGGCTCCTCACTGTAAGTAGTATTTATTCATTGGCCAGTGAGTAAATATTGTGGGTCACAAATCCCATCGAGGTTTTTCCCACATCGGGTTTCCTCACCAAAATATCTTGTGTTATGGTGTGTTTGTATGCTGTCTCTGCTATTTCTATTTATTGCATTATGTTTGGTTTACCGGTAGATTGTTTTGACTTGCAAAGTTTTAAATAAAGATAAATATTCTACAAACCATTTAGACATTGATTCACCCCCCCCACTCTCAGTGTCTTTGGGACTATCATTGAATCTAACATTTACAAGTATGTTCCCTTCATATGACCGAAAAGAGATCATCTAACGCCCCTCCCCCCACAAATAATATGTACGATGTAATGAGCTACATGTAAATATTTTCTTTATCCCAAAATTAAGATAAGAATAGAAACCATCCAGCCTCCCCTCAAAATAACATATATTCTCAAAATTATATGGTAAAGATGACCCAAAAATATTGAACAACATTTATCCCCTTAGGAAGAAAAACATCAAAAATGTGTGCAAAATGACTTCCCATTCTAGATTGGATTATAAGAAGTAAGATGAATGCCTCTGAATTTTGCACATGATCTATAAACTAATATGATGCCGAAGATTGATTTTCAAAGATATCCAAGCCATGAATCCTATTAGGTGAAAAATAATAATATGGTGCATTAGGTACCATAAAATATTCAAGAACAAGGACCATGGATGTATGTTGATAACTATATTAGTGTGAATCTAATATTTTTACAAATAACAATGTCTAAGTTGGTTCAAAATCATTAATATCTTTTGAATTTGACATGATAGAAGATGATTAAGATGATGTGAGAGTAATATCTAAAGATGAGAGTGGATTGTCAATAGTTTTAATGTGGCTGTCATCAAACAAAAGATATTTTCCCTCTATTTTGTTATTTAAAAATGCAAGGTGTGATTCTACAAACAAAGATGTGATATCTGATAGATATGCATTCTAATGTGGTAAATCTAAAAAAATTGAGGGAATGTCTTGATGCAAAGAATGAGTATAACTTATGAATGGGTTGACAATGAATTCGTGTGTAGCAACATTTACTATGTTCTTTGATAGAAGTTGGAAGAGATTATGTGAGAAGACATAATTCATCACCAATGTTGGTTACTCCCATAATATATGTATTTAATTTGTATTTTATAGGAATGGTCTATTTATGAGAAAAATAAATGTGAAATGCACATATACTCCCTTAGATAAAATATTAGGTGACCACCCAATTATTTTTTCTCTTTATAACATAGTTTTTTTATATATATATAATGCATATAGATCCAATGTGTGGGAAATCAAAAATATAAACTATTTTAAAAAATGGTACTCAATTTCAATATTTTCTTCAAAAGTTTTTTATTACACTAAAAACAAGTTTAGAAGTGGCTTGAAACCCTTTGCAACAAGTCAATCACCATGATAAAATAAATTAAGCATAACAATAAATAAAAATGATGCCAAAAGAGAAAAACAGAGGAAAAAGTAGCCCTACACCAACAAAAAACTGGATAGAAGTTGAAGACCACTAGGCCAAAGTCTTAGGGGTCTCATCGTTCTCTGCCTCTAGTTGATTCATGTTTTGAGCCACTTTCTTGAATTCATTGATCTCCTACAAGGGTTCTTAAACTTTCCTTTTCGAATTGGCCCATGTTCTCTTGCTTGGACTCTCTAATTCATCATTTCCTGTTTCCTTTTCCAAGTATAGCTCTATGACTAAGTTTCTTTGATATCCCTTCTCCATAGTCATGACCATGGTGTTCATATTATCTACGGTGGTTTTCATTAAACTATGACTATGGGACATAATAGAGTGGAGAGACTCTTTAATGCTTTTAATTTTCTTCTCCATGGCCATAATCATGCTTTCATAGTCCATTTTCAGGTTGTCCAGGGATTCAATAGTTCTAGTGGGACAATAAAAACCTAAAATCTTTTCCTTTTTTATCCAAAAATGATTACCCTCAGTACCCTGTTTGTAATGAGAGCCCTCACTGCTAGTTTCCATATTTTTCACTTTGTTGCTAATGGCCTTCTCTTTTATATTTAGATTTTTGATCTCATGGAAAACCCACTTTATTATCCAAAAATAATCCACCACCCTTTTTCTAGCAATAGCTAGGATATTAGTGGGGAACTCCTAGTCCAAATTCAGTAGTGGAGAGTCTAGGTCGAGATAGTTGGGGAACCAAGGTCTATTCTCCCTATATATAGAAGGGTAAGAGTTGAGAAAATGGAGGGGAGACTGGCGAGCTTGATTATTATGCATAGGTGAATGTCCCTCTAAGTCAAGAGCCTCACCCTTGGGTAAGGGATGACGTTTTAACTACTTAGATGCAATCTTGGCACCTGAGGCAGGGGAGGGGTCCAAATCTAAGTCAATATTGTTCCCTTTCCCAACATGAGGGGGAACAGTCTTGGCTCTTTTCATAGGGGGAACAACAAACCCATCCTCCATGTTCATGTTCTAGTCAGCATCATTTGAATTATAAGTTTCTTAATCCACATAATCTAAAATAGCAATGAGGGGCGAATTAGGTTTGGCAGAGGTGGACTTAAAGTGATCATAAATAGGAACTAGGAGACCCTCATGAAGGATAGGGTTAGCACTATGATTCTCTCTATGCTCATAAATGCTTACATTATGGGATGACAGAAGATAGAAAGGAAAAGAAACCCTAACATGGTGTTTGTAGTGATTAAGTAGAACAAAATGATGGCTTAAGACCGATGACTATTGATTGTCCATGGTGATGTATTCCATCAACACCTTCAGAACCTCCCTCCAAATTTTTTTAATGGTATCTACATCATAGCAACTTTTATTTCTCTTCACCAACAATTTCTTTTTCTTGTCATTTTTGGGGAATTTCCTCATTGTTGGGTCTGAATATTTTCTATCTTTATAAAATTTGATACCCTTCATAAGGATCCCAATAATATCTACAATAATACTCTCATCCACAACCACAACCCTTCCAAACAAGGTAATTTTACCATCTTTCCATCCTTTTACAAAAATCCTTGACACTTTAGGATCCCATCCATGCAACTCTTCAATATAAGGCATAAGCTCCCCCTTTTCTTAGAATTCTCTAGATAGTTTGGTTCGACCTTAGGACTTCACAATCGAGAGGTTCAAAATGATTCCTATCACCACCCATTTTAGCATTTACAAATTTCTAAGGTTTAGAATGGTTAAGACATATTTGCTGGAAAATTAAAGCCCAGAAGAGCTCACTAAAGACTCAAAAAGTGTGTGAGAAATAATGAATCAATTTACGTCCAAGCTCACCACGATATCAGTCATGAATAGTAATAATTTTTTTACTCATCATTAAAAATATCAATTTGATGGAGAGCCATCATGTATCCCATGTGATCTATCATATCAAAGGAGAGCTTTGATACTATCCTCTAGGTTGTCCTCTAAATTCCATGTCATCCTCCCATTGAATGTCACACCTTTGTTGGAAAAAAAATCTGCCATGGTGTTAGCTTCCCTGTAAGCGTGGGATATAAAACATTTATCAAAGGAGATGATTATGTCTTTCGATAAATCAATCCTATTGTTGATGGTCCATGAAGCCTTATTAGTCCCCTTAAGACATTGGATGATATTGTTTGAATCCCCTTTGATCAAACATTTTTACCATTAATTTGATGAACTAGTAGTAAGGTTTGGTAGAACCCAATGGCTTTAGCAAGGTGGTTGGTTTGGTTTCCCAAGGTGAATGCCACCATTGCTAAGAATATGCTATTGTCATCTCTTATCACTCCCCCACACCCAACCGATCCCAGATTTCCCTTGGCCATGCCATCAAAGTTAATTTGAATCCATCCCTCAGGGGGATAGCACTTGAACATGCCCTCCCTATAATTTTTAGTAGGCTTGGAGGCTAAAAAGATATCAATTTTTAATTGCCAACTTTTATATATCTCATAATCATAGGCTTCATAAATATGTTTCTCCTTCTTAAGTCGATCATTTAAAACATTCATATTCTCTCCAATGGACCTTAGGATTTTTTGGAGAACAATATCAAGTCGAGGAGAAACATCCATAAAAAATTTGTTATTTTTTTCTTTCCAAATTCCCCACTCCATGTGAGAAAACACAAATGACCATAATAATCAAGTAATCTGATTGACTGAAGCCAAGTTCCATTGGTAGTCAAAGTCATGAATAGACTCAAGGAAGACCCACAATAAATTCCACCTCTTTAGAACTTGATCCCAGACATCCCAAGCATAGGAGCAATGAAAAAAAATATGGGAAGAGGATTTCACCTCAACCATACAAGTAAAAAACTTGTTATGAAAAGAGAAGCCTCTTTTACATAAATTGTCCATTGTCATCAATTTATTCTATAGGAAATCCAAAAAAATATGTTAATCTTAGGAATATCATTAGACACCCATGCCTTAGCCCAAAATGGAGGCAGGGGAATTAGGTTGAGATAAGACAGAGACAACAAGGAAAATGGACTAAATTCTAGAAGGACACATGCTCTAGATGAGACAATATTTTCCACCAAAAATATTCAAGGCAATATAATTTATGGCCAATTGGATGGGTTGGAGAGAATAATTGAGAAGACCAAAATTTACCCACCTTTCTTCCTTCCAATAATCAACAACAAAGTGACCAAATCTATTCTTACAATATTGCATAAAAGGAAGGAAAGAGGGAACATTATTGAGAGGCTCATGATAAATCTATTTATCTTCCCAAAATAATGTCATACTACCATCCCCTAGTCTCCAGCTAGCACCCCTCATAGCCACCTCCCTAGCTTTGATGAAATTGTTCCATAAAGAAGAACATGTAGGGAGATTGTTGGAATAAAAAATATCATTTAGAGAGCCAACTGAGAATAAGTATTTGTTGTACAAAATAGAGTTCCATTCCCTTGAATTAGAGAAATATCTCTATATGTGTTTGGAAAGAAGAGCTCTATTGAAATTTTTAACACTCCATACACCAAGGCCTCGTAATATTTTTGCCCTGCATTCTGCTTCCCAAGAAATTAGGAGCATCCTTTTTCTTTCTTTGAATCTAGACCATGGGAAATAATTTTGAATCTTCTCAATGATATAAGTAAATTTTGAAGGAATTTTAAAAAAACTCAGAGCATAAACTAGAAGATTCTGAAGAGGTGACTTAAGAAGCTGGAATTTCCCCGCTTGACTAAGGAGAGATCCCTTCCATATAGATAGTTTCCTACTAAAGCTATCAATAAGAAAATTCCAAAAAGCATTAGATGATTTAGAACATAAATGAAGACCAAGATAGGAAGAGGGAAGATCTCCAATAGGGAATTCAAGAATGGCCGCAATATTCTTCTACCTCTCAATAGGGGTGTTGAAGAAGAAAAGACAACTCTCATATAAATTAACTTTTTGGCCTGATTCTTTCTCATATAAATCAAGAGTTTGTTTAAACAACTTCGCTTCCCCTATGAAAGAGATTCCCATAAAAAAAGGTATCATCAACAAACTATTGATGAGAGAAAAATAGGGGGTTGAGGAAGGCTTAAGACCTTTCAAACTATCTTCATTCACTAACTTCTTCATGTATCTTCCTAGATAATATGCGATCAAAATAAAAAGGATAGGAGATATTGGATCATCTTGTCTTAGTCCCCTAGAAGCTTTAAAAAAGTGAGAGGGGGAACAGTTAATAATAACAAAAGAGGAAGAGGAAAAGATAAGCTAGCAGATAAGTTCAAGAACTCTTTCCACAAATCCAAAGGCCTCTAGTACCTTAAGTAAAAAACTCAAATCCACTATGTAATATGCCTTGGATAAATCAAGATTAAGCATAACTTTCTTTTTGTGAACTTCCATAGAATGGATATTCTCATGCACAGTGATAACGGAATCAAGAATTTGTCTTTCAGGGACAAAACCAATCTATTGGGGAGAGATTAAAAGCAGGAGGACAACCAATAAACTAGAAGTTAGGACCTTGGAAATGATCTTGTAGAAAGAATTGCAAAGACTGATGGGCCTAAAAGCATCCATGGCATCTTCCCCTGGGAACTTAGCGATGAGAACAATAAAGGTGGAATTGATTTCTTCTAAAAATTTCCTCAATCCAAAGAATTAGTTGACCCCATTGACATCATCCTTCTAAAAAATATCCCAAAAAATTTAAAAGAAAAACATAGGAAAGACATTTGGGCCTAGGGCTTTGTTACCTTGAAAATAGAACACCACCTTATTGACTTCTTTAGAGGAAGAAATAGCTACTAAAGATTTATTTTTATCTACATTCAAGACTTTGGGGATAACAATAATGAAACTTTTGCATGCTTGCTCATCTAACCCTCCTTTGACAGAAAGAAGGTGGTTGGAGAAATGAATAGCTTCACCTCTAATATCATCTGCCTTTTCAATCTTGAGTCCTTCTTTATAAATATGTGATATTCTATTAGCCGACTTATGTTTGAGAGTCATCATGTGAAAGAAGTGCAGGTATTCCTATCTCCTAAGGAAAGACATAATGATATTGATCTCTATTTGCAGAATTCTTCCTCCTTTGAGATAATATCATGGTATTTGATGAGAATCTCATTTTATCTAGCAATGTAATCATCTATGTATCCTTCTTTTTGGATTATATCTTGTATTTCTTTTAAGTCAGTTGTGTAGTAGTTTTCATAGAAAAGATATCTGCAAAAAATTCCTTATTCTATTTCCTAACTTTGTATTTGATTTCCTTTAATTTTTTAGCAACTCTGAACATAGTTGTTCTTGTCACCTTAATTTTCCACCATTCTCTAATAGCTTCCCTCAAAAGCATATGGGAGAGCCACATCTTTTCAAATTTTAAAGAAAAATTCCATTTCCCATTTCTCGATTCCACCACAAAGCTTATGGGACAATGGTCTAAACTCACCCTAGAAAGGGAATTTAGAGAGCATAAATATTTCACTAGCCATTCATTAGATATGAGGGACTGATCTAGGGAGATGTAAATCAGCTCATTTCTAACCCTCCTATTGGTCCACATAAAATAGGCACCCCTTAAATCCACATCATGCATGCCATGACTTTTAATAAACTCAATAAGATCCATCTTGTTGTCCAATTGAATATGGGATCCATCAAATTTTTCCACTTCACGAAGAGGAGATTTCAAATCCCCCATTATAATCCAATTTTCTTGAGAGAAATGCCTTCTAAAAGCCACAAGTTTATTCTAAAAATTTCTTGTAGCACTTTTATTTTTGGGAGCAGAAATATTTGACAAAATCCAAGAAAAGTCATCCCTGATGTGAGTTAATTTGGAAGCCACATGATTTGAGTCCTCCCATGTTAAGTTACCCTGAATATAGTTACGATGAATAATGATGAATAGTAAATAACCAATAGATACTGAGAGGGGGGCGGTGAATCAGTGTGGACAAAAAATTCTTCAAACAACTTTAAACTGCAAAGACTGCATTGATTGGCAAACAGTATCACCGATCTAAAACAAGGCACTACCAGTAAAAAATAGTATCACTATGAAAGACATAAACAAGTTCATCTACATCATCTTTAGACCTAACATCTCATCTCAACTTCACCCATATGCTTAAGAAAATAAAACATCATAAATACAATGACCATTGGATCAACATGCTTTACCACTTAACAAAAAACACTAAAACATCACATGAAAAAGAATCACACATAACACACTGATTTTTCACGTGGAAACCCAACTGGGAAAAACCATGGTGGGGATGAATACCCACAAGTTGTTCTTGAACTCTTCTGAAGTTCGCTCTGTTAGGAGCCTAGTCTGGTTAAAGACTTTACAACAGGTTCTGCTAGGAACCGATCTTGCTAGGGATCACCCAGTTAAGGGATGGCTAAATACCCGGTTAGAGTTTAAAACCTTGTTAAAGGTTACCTTGTTAGAGGATTTAAAGAGCTCAATGATTTTGAGTCACCCTATTAAAGGATTTACAAAAATCCTATTAAAGCAACCCAATAAAGGGATTTTTCAGCTGCTAAAATGGTTAGAAGTCAATAGGTAATGCACTGATCTGATAACAACACTCAATGCCAAGGCAGATCCACTTTAGTTCATTTACATCTACAATCACACTCTACAGATCTCTAGTCACTGCACCGGTCTAGCAAGAATCAAGTATCTCCTCACTTGGATATACACACAACATTTGCCAACAACTTCAAATGAAAATCATCATCGACCTTATAGACAACAATTAGTTCAGTATTCAAAACCTAAAACCGTAAGCATCTAGGTTAACAATATAGTCGTTCCAATCCTGATCGTTCAATCAAACTGCATAGAGTAAAATAATATTGAACAAATCTCAAGACATTCTCCATCATTCATTCTTCCCCGCTTCTGGAAGCTGATAACCCATCATGTGCTCTCCACCATTTACTAAGACTTCGCACATTCTCGAGGTAGATAGAATCAATCTTCTTCATGCAACATCCTCAAGGAAATTCTTCGCGCGCAAGGCTAACGTGGCAACATGATTTGATCTTCATTTCAATGCTTACTCATCACAGGATGCCATCGGTCGAATCACATAGACTTGAAATGCAGCAACCGGAAACCCTAAAGCTGAGACTACCAACTGATAGTCATATCAAATGAAACCCCAATACAAACTTTGCATATACCAGTTCACATTCTAACATACCAGTTGACCTTTTTGCATATATTGGTTCATACCATTATACTAGTTCTCTTACCAGTTTCCTTTCTTCAATATACCAGTTCATACTCCAACATATTGACATCAATGACAACATACAATATCATCATGTAATCCAACTCTGTACATATGCCAACAATCTCCCCCTTTGGCATTGATGGCAATATACAAAGATATCTATTTGCTTTGCATCTTCTCCTCAATGTCTTCCATATTATGTCTTCAAAACTAGAGATATCTTCTATGCTTCACATCTTCTCCCCATTTGACAACAATGCCAAAGTGGAGGCACAAATATCCATGTTCCACTATGCTGCTCCCCTTGAGGAGTAGCATCCTTCAACACACCAATCCTGAAAATATTTGACAATGCAATACCTGACTGATGTGGAGCACATACCTTTAGTTCACCTCTTGAAGGGGAAACACCCCTAATTCACCTCTTAAATAGATAAATGTACCCTTAGGTAGAGGCTTGGTGAATATATCTACTAACTGCTCTTTACTAGAAACATGTTCTAATACAACCTCTTTGTTCTGAACTTTCTCCCTCAAGAAATGATACTTGAGCTTGAAGTGCTTGGTTCTAGCATGCAATACCATATTCCTAGAAATATTAATTGCACTTGTGTTGTCACAAAATATACTCAACGGTTCAGATACAGGGACTTTGAAACCACTTAATACATGTTTCATCCAAATTGTCTGAGTGCAGTTCATAAATGCTACTACATATTCTGCTTCTGCTATGGACTGAGAGATACAACTTTGCTTCTTACTCATCCATGAGACTAGTCTACCACCAAGAAAGAATGCACCACCGTTGTGCTCTTCCGATTGTCCATGTTACCAACCCAATCGGCATCAGTAAACACTTTGAGATTGAAATCATTATTGTATGGATACCACAATCCATAATCTACAATTCCCTTCAGATATCTAAGAATCCACTTGACTGTTACCAAGTGGGATTCTCTTGGACTTTTCTGAAAATGTGCAACAATGCCCACTGCATGTGCTATTTCTGGTCTATTGTGTACTAGATAGTGCAACTTACCAATCATTGACTAGTATTCCTTCTCATTCACCAATGTTGAGTCATCTTCTTTTGACAATTTACAACCAGTCATCATCAGTGTACCAACTGGTTTGCTATCTTCCATGCCAAAGGTCTTCAACACCTTTTTAACATACTTGGACTGAGTGATAAAGATACCATCTTTGATTTGTTGAATCTGTAATCCAATGAAGAACTTAATCTCTCTCATTAGTGACATCTCAAATTCCTTCTTCATCTCATCTGCAAACGCATGGCTCATCTTGTCATTTCCACCAAAAATTATGTCATCAACAAACACTTCACAGATCAAAATCTAATCTTCTTCTGCCTGCAGATAGATATCTTTGTCTTCACTTGTTCTTTCAAATCCAATCTTCACAAGATGGGAGTGTAAATGTTCATACCATTCTCTAGGTGCTTACTTTAATCCATACAGGGATTTATGTAGCCTACACACCATATCACTATCTTCTGATAGGGAAAACCCATTTGGTTGCTCTATATACACTTCCTCTTCAAGTATTCCATTCAGGAATGCAGATTTCACATCCATCTGATACACTTTGAATCCCTTGAAGGCTACATATGCAAGTAGCATTCGAACTCCTTCCAATCTAGCTACTGAAGCAAAGGTTTCTTCATAGTCTTCCCCTTCTTCTTGAGCATATACCTTACATACCAATCTTGCTTTGTTTCTTACCAATGTGGCATCTTCATTCAGCTTGTTTCTAAAACCCCATTTGGTTCCAATAACATTTTTGTGCTCAGGTCTGGGTACCAAAGACCATGTACCATTCTTTTCTATCTAGTCAAGTTCCTCTTCCATAGCCTTAATCCAATCTTCATCTTTGTGTGCCTCTTTAAATGCTTTTTGCTCAAATTGAGAGATCATGCAAGAATTTTCTCTGACCTTTCTTCTTGCAATAATTCCTGCATCCTTATCTCTTATGATCTACTTTGGATCATGATGTAGCTTTACATACCTAGAAATGATCTTAACCAATTCCTCTTTCTTTTCCTCTTCATCCTCATCTTCATCTTCATCTACATCAGCAGCTACTAGTGTAGAAGCATTGTTACTTGTACTTGGTTGTTTTGCAACTGGTTCCTAGAAGGTTACATCTGGTTCATCTACCACTCACTCACTACTGCTTTCCTTAGGTTTCTTAGAGGTTTTCATCAATTCTAACATTGATACTTTCAACAATTCTTTGAGTCCTATTGTTAAAACACTTGAGAGCTTTGCTCTTGGTGGAATACCCGAGGAATATTCCCTCATCATATTTTGCATCAAACTTGCTTTGGTGTTCACTCCTCTTGATATAACACTTGCTACCAAACACTCTAAAGTAGCTTACTACATGAGTCTTACTGGTCCAATACTCATAAGGAGTTTTATCCTTACCTTTCTTGATGAGTACCCAGTTCATAGTGTAGACTACAATGCTCACCGCTTCTCTCCAAAAAGTGTGAACAACCTTCCCTTGAATCAACATCATTCTGGCTACTTCAACTATAGTCCGGTTGTTTCTTTCTGCTAGGCCATTCTGTTGTGAAGTTCGGGGGGAAGACAATTTCCTCTTGATGCCATTCTCTTCACAGTACTTATTGAACTCACTAGAAGTGAACTCACCTCCTTGGTCAGTTCTAAGGCATTTGATCCTCTTATCGCTTTCCTTTTCAACTAGTGCTCTGAAGGCTTTGAACTTTCCAAAAGCTTCAGACTTGTCTTTTAGAAATCTAACCCACATTATTCTTGAGCAATCATTAGTAAGAATCATAAAGTACCTATCTCCCTGAACACTCCTGGTTTTCATAGGACCACACAAATCAATATGCACAAGATCAAGTAAATTATCTGCTGTGAAAGATTTACCTTTGAAGATTAAGGAAGACATTTTCCCTAGTTGACATTCTCTGCACAAAGGATTCTCTGGTTTGTTCAGTACAGGCAATCCTCTAACTGCCTTGATCTTACTGGCCTTCATAATATTATCAAAATTTACATGGCAGAGTCTCCTATGCCATATCCAACTATCATCTAACTTAGCCATTAGATGTTGACTGATATTAGTATTTAAATGAAATAAGTTACCTTTGGTTTGCATACTGGTGGCCATCAATTCACCACTCTTTCCTTTTATTTTGCATACTCCATCTTTGAATTCCAGAGTGAGTCCTTTGTCATTTAGCTAGGTAACACTCAAAAGGTTATGCCTGAGACCTTCTACCCAATACACATTATCAGCACTACTTTTTCCATTTAGAGAGATGGACCCTTTTCCTTTTACCATACATGGTGCATCATTACCAAGTCGGAGTACATCTCCATCATACTCTTCCAGAGACAAAAACTTTCTCCGGTCACCAGTCATGTAGTGAGAACATCCACTATCAATAATCCACTCATTAGAATTATCAAAGTGGGATACAAGAGCCTTCTTGTCTAACACATCTTCCTTAATGACTACAAACACTGTCTCTTCACTTTCTCCTATTTCCTCCTTTGAACTTTTTAAACTTCTCCAGTTTGTCCTTATTATCATTGTTAGGACAATTGATAGCAATGTGTCCTATCCTATTGCAAGAAAAGCATTTCAAAGGGAGCTTACCTCTATATTTTCCAGTACCCTAAGGAAGTCTCTTGGCCAAAAGAGATTCAAATTCCATCAGGATCTCCTCATCATCCATATCTCTTCTTTGTCTTGGTTCACAACTGGTACTAGCTTCTTTTCCCTTTCTAGATAGTGCAGCAGAAGCTCTAAAGGCTGAATCAATCTTCTGAACACTGCCATCATAACTGTTTAGCTCATATGTAGTCAACTTAGCAATGATAGAATCAAGGGATACCTTTTTCTTGTCAATAGATCTCAACTCCTGAATAGCGGCAACCCTTACTGCATAGGCTAGTAATAAGGATCTCAAAACTTTGCTAACAATGGTGGAATCATCCATTGTACCTCCTGCACTCTTGATATCTCCAACAACAGTTTTAATTCTTATCCCATATTGTCAAATGGTCTCTCCTTCAACCATCTGCATGTCTTCAAACTTTCCTCTATGGCTTTCTTCCTTAGCCTACTTCACATGCTCATCACCACCATAGATAGACTCCAGAGTATCACATACATCTTTGGGATTGTCTTTATCCTGAACATCTATAAACTCAATATTAGATAGAATGCTGATAAGAGCTTCCATGACTTGCCCATTCTCCTGAATTTCTCTTCTTTGATCATCGATGAGAGTACCGATAGGGACAACATAAGTATTCTCAACATAGTTCCAGTGTTGAGCACCCATGCTTTTAATGTATATCTTCATTCTATCCTTCCATATCTTAAAATTATCTCTGTTGAACTTAGGACCTTCCCTCTTCATCATTAGAATAGGATCTTTTCCTTGAGCGGTTAAGCTTATAGAACAGATGACCTAGAGGATGCTCTGATACCAATTGATGAATAATGATAAATAGTAAATAACCAATACAGAGAGGGGGGGTGGGGGTGAATCAGTATGGACAAAAACTTCTTCAAACAACTTTAAACTACAAAGACTGCACTGACTGGCAAATAGTATCACCGATCTAAAACAAGGCACTACCAGTAAAACACAATATAACTGTGAAAGACATAAAATGGTTCATCTAGATCATCTTTAGACCTAACATCTCATCTCAACTTCACCCATATGATTAAGCAAATAAAACATTAGAAATACAATGACCATTGGATCAACATGCTTTACCACTTAACAGAAAACACTAAAACATCACATGAAAAAGCATCACACATAACACACTGATTTTTCACATGGAAACCCAATTGGCAAAAACCACGGTGGGGATGAATACCCACAAGTTTTTCTTGAGCTCTTCTGAAGTTTGCTTTGTTAGGAGCCTAGTCCGGTTAAAGACTTTACAATAGGTTCTGCTAGGAACTGATCCTGCTAGGGAAAACTTGGTTAAGGGATGGCTAAATACCCGGTTAGAGGTTAAAACCCTATTAAAGGTTACCTTGTCAGAGGATTAAAAGAACTCAATGATTTTGAGTCACCCTGTTAAAGGATTTACAAAAATCCTATTAAAGCTACTCGGTAAAGGGATTTTCCAACTACTAAAATGGTTAGAAGTCAACAGGTAATACATTGATCTGATATTAGCACTCAATGCCAAGGGAGATCCACTTCAGTTCCTTTACATATGAAATCACACTCTATAGATCTGTACTCACTGTACCGGTCTGGCAAGAATCAAGTATCTCTTCACTTGGATACACACACAACATTTTCCAACAACTTCAAATGAAAATCATCATCGACCTTATAGACAATAATTAGGTCGGTAGTCAAAACCTAAAACCCTAAGCATCTAGGTTAACAATACAGTTGGTCCAATCCTGACCATTCAATCACATTGCATAGAGTAAAACAATCTTGAATAAATCTCAAGACATTCTCCATCATTCGTTCTTCACCGCTTCTGGAAGCTAATTTAACCCATCATGCACTCTCCACCATTTACTGAGACTTCGCACATTCCTGAGGTAGATAGAATCAATCTTCTTCGTGCAAGATCCTCAAGGAAATTCTTCATGTGTACAAGGTTGACGTGGCAACATGATCTGATCTTCATTTCAATGCTAACTCATGATAGGATGTCATCGATCGAATCACACAGACTTGAAATGCATCAACCGGAAACCCTAAGGCTGAGACTACCAACCGGTAGTCATATCAAATGAAACCCCGATACAAACTTTGCATATACCAGTTCACATTCCAACATATCGGTTCACCTTTTTGCATATACCGGTTCATACAATTGTACTGGTTCTCTTGCCTGTTTTCTTTCTTCAATATACCAGTTCATACTCCAACATTTTGACATCAATGACACCATACAATATCATCATGTCATCCAACTTTGCACATATGCCAACAAGTTTTAGAAAGTAGCAATACCACCCAAGGCCTCTTTCTAACTAACACCAAAAACACAACAATACTTGAAGGGTTTAATTTTTTCTATTCTATCCTTAGGAATTTTGGTTTTTTGAATTAACAAAAAGTCTGGCTTATTATTTTTAACAAAATTTTGCAAAATATCTTGTTTATGAGAGCTATTAATAACTTGTAGGTTCCATGACATGATCTTCATTTCTTAGCACGAGAGAAAAATTATGTGATTGTTCTTTGGGTCCCATCAGCAATGTTCTGAAGGCATTCCTCGTCCCTGTACCATTTAGTCGATTTCCTTCCCACAACACTCTTGCTAACTTCACAATCTGCCTTGGCTCTATTTGTGGTGGAGACCCCTGGAGCCATATTTGGTTTCTTGCCTTTTTAACTCTCCACTGAAATAAAAGGCCTTTCTTCTTCCAAGTTCATATCCTCTAAGATCTAGTTTTCTTTTTCAAGATCCTAGCTTCTCACCTCATTTATTTTTTGAGATAAGCATCTCTTTGGGCTAGAGATTTCCCTATTTAGATTTGATAACCCGAGAGGATGTCGAGTAGGAGAGATAGGGAATGTAGATTTTACCACATTAGGAGTCTGCATACCAATTGGCTCCCCATTAGACTCTTTACTTTATCTTATGTCCTTGTTTAGCTCCACAATGAATCCATTATCAGGGCCAGTATTCTCATTGTCATTGTAATTTTCTTCTTGCAACTCCACCTCCCTATTTGAGACCTCTAAAACTTGTTGGTTAGATTTCCCATGGTCTTGACTGGAAATTTATTATTCACCAACCTAAGGGTCAACATTTCTCTGCTCCTGAGAAGGCCAAATATTATTCTCTCTTTCTTTTTCTTCTCCTTGGTCTTGTTCTAGGAACTTACTCCCATTCAAGTCCCCTTCAACATTCTTAGCTCTCTAGATCTTATACATTCTTGTAGCCTTCTAAGGCATGGGATTTTTTGCCTGAAGAGGAAATCTCTTAGCCCAATGCCCATTTTTTTTGCAATTGAAGCAAACATAGGGAAACCTTTCAAATTTTATGGGTTGGACCCATTTCCCTAGGTTGAAATCAACATTGATGGAAGAGGGAAGGTCAGATAATTGAGTCACTCCAACACAAATTCTAGCAAAATCTAGTTTCTTGCAAGAAAAAGTCATAGCATCGATAGATAGAAACTCCCCAAAAGAGCTTGCTATCCCATGCAAGACATCTTTGCTCTAGTATTCCAATGACAAAACTTAGAAATCTAATCGAGATTGGAAAAAATTAAAAGTTAGAGTCTGAGAGGTTTATATTGGGAGACCACTTCACAAGAGCTAATGATGACTTTGCAATCAGCCAAGGACCACCCAATGACGAGTTTCAATATTGGTTTGAGGACCCTTAAACTTACCCACCTAAGACAAAGGAATAAGAGAAATATTATGATCAATGATAGAGTCTTGAATAGAAATAGTGAGCCTACTAGTACTTGGATCCAAAATGTTACTAACTAGAGGTAGAGATGTTTTTCCTAGAGGTTTGATCCCAAAAATATAAGTCCATAGTTTTGTGAAGCATAAAAATGGAACCAAGTAACTAAGACCTTACCCATAGTTTTGTTGATGACCCATAAACTTACCCACATGCAATAGAGCCATAAGAGAAATATTATGATCAATTATAGATTCGTAAATAGAGATAGCGAACCTACCAGAATTTGATCTAAAATGTTACTAACTAGAGGTACAAAAAAAATTTCCCAGAGATTTGATCCCAAAAATAAAAGCCCATAGTTTTGTGAAGCATAAAAACAGAACCAAGTAACTAAGACCTTATGCCACTCTCATGTACACATAGTGGAATATGAAAGAGCCTAGGGAGATATCTCACTTTTACTGCTTCTTGTAGGGAAGAGAGAGTCAAGGAATATCTCCTAGGGTTTCTATTTGTTTACTATAATGAGGAGTAGATATGCAAAATATGATGACACAATCAACTATACGAGGAGATGATAGATGAAGTACACACAAACTAAAGATGCATATTTTGTCTAAACTGAAATGAAGATATGGAAAGTAGGACTAAAAAATAGACTTAGAGGTGCACCTATTGCTGAAAATTGATGCAGAATGGGCAAGACCAGGGCGTTAGGCACCTTGGTCATTGTGCTGATAGGAGGCTAGAATTTTTTATCTGAGGTCTAGAGGGTGTGATCTACAGATCTAGCATAGAAAACTATAAAAATATGGTGATAAGGGCACCATACCCTTGTCCTATCTCAAAGCACCACGCCCTAGTCTCTATAATCTGAGATAAAATTTTGGCACTGAGATGGTAGCTGTCTCTTCCATCGGTCTCAAAATTCACGCATCCATCAGATTCTTGTACCCATACCTGCAACTTGAAAAAGGGTTTCTATATGGCTATATAGGGTTTTACCTTAGTCAAACCCCCTATTTTGGTGATTTCCACCTCCACAAATAGTCGATAATGTACTAAAAATGTGTGTCCAAGAATCTTATGTGTATGCAAGATTGTAAATGAGAGAAATAAAGAATATAAAGTTCTACCCTACACTTGCATAGCAAGCCCTAAATGCTTGTAAATGTAAATGCCAATGATTCAAATCACAAATAAATTAGAGATCTAAAGCATGAATGTAAATCTGAAAATAAAGCTCATATATGACATGAAAATAATATGAAACCATGCCAAAACCTAAGGGAGAGGTACAAGCCAATCATCAATCAGTGATCTCCTATTATTCTTCAATATCTTCAAAGATCCTAAGACATATTCAAAATGTGTGATGTCAACTTGGTGAATGTTTGATTTGTTGTTGTAGACTTCATATAACCCACACTTTCACTTCATAAGAGGATCCTTCAATCGCTAGATCTTAGATCCTTCAAATGCAGAAATGAAGGCTTTATGTAGGAGACCCTAACTTTGTTTTGAGTCATAGGCTGACCTAGAAATATTATTTTATGCCAATCTCTTGGATTTTAATGTTCAAATACTACAAAAACATGCTCCCAAAATTTAGGGAGAAAAAGTCAGGATTAAGTAGGTACTTACTTGGTCCAAACACATGGTTTGACTAACTTTTTCGCAATATTTTTGGTGAAGCAAAATATTGTGATTTTAGAGAAAATTCCAATGGTATATGGGAATTTGAGATGTCTAGAGATGCGAAATTAGGCTTTGAAGGTCGAAATAAGACATAATTAGGGTATTTGATGAAATGATTTATTTTGGAGAATAAAATAAAAGGGGCACACTCAATGAAAAAGGGCTCAATTTTATGATGTGTAGAGGGATAAAAGAAGACATTAATATTTCATTAAATTAATTAATAAAATTCTTAAAAGGAATTTGAAATGCAAGATTCAAACACACTAAAGCGGGTGCTAACCTAAGCATGGAATTATACCTTCCAATTAAGGGTGTACAATTTACGACGCTACATTTAGCCCCCACTTTAGCGGTCATATGACACTATGTGCATATGCAAGATGAAGTATAGAAAATTAAACATTAATGAAAAAGAATATATCCATAAGGTGTCAAACAAATATCCCATCGGTATCTGCAATACATTGTTAGGAACTGCACCCTACAAAACCACTCGTTAATCACAAAGCCACCTAATTCTTACTATGGAAGTGATCAAATTAGTGGGTAGCTATATGCCACCCCCTATTTCAGCATGCTAATTAGTGAGGTGAAACAGGCTATCATGTTTACAATAATGAATTGTGAAAAAAGCTGATGAAAAATGCTCACAATGAAGCTTGATTCAATATTGGAGTGCATCATGGAAAATTTTGTAAGGAGGAGAACAGAATCATGATTCCAACACAACCAATGGTTTATAAATTAAAGTTCTCTAACTCAAGATATGAGATATTAAGTAGAAAAGTAGTAATTAGGGTTTCAAGAAAGACAGAAGTGCATAACTTAATAGTAAAAATGAAACTTTCATTTGTTATTTTCTCACTTTTTGTCTTATTTGCAGCAAAGAAGCCCACATAGCACTCACAATGCCTCAAAGACGACCTCACATGCCTATCTGGATGGAGATCCTATGGCACTCTATCATCATCGATCAACCACTCAATGAGGTGAGTGTATTGAACTACCTTCATACTTTCTATTGACTATGCTTTGACTTTTTGGTATGGAAGAATGTTCGATTTCACATGTGCCCCCAAGAGGGCACCATGGTCCCAACTAGGCATCCTGGTCTCTCCAGAGCACTATGGTCCCACTGGGGAGCCTTGGTCCCCCTAGAGCACCCTAGTCCTTCCATGACATCCTAGTTTCTGAACAAGGTAACCAAGGGCTAGCATAAGATGAGGCATTTTGATGTTGAGTTGATTGAGAGAATGATACTAATTGTTTATTGTTTAGTTTTTCTAGAAACTACCCTATATGTGAGAGCACACTACCAGACATACATATCAAAGTCTACAGAATTAGATTATGTGATTGTCTCAGGATGGTAGAGAGCTTCTTAAGGTAGTAGGGTTTTTGTACATATGCAAGATGCCATCCATGAAATTCCATCTAGTGATGCTTATGGCACTCATGGAGAGATGGGACACATCCACATTTTTCTTGCTAGTGGAAGAGATGATAGTTTCACTCGAGGATGTGTACTGTATATTGAGGTTTCCCATTAGAGGATGCACAGTGAGATATCAGATAGGTTGTACACCATCTTCTTTTAGGAGAGAGAAGATGTACTGCATTGGGCGAGCCATGCCCAATGAGACTAGAGGAGAGAATGTGATTCGATGGTTACTACATCCTACCAATGCCATTACACTTATGAGGAGACTCATGATAGCCACAGTGGGGCAAGCCACATGTCCTAATGCATAAGGCAGTCACATGCATGGGGATCTCACTTATGATATCCGAGTGATGGAGGAGTGGCAAAAATTTTTCTATTGGAGATGGAGCATGTTGGCCCATCTCCACCATGACTTAGGAGATTATATCTATGACAATGGTTGTAGTTTGATGACATGCACCCTTCTTCAAGTTTGGATGTTCCATCTTATCACATGCACTAAGCCAATAGGAGTACTAGTTGTTATTAGCTTAGATAACCCTAGAGTATATGTATACCCACTCACTTGACCATGGCAGAATGATGATCTATTGCATTGGAGGATTGCAATTGATAGATTGAGATTAGATGTTATCACATGTAGGCCATACTAGCACATGACCACATCGTGAGGCCAAAACAATTAGCTTTGGCTTATGTAGAGGAATTTCTTCCTCAAGGGGTGCTACAACCATATTGTAGTCCCATTCTATTTCAACAAGGTTAGGTGATAGTTTGGGCTAGAGTAGGGTGTTCCAACAGATGTGCTAGTTTTTGTATGCCACTCTTGAGTGATTGCGAGACTGGGAGTCATTCTTAGGCCTTGGAGTGATAATATTGAGATGACAGATTCAAATGATTCTGATTAGGATGTCATGGTTCCCTTTAACAATGATGTGGGAGCTCACTTCAAGTACATCACATGGTGGGATAGGATTTACCGCAAAGCAATCTTTCCTTTAGTCCATATAAGGGGTAATCATAGGCCATGGAGGTGATTATTTAGCTCCACTAGTGAGGATCATGAGGCATCTAGGGACTTGAGTGAGGGAGGCACAACAAATCTAGGTGGGGATGATAAGGATGATGATCCCTAAGAAAGGGGAGAGTGAGAGAAAGAGGAGGAAGGAGAAGAGGAGGAGGAGAGAGAGAGAGGATGAAGAGGAGAGAGAGGAGGAAGAGGAGGAGGAGATTCACCAACATTATATAGACAACACTTCCGTATGCTAAAAATCATCTAATGTAAAGAAAACTAGGAATGAAAGGGAAATCACGAATCCCTATCCTAATTAGAATTCAAACAAACAAACAAACAATGAAATAAAAGAGAGGAAACAAACAGGAATATAATATAAATCAATCGATTCTCCCTATTCCAAGAGTGTGTATATCTTCCATTGCTCTTCTCCTCTTTGTGGTATGGTGGCTCTCAGATATTGCGCTAACAACCTGCAAATGACACAAAGATTCAAAGTTTGTGAGTCAGAGGAATTGTGAGGAACTGAATCCTCAATTTATAGATTATTGGAGAGGATTGAATGAAAGGTGGAACAAATTGATCAAGAGGTGGAACTTAGGTGATCTCACATGCTGATTGATAGTTGAACTCTTGAATTGGAGGTGGAACAAAATATATTGAATAAATTAATTGAGTCAACTAATTTAGAAAAAGCTGACTAAGGGATAAAAAAGGATAATTGGAGGAAATAAAGAGGATGAAATAGTTAACTAATTGAAAGCTTTTTGAGAGCTTTATTTAGAAAAAACTAACTAAAAGATAGAAATAGGAATTGAAGAGATAATTGAATTAATTAATTAATTGATTGAATTAATTAATTAATTGATTGAATTAATTAATTTAGCATGTGCTTGAACTTTGACTTGGATTTTCAATTTAATCTTTGCATGAGATTTAATTGACATATTGAATTTATTTTAAATTCGATTTATTATTTGAATATATTTAGAACTTGACTTTGATTTTCTATTTGCTTTTTGAAATCATGCACATGTATTTGAAATTAGAAAAATTTAAAAATTAAAAAATTAGAAGAATTTGGAGAATTAATGAAATTATATGAAATTATATGAAATTAGAAAATTAATGAAATTAAATGAAATTAGAAAATTAATGAAATTAGAATTTGGGGATTTGAAACTGAAATTAGAAGAATAAATTAGTTAATCAAATAATTTAAAGAAATTATTTAATTATTTAGAAATGGACTTTAATTAAATAATAAAGATTAATTTGAATTAAAGGAATTAAATCACAATTAATTAAATAATAAATATTTAATTAATATTTAGAAGATTATTAATAATTAGATGATTAAAGATAGAAATTGAGAATAGAATTTATTTAAATAATAAAGATTATTTAAATTGGGGAATTAATTAGAACAATTAATTAAACAATAAATATTTAATTAACATTAAAAAATGATTAAATGAAATTAGAATTTGGGGATTTGAAATTGAAATTAGAAGAATAAATTAGTTAATCAAATAATTTAAAGAAATTATTTAATTATCTAGAAATGGACTTTAATTAAATAATAAAGATTAATTTGAATTAAAGGAATTAAATCACAATTAATTAAATAATAAATATTTAATTAATATTTAGAAGATTATTAATAATTAGATGATTAAAGATAGAAATTGAGAATAGAATTTATTTAAATAATAAAGATTATTTAAATTGGGGAATTAATCAGAACAATTAATTAAACAATAAATATTTAATTAACATTAAAAAATGATTAAATGATTAAATGATAATAGATAGAAATATAAATAATTAGTAAGATGATGAGGAAATATGAAATTAGAAGAATAAGATTAATTAGCTTAATTACAGAATTAAAGAATTATTTAATCAATTAGACGAATAATAAGCACATAATCAATAAGACAATGGAGATTAGCACATCGAGGTATAAGGAACCAAGATGTAAAAATATCTCATTGAAGAAACAAACACGTAGCAGACAAGGAGTGAACCCCTCCATTCTGGGAAATGCACTAGGGGTGGAGGTATGTGTGGCATTCACTAGCTAAATGCTCCTATCATAGATAACCACTAGAGGAATTTCCCTAGAACTTCATCGGTTCACACCACAAACAACAAACAAAGAAAAAGATGATGCCCATCATGGCTCCTCTAGTCACTTGTAGGCATCCTTGAGTAGCATAAAAACAGAACCTGTCACCAAATGATAAAAGATAAAGACTCACCCGGACAAAATTCAGCAGCTATACTGACCTTGTACCTTCGTTTTCAGTTTCTTGATGTGATGGTTGGTAATGTTTGATCTTAGAAAGTTGTGGAACCCGTTTAAGACTGACCTGTCTGATTTTGAGTGTATCGTCTTATGTTTAAGACAAGATAATGATCACTCGATATGGATATGATACGATTGGTAAGATAGTTTGATGAATTGATTGCAGATGTTTGACTGGATAGTTGTATCCTTTGTTAACTTCATGTGAAGTGTTTGTTGGATATCTACTAGGGTATTTGTTTCTCGCAAGACATTTTATTGCAAGTTTTCTATTGATTTTTTATTATTTTTTTTGGATTTTGTGGATTGATATTTGAATGTTTTTTAGGTGATTTTTTGAAGGACATTATATGAATGTTTTTTGGTATTTTTTCAGGACATTATATGAAATGTTTTTGGTATTTTTTCAGGACATTTTCTAAATGTTTTTTGTTGGATTTTGAATTTTTTGATGTTTTTGATTTTTTTAAGGATTTTCCAATGTTTTTAGATTTTATTTTTTTTCAATGTTTTTTATTTTTGAAGGATTTTGCAGTGTTTTTGAATTTTATGTTTTTTCAATGCTTTTGGAATTTTTTGAAGGATTTTCCAATCTTTTTTTGGATTTTTAGTTTTTCAATGTTTTTGGATTTTTGAAGGATTTTCAAGTGTTTTTGGATTTTTGAAGGATTTTACAATGTTTTTTCAGATTTTTTCAGGAATGCCCCTAGTGTGCAATCCTGTATCACATGATGATCTGCAAAATGAATGTGGGGACAATGAATTTTTGACATGACCTATTTTAATGCATATGCATGATGATTATTCATTTCCTATTTGAACAAGGATGACTGTGTTTGTTTAGTATTTGTAATACACCAATTGAATTGGAGGTACAAAAAATTTCATAAATAAGTAGTCAATCGATTGCTAAGGTCCTATGGAACATCCAAATTAACACACTTAGTGACTAGGATTTACAAATGGAGATGCAGAAAACTTCCCCATTGGCTCTTGAAACTTTGATCTTCTTTTTCCCATGTGTGTGCAGATGAGTTAATTCCTAGTCTTGTGTTCACTAAAGATCCTTAACACCCTAAATGACTAGTTAGGTGGATTATCCTAACCTCAAAAGCATCTTGAATAGAGCCTCGCTGGCAGCAAGGTTTTAGAGCTCTAAAAAGGTTATAGACTGTAATTTCTCAAATATTGCTCCATTGCTAGCAGGGGTTCATAGCCTTGATGGAGTTATTTACATGTTCCCATGGCCAATCTTTTTGTCGTACTTTGTATGTGATATTTCAGTTATATATCACCGCTCTTTTGCTTTGAGATGAATATTTGGCATAGCTCTTTTTCTTTTTATTTTATATTTTTTTTCTTGCCTTGACTTGTAAGTAATTAAACCTACTTGGGTGTAACAATTACAATGGTGTTGAAGTAGAATTTTAGATTTTTCACTAGTCATATGATCAACTAGGTGTCTAGAATGAATTAGAGATTTTGTTAATGTGTTTGAGATATAGCAGTTGATAGATTTTGGATTAACAAGTCTCAAATAGTGAAATCACTACCCAACCATAAGTAAAGCATCATCATAGGGTGATGTTGACAATGAATAACCTTAAGACCTCAAAGACTTCATGTACGAATATCTAAGAAAGAAGATGACCATTTTTTTGTTAAATGCAAACGGATGATAAACTTGGATAGTTGCCTTGTTTTATTGATGTTGATATATGTAAATGTAGAAAATTATATGCCATGAAATCTGTGAATATGATGTGCTTGAAAATGAAACTATATGTGATGCAATGTTGTGAATAAAATAAGATGCAATGTGGAAAGAAAAACCTAAACTAACCCAACCCTTAGATATAATATTGTTTAAGGTCAATGTTTTTCATAGGGTCAGGGAGTTTTGTGTAGGTAGTTCATTTTTCTTTGTTTGAAGATTCGGATAAAGATGTCTTTTCCAATAGGATATAAGGGCTTAGCTAGGTGTATTCCATGTACAGTTTTTGCTATAGCCTCCTTATTTTCAAACCAATCTAGTTGTGGTAGATCTTCTTACCCCCAGTCTTTCAGGTGTGGGCATATGAGACAAATTGATTTTGGTTTTGAAGTTGTGACATAAGCGGGTGCTATGCTCATTTTTATTGACACACTTGAAGAGTATGATGAAGCCAACCAGGTGTCGATCTCATTAGATGATGTTATGCTTGTACATTAATAAGATGATGAAATAATTTGGGTGTTGATTTCATTAGCTAGTGCCATGATTGTTTCTATCACCACATTGACATGTGATGATGGCTCACATACAATTGTTGACAAGTTTCTCTCTGTAGTATGATCTAGATTGGTGATTTCATTGATAAGGGGTTCATGAACAACTTGTGTAGAGGGATTGGGATCACTAAAAGAAATGGGAAATTCATTTGAGAGGGGATATTGTGAATAACATGGAGGATTATGACATGGGGATGAAGAGATGCAGGAATCTTGATTAGGATCTAGAGAAATAATGAGATCTTTCTTAGGACATGAAGGTGAAGAAATACTTTGATCTTGACTTGGAAAAGGATTATTATGAAGGATAGAAGGGCTATCTTGATCTTTCTTAGGAGGTAGATGTTGGATGGGACTTGAAAGAACACTTTGTTCTTGAGATAAAAGGGTGTCATTATGAATGGAATAGAAAAGAGCTAGGGGATCGTCATAAGATTCTTGGTCGGTGGGATTTTGATAAAAAATTGGGTAGGATGGAAGTGTTTGTTCTTGATCTTCATTTATTTCAGGACTCATCTCTTTTGATTTTAGATTATCTGCTTGACATGGGGAAGAAGTTTGGATATGCATGGGAGATTCTTGGAATGTTTTAACATATTGGCCTGATGAGAAAGGATTTTGAATGAGACTCTTTGAATCATGACTTGAATTAGATTGGATTTGTACGATGGATGGCCCTTGGGAGGATGTGTTATTAGATAGAGATGGTGTGGAATGTTCTTTTGTGACTTCAGGGTATGAGGAAATGGTAGATAGATATGGTTGATTTGGGCTTTGGTTGAAAGGGATTTGATTTTGGATGAAAGGAGTATGATTTTGGATGAAAGAGGTTTGATTTTGGTTGAAATAATTTTGATTTGGACTTTAGTTGAAAGGGGTTTGATTTTCGTTGAAAGAGGTTTGAATGTTGGGTTGGTGTGAATTTTGATTTGGACTTTGGTTGAATGGGGTTTGATTTTGGTTGAAAGTGGTTTTATCTTGGTTGAAAGAGGTACTTTGAATGTTGGGTTGATGTGAATTTTGTTTTGGACTTTGGTTGAATGGGGTTTGATTTTGGTTGAAAGGGGTTTGATTGTTGGATTGATATGATTGGTATGATTGATATAGTGGGTTGAAAGAAAAAGAAGGTTTACATGACTCTAATATTGGTTGAACTGAGGTAGGAACAATTTGGTTGAAGAATGAAGGTTGGCATGTTTGGATGGTCTCACAAGAAGCAGATGGTTGGCCTGATACTGATTCCCTTGTGGACATAACTTCTCTCATTATTTTTTATAACTCTCCCCTATGGTTGTTATGACTAGTCATGTCTATCATTCGTTGTTGCAAAGTCTTTATCTGTTGAGCTAAGGTTTCTATGGATGGCGATGGAATAGGAATGGAAGGGATAAATTATCCACCTTCCCTATGAAATGTATAATGCCAATCCATGATGTTTTCTTGATTGGTTTGGACCTAGGATCACAACATGTAAGACGTTTTCTCCATTTCTCTAAATGTGACAATGTTTGAGTTGTTGAACTTAACAAACTTGTTTGAGTTGTTGAACTTAACAAACTTGTTTGAGTTGAGGTTGAGTTTGATTGATCCTCTAATTGTGATTTGGGCGTTTGGGGTATGACTTTCTAGGATGATTATGCAAATGGTGATGGACTAAGGCAAACATATATGAAGTCTAGAAAAGGACTAAAATGAAGATTATAAGAACACTAAAATGAACTAGGAGGCCACTAGGACACAAATAAGGACTTATGGGAAATCTATGAGAATGATAATGAGGAAGATGCAAGGACTTATGTATATTCTAATGACGTAAATGAGGATGATAATAAGGATGATGCAAGGACTTATGCAAATTCTAAGGCCATAAATGAGGACTATGCAAGGACTAAGGACGATAATATGGATGTAAATGAGGACTATGCAAGGACTAAAGATGATAATATGGACGTAAATGAGGACTATGCAAGGAATAAGGAAGATAGTAAGGACATAAATGAAGACTATGCAAGAACTATGCAAGGACTAAGGATGATAACAAGGTCAAAAGTATGCAAAATTTTGAGTTTGTATGACTGTTTGACGTTTCAAGATAGACTTTGTTTCCAGTAATTTTATGTGTAGGACAAGTTCATTGCTTTCCAAATCTGAGAAACAAATGTTTGAAGATAGGTATAGCTAAGTGCATTGTGTTTTGACCAACTTTGAGAATTCAATGATACGCAAGATAGGGCCTGGAATAGCCCAAATACTGACTCAATACTGGTTTGATACAATGATACATAAAAAAGCACATAATACAATCTTAAGCTAGAAACTTGACACCATTCAATTAGGCCCCTGCAGAAAAATACAAAAACAAGACGGAGAGATAGAGTGTCTGGAAGCACTGGCTCCACTCAATGACACACACTTCTCGAGCATGCCAGTCTCTCTTACCCCGAAGATTCAAAGATCTTATCACTAAGAGATTTTTGTCTCATAATGCAAGGTACATGAGGGGTTCACCAAAATGTCATATGCTAAAATTCATCTAGTGTAAAGAGAACTAGTAATGAAAGGGAAATCATGAATCCCTATCCTAATTAGAATTCAAACAAGCAAACAATGAAATAATACAGAGGTAAGAAATGGGAATATAATATAAACCAATTGATTCCCCCTATTCCAAGATTGTGTATAGCTTCCATTTCTCTTCTCCTCTTTGTGGTATTGTGGCTCTTAGATATTGCGTTGGCAACCTGCAAATGACACGGATTCAAAGTTCGTGATTTGAAGGAATTGTGAGGAATTAAATGCTCAATTTATAGATTATTAGAGAGGATTGAATGAAAAGTGGAATAGATTGATCAAGAGGTGGAACTCAGGTGATCTCACATGCTGATCGATAGTTGAACTATTGAATTGGAGGTGGAACAGAATAGATTGAAAAATTAATTTAGTCAACTGATTGAGAAAAAGTTGACTAAGGGATGAAAAAGGATAATTGGAGGAAATAAAGAAGATGAAATAGTTAACTGATTGAAATCTTTTTGAGATATTTATTTAGGAAAAGCTAACTAAAAGATAGAAATAGGAATTGAAGACATAATTGAATTAATTAATTAATTGATTGAATTAATTAATTAATTGATTGAATTAATTAATTAATTGATTGAATTAATTAATTTAGCATATGCTTGAACTTTGACTTGGATTGTCAATTTAATCTTTTCATGAGATTTAATTCAAATATTGAATTTATTTTAAATTTAATTTATTATTTGAATGTATTTAGAACTTGACTTTGGTTTTCAATTTGCTTTTTGAAATCATGGACGTGTATTTTAATTTAGAAGAATTTAGAAATTAAAGATTTAGAAGAATTTGGAGAATTAATGAAATTAAATAAAATTAGAATTTGGGGATTTGAAATTGAAATTAGAAGAATAATTTGGTTAATCAAATAATTTAAAGAAACTATATAATTATTTTAAAATGGACTTTAACTAAATAATAAAGATTATTTAAATTAAAGGATTTAAATCATAATTAATTAAATAATAAATATTTGATTAATATTTAGAAGAGGATTAATGATTAGATGGTTAGAGATAAAATTTTACAATAGAATTTATTTAAATAATAAAGATTATTTGAAATTAATCAAAACAGTTAATTAAATAATAAATATTTAATTAACATTAGAAAATGATTAAATGATAATAGATAGAAATAGAAATAATTAGTAAGATAATGAGGAAATATGAAATTAGAAGAATAAGATTAATTAACTTAATTAAATAATTAGAATTTTTTAATCAATTAGATGAATAATTAGCACATGATTAATCAGACATTTTTAGGTGTCTACAAACACCATAGCTCTGGATCCACCAACAATGTCAGCTAGAGGAGAGGGAGCCAATCTCAAGAGACCCACATTGAGCTTACGACAATCATCTCCTATAGCACCATCTACTAGAGTAGTGAGACACTACTAGCATGGAGAGGGAAGCAACTCTAGATCATACATGACCATGGTACATGATCCACACTAGCAGGTGAGAAAAGGGGAGTGACTACAATGCAAGCTAGTAGAGTACCAAGCAGAGTTGGCCACATATCAAGGAATAGTCGTGGATCAAGATTGGAGGAGCTCTTATAGGAGTCTCTCACGGTCCTCATCTCACTATACACCCATGGGACCATAATGACAGGGACCTAAGGGCTTGGGTAGCCACCAACCATAGATAATGTTGATATAGTAGAGACCGCATTTCTTATCTAGTGGTCGATTTTGTGTATGATGATGATAATGTTATCCTCAAATTTGTTCTTTTAATTTGAAAAAACAATGAATGTATATATTGCTTTGATTAAAAGTAACAAATTTGGACATATATATATATATATATATATATATATATATATATATATATATATGTCTAATCTAATTCTCATGTGATTAATTTCTCAATACCTCATGATTAGATTGATACATCTGTGATCAAATTAAATAACTATGTATTTAATTAAATACAACATTTATGATTTAAATAAATGTGTTTAAGTTAAGGACTACATAACTAATGCAATCTTATTAAGGGTTTAATTAAACACAACATGATGTATCCTAACTCCATAACACATGAATAAAATTGCATGATATACTAGCAAATCAAAACGTAAATTTCTAAAAAAATTACATAATGAATTCAAGACAACCAACAATTTAAAACATGTTTGTCGAGAATGAAGCAATTTAGATCAAATATTAACAATTTAATACTACATTATTTAATGAAGACATGCTACCATATCAAACAATTTTGAAGAAGAAAGGAAAGGAAAGGAAGGAGAATATTAGGCATAGTATCTACAAAGGTGCATAGCATTTATGGGATCCTTAAGAGTCGTACCTTCCACATCTATTATTTTGTAGGCACCTAACACATAGACCTCAGTGATGATATATGGTCCAAGCGAATTTGGGCTAAATTTTCCTCTATCTTCAGGTAACGGATTCATGTTACACTGATTCTAATAAAGCACGAGCTCACCCATAGAGAAGGAATGCTTAATAACCTTATCATTATAACTTTGTTTCAAAGATTTATGATACGCTTGAATATTCTCAAGAGCGTTTATGTTCCACTCATCAAGAATTTAAAGTTGTTTAATGCATTTTTATTGATAAAAAACATCGTCGACTATACCCTTAAGAAAGATTCTCACCAAGGGAATCACTAACTCTAAAGACATAATAGCCTCAAAACCATAAACAATATTGTAGGGGTAAAACTTGTAGCTATACACACACTTATTCGATAAGCCCAAAGGGCATAGGTCAATTGGGTGTACCAATCCTTACCATGTTTGTTTATAGTCTTAGGAAGATTTTGTTCAAGGATTTTGTTATAGGAGCCAGCTTGGCCATTACATTAGCAATTATAGGGTGTGGAAAAGTGATGCTCAATATGGTATTTCTCAATAAATTTATTCACATCTTCATTCTTGAATGAATTCTCATTATTAGAGACCAAAGTGAAAGGAATTCCAAATTGAGCAACAATATTATCTAAGATGAATTGACAAAGTACTTTAGCAGTCGTGGGTCAAAGAGGAACTGCTTCTACCCATATTATAAAATAATATGTAGAAGTTATAATGAAAGTATGCCCTTGGGATGGAGGAGAAATTTTTCCAGTAAGATCCATACCCCACATTGAAAAGGGCGAAGAGGCCACTTGTGACTTAGGTTCTTATGTAGGAGCATGAATCAAATTGTTGTGTTGCTAACACTGGTGACACTTCTTAATAATTGCAAAGCAATATTTCTCCATGGTTTGCCAATAATATCCCATTCAGCGAAATCTTTGAACTAAATTTTTTCCTCCAAAATGCCCGCCACAAGCACCTAACTGTGCCTCCTCGAGACCAATCAACATCTTATTTTTTGGGAAATTGCTTCACTATCAGACCTGAATATTTTCTATCTCTAGAAAATTTGAAACCCTTCGCAAGGAGCCCAGTAATATTTGCAATAAGATTCTCGTCCACCACCACAGCCCTTCCAAATAGGGTAATTTTTCCTTTTTTCCATCCTTTGGCAAAAATCCTTGACACTTTAGGATCCCATCCATGCAAATTTTCAATATAGGGTGTAAGCTCCCCCTTTTCTAGAATTCTCCAGATAGTTTGGTTGGCCCTTAGGCTTTCATAATCCAGAGGCTCAACACGATGCCTATCACCACTCATTTTAGCATTTGCAAATTTATCAAGTTTAGAATGGTTAAGTAGGATTTGATAGCAAATTAAAAGCCAAAAGAGCTCACTAAAGAACCAAAAAATGTGTGAGCAATAATGAAGCAATCTGCCTACAACCTCACCATGATATCGGTCATGAATAGTAATAATTTTTTTACCCATCATTGAAAATAGCAATTTTATGGAGAGCCACCACTATCCCATGTGATCTATTGTATCAAAGGAGAGCTTTGACATCATCCTCTAGGGTGTCCTATAAATTCAATTTCATCCTCCCTTTGGCTATCACACCTTTGTTGGAAAAAACTCTTCTATAGTGTTAGCTTCCTTGTAAGTGTGGGATATAAAACATTTATCAAAGGAGAGGATTATCTATTTTTATAAATCAATCCTATTGTTGATGGTCCATTAAGCCCTATTAGTTCACTTAAGAGATTGGATGATATTGTTCGAATCCCCTTTGATCGAAATACTTTTAGCATTAAATTGATGGGCTAGTAGTAAGGTTTGATAGGCCCCAATAGCTTTAGCAAGGTGGTTGGTCTGGTTGCCCAAGAGGAATGCCACCACTACTAAGAATTTGTCACTTTCATCTCTTATCACTCCCCCACACCCAACCGGTCCCAGATTTCCTTTTGTTGCCTCGTAAAAATTAATTTTAATCCATCCCTTGGGGGAATAGAACTAGAACACGCCCTCCCTAGACTTCTTAGTAGTCTTATCGGCCAAAGAGATATCGACTATTGCTTAGATCATATCTCATAGTCATAGGCTTGACAAATTTGTTTCTCTTCTTCTTAACCTAATCATTTTAAATATTCATATTCTCTCGAATGGCCCTTAGAGTTTTTTGGAAAACAATATCAGGTGGAAGAGAAAAATCCCTAAAAATTATGGTATTTCTTTCTTTTCAAATTCCCCACTCCACATGAGGAAACACAAATGACCATATTAATCAGGTAATTTGATTGGTCGAAGCCAAGTTCCATTGGCAATCAAAGTCATGAATAGACTCAGGTAAGACCCACAATAAATTCTACCTCTTTAAAATGTGATCCCAAATATCCCAAGCATAGGAGCAATGATTAAAAATGTGGGAGGAGGATTCTGCCTCAATCATACAAATAAAACACCTGATAGGAAAAGAGAAGCCTCTTTTAGACAAATTGTCCATTGTCAATAATTTATTCTACAAGAGAATTGAAAAAAAGATGTTAATTTTAGGAATATGATTAGACACCCACACCTTAGCCCAAAAAGAAGGGGGGGATCATACTAAGACAAGAGAGAAATAACCAAGAAAATATAATAAATCCCAAAAGGATTCATGCTCCAAATAAGACAATCTTCATACCACTCATAAATGAGAAAAGTGTGGCTTATGTAATAAATTGGGTATTCTTTACCATCACTATTATGTTGTGCGAATAAGGATGCAAGAGCATCAGAAGAAGCAATTGTGTAGGGAATGAATGGTTTAGTGGGATTAGCAAGCTAAAAAATAGGAGGGTTAGGCAAATAAGACTTCAAATCCTCAAAGCCTTAGTGATAATCCTCATTCCTTTGAAAGGTGATGTTTTTCTTAAGCAATTGAGTAAATGGGAAATTCTGATCTGCAAGTTGTGACATGAACCTACGAATAGCTTGTATCTTTCCTTTCAAACTCCTCAATTGGGAAATATTTTTAGGAGGTGGCATGTTAACTATAGTATCTATATTTTATGTATCCACCTCAATACCATGATGTGAGACTATGAACTCTAATAGTTTTCCACTATCCACACTAAAAACACACTTTTGGGGGCTCAAGTGCATATTGTATTTATGAATTCTTTTAAAGACTTGAAAAAGGATCTTAACATGGTCTAGATGGAGTATGGATTTAGCTAAGATGCCATCAACGTAGTCTTCTAAGATTGTATCATGTAATCATGAAAGATAAAAGTCATAGCGCACTGGTAGGTAGCGCTTGTGTTTTCAATACAAAAGGAATCATGACCCAACAAAACATGCCTCAAGGGGTGGTGAAAGTAGTTTTAAATTGTACTTGAGGATTAATGAATATTTTATTATATCCTTAGAAACCATCCATAAAGGACAACAGGGTATATCCAACAATAGAGTCTAGTATTATGTCAATGTTGGGAAGCAAAAAATCATTCTTTAGGGAACCCTTATTGAGATCTAGAAAATTGGTGCACATCCTAATCTTGTTGTCAAGTTTAGCTATAGTGACAATATTAAAAATCCAAGGAGAGTAATAAATAGGGTGAATGAATCCCGCGTCCAATAGTTTTTCAATTTGAACTTTAACAACAAAAAAAGCTATTTTAGGATTTATATTTCTAATCTTCTGCTTCACAGGTTTAGCATCGAGAATTAGGACAATTTTATGAGCAACAAAATTAGGATCAATGTTAGGCATATCAGAGTATATCCAAGAAAATATTTTAGGGAATTCATGTAGTAAATTGAATAGTATTCCCGTTGTTCTTCATCTGTTAGGAACTTCCCTCTATTTATAATGTTTTCTTCATTGCAAGGATCCATCTTCATGTCTGTGGTGACACTTATAAGGAGATTACTTTATTGAGGAATATCCTTTAGTTGAGGAAAATCCTTCGTCATCGCATCGTTATCTTTGGCTAATTTGACATCATTCCCAAAGTATGCTTCTACATTTAAACAATAGGGAAATCCATGGTTATGATGGTAACAAGGATGATTATCATAATCTCCGAGGAGTTCAGCTAAGGAATCATTAGTAGAAAAGAAATCAAAAGCGAAGACACTAGAGTGATAACTAATGTACTTGAGATTCTTTACTGAAAGGGGTTAAGAGGAGAGGGAATTACATTAACACTAATAGATGGTCTCTTAGAGGCTTTGGTGGTTTTGAGGGGATTGTATCCAATTCCAAAAGATGTCTCACAATAGTTATTTTCTATAGTAACTTTGATCCCTTGTTCTTGAGCACCACAACCATTGTCGTTATATTGACTCTTAGCTAAGATATGGAAACTAGGACCATACAAGTTATCCATTTCAATAAGGGAAGGAGAATTTTCGTGAGTTTGAATGTCAAAATTAGTTGGAGTAAAAATAGGTCGAGGTTTAAAATTGGAAGCAACCACATAGTTATTACTCAATGGTTTGAATAAAGTGGGTTTCTTTTAACGTTCATCCTCGTCCTTCTTCTTTTCGATCTTAGGTTCTCTTGGAGGGATTTTATGTTCTCCTAAAAAGGTGAGGTTAAATTATAAAGATCCCCAATCATCATCCAAGAGTACCTTTTTGAGTGAAAATACATCATCGAGAGGAGATTCAGACTGTGAAAAGTCCTTTACAAGACTCTTAGGATTAGTAGGAGGAATATGAGTATTGGAAGAAAAGGAAGTGCTAGCAGGGGAAGATACGCTAGAAGGGATTTTAGAAGTAATTGGAGAGTAATTAGTAGAGGATATTTAGAAGAAGATGTTTTTGAATAAGCATGGAGAATAATTTCATCAAGAAAGGTATACATCTTGTTGTTATAAATGAACTTGTCCTACATATGAAAAGTAGAAGGGATACCCTACATGTTATGAATCCAAGGTATTCCTAGCAACAAATTGTAGGTTAAATTATCGAGTGTGACATGAATAGGTGTAGATAAGGTAACTGGGCCTACCTTAATAGGAAAGGTTATGATACCTAATGAAGACCTAGCCACATTATCAAATCCACAAATAGTAAGAGCATCAGGTTTGATGAGAGACATGTCCATGTTAATCTTATGCAACATGTTAACACTACAAACATCAAGGTCAGAGCCATTATCTACAAGGGTTCATATTATAGAATTTCCATTGATAAGAACAACAATCATGAGAGGATCATATTGGTGTTGAACCTCACAAGGAGGACAACTCATCTTGGGTGAACATAATCTGAGATTTAGGTGTTGTCATGGAGTCAATAAAGGAAGCAATGTTATTGGATGTCACTTTTGGTGGGAAATTAAAGGTTTTTAAGGCATCTTGTAACATTCTATGATATGTTGAAGAGGTTTGAATCAGATCCCAAAAAGAGATATTCACGATAGTGGCCCTCAATTATTTAATGAGATCATACTCCTTAAAAAGAGCTTGTGAGATACAAGGCACTTGACAAGGAATGGGTTGAGGATTAGGAAGTGAAGTTGGAATAACCGAAGGAGGATTAGGTTTCTTTTTTTTTCTTTTGTTATAGGTATGAAAAATCGAGTGATAACTCTCTCTAGTTATTTGTTTAGCATAGTCATAAGGACTCTTATTGGGATATCATCGTTATACTGTGATAATAGGTTTACTAGGAGCACAAAAATGATCATTACCATAACCATCTTGAACTGTAAAGAGAGTCTTGTTAAGAGGTTGTGATGTTGGAGAAGGGAAAGCTCCTTGAACTATAAAAAGAGGATTGCTATGTTCATTCACATTTATCATTTTAATCAATATTTCAGATGTGTGATCCTTGTTTGAAAAGGTTGGTAAAGACATAAAATCATCAAGAGTGTTATCCAATGTAGCATGATCATATTGATTAAATGGCTTGTCATTGGATTCAAAGGGAGATAGGCCCTCATAAAGGGGATTGTTATAAACCATCATGTTACTACATTTAGAGGATGAGTTGAGAGGAATGTATTCATGAGGAGAACCATTCAACTTATCTTTCTCATTAGTACAAAATGGCATAATAACAAGGTCGACTAGCTTTTGGAAAAATGTAGGTTTAGAAGGTTTAGGGTATATAAAATCATCAAGAGCCTCATTTAGTTCTTCCTTACTAAACACATAATCATCGTAAGCAATTGCATTATCAAATGAATGAAATCCTTGCAAATAAAGATCTGACATTTTTGAAATAAAGAATGCATACAAAACATAAAACACACAATACATACAATTTACCTTTATTATTATTATTATTTATTTATTTTAAATTTTATGTTTTTGAATGAAAAGAAAGATGAAATAACTAGATCTAACTATGAAACTTAAAATTTGAAGAAGACTGGATTCACATCGGGTTCACCAAAATGTGAAGCATAATAATGGAACCAAGTAACTAAGACCTAATCTGACTCTCTTATACACACAGTGGAATATGAAAGAGCCTAGGGAAATATCTCACTTTGACTAATTCTTGTAGGGAAGAGAGATTCAAGGAATATCTCGTATAGTTTCTATTCCTTTGTTGTAATGAGGAGTAGATATACAAAATATGATGCCATAATCAACTATGCTAGGAGATAAGAGATGAAGTAGACACCAAGTAAAAATGTAGATTTTGTCTAAACTAAAATGGAGATACAAAAAGGGCTGAAAAATATACTCCGAGATGTACCTATTGCTGAAAAATGATGTAGAAGGGGCACACTAGGGCATTGGGAAACTTGGTCTGTGTGCTTACAGGATGCTAGAATTCTAGATCTAAGGCCCTAAAGGTCTATGATGCAAATCTGGCACCAAAAATTGCAAAACCCTAGGGATTAGGGTTCCATGCCCTAGTACTCTCCTACAACTCCATGCCCCAGTCTCCATAATATGAGATCAAATTCTGGTAATAAGACTGTATTTTTATCTTCTATCAGTTTCAAAATTTGTGAGTCTGCCAAATTCCTGTACCTACACCTACAACTTAACAAATGGTGTCCAGGTGGCTATATAGGGTTTTTCCATAGTCAAATCCCTTTTCTTAGTGATTTCGACCTCCACAAATAGTCGCTAATGTATTAAAAATGTGTGTGCAAGAATCTTGTGTATGCAAGATTCTAAATGAGAGAAATAAAGAATCGAGAGTTCTACCCTATGCTTTGGAGAGAAAACGCTAAATTTATGTAAATGTAAATGCCAATGCTTCAAATCATAAATTAATTACAGATATAAAACATGAATTTAAATATGAAAATGAAGCTCATACAAAGACATGAAAATAACTTGAAACCATACCAAACCCTAAGGGAGATTTACAAGCCAATCATTAGTCGGAGATCTTCTATTATTCTTCAATGTATTTAAAGCTACTAAGGGAAGTTGAAAATACTTGATGTAGACTTGGTGAATTCTTGATTTGTTTTTGTAGACTTCATATAACCTACACTTTCAGTTCATAAGAGGCTCCTTCATTCACTAAATCTTAGATCCTTCTGATGAGGAAAGGAAGGCTTTATGCAAGAGACCCTAACTTTGTTTCGAGTCATAGGTCGACTTAGAAATAATATTTTCCACCAATCTCATGGGTTTAAATATTAAAATACCACCAAAAAATTCTCCCAAAATTCTAGGAGAAAAAGTTGGGACCAAGTAGGTACTAGGTACTTACTTGGTCCGAACACACAGTCCAACCAAGTTTTTCCCAAATTTTTTTAGGAAGCAAAATATTATGATTTTAAAGAAAATTCAAAGAGTATATGAGAATTTGAGATGTCTAGATATGCGAAATCGATCCTTGAAGGTCAAAATAAGACATAATTAGGGTATTTGATGAAATCATTTGTTGGGAGATTAAAATAAAAGGGACACACTTAATATAAAAGGGCCCAATTTTATGATGTGTAGAGGGATAAAAGAAGACTTTAGATTTAATTAAATTAAATAAATAAATTCTTAAAAGGAATTTTAAATGCAAGATTCAAACGCACTAAGGCGAGTGCTAACCTTAGTGTGGAATTGTACTACCCAATTAAGGATGTACAATTTACAACAATATGGGTTTACTTTTTTGTCCTATGTCTCTGGCTATTGCTTGAACTTCCAGAGCTCTGTTGAGATTCTGAAGATCCTTCTCATGAGACTTTTCCCGGTTAGGGTGAACCTGGACACCATTTGGAGCCCCCACACCCTCACCAAGATGGAGATCAAATCGAAGGAGTGTAGAGATTCCTTTGCTTGGGTCCACATGAAATTTTTTAAACATACATCAAACCTATGGGTCCCTTTTGTCAATATCTATGTCCTTTTTGCCTTTCTCCAAATCGCCAACCTTATGTTCTCCACTTTTCTTTGATCTTGATTCCGTGCAAGAATCTCCCACTCGTGAATCCTTAATACCATCTCCTGCCTGTGCATTCCCTGGTCTTTCGCTCTCGCTCTTGATCCCACTCATTTTCAATTTTAATGCTATTCTTTAAAAGTTATTACATAAATAAGTTCTACAAAAATTGACCTATTTTCAATACAAGTGCATTAAGAAATAAAAAATAGCACAAATATGTGAGCAGACCTAATTCTCAAGCTACTCATTGGAATTGGAATGAAAATTTCTTTTATTGAGTACCCAAACCTGAAAAAATACCCCACCACCCTCCATTTCCAAAATATGCAAAAAAGAAAATGTCCCATCCTTCTCCCCCCCACCCCACTTTACAAGTACTTGAGAAGTCTGTGGGAATTAATTAATTGCCAAGTTTAGCCAAAAGTTCTAATGTTATAATAAATTTAGTGTAAAATGATACTACTAGTTTAAACTAGTAGTGGTTAGATTACAATGCTTTAATATTTTAAAAGGTGAATGTTCTAGCAGGTTTATGAAAATTGGTACCTAGATGGCAAAAACCCATCTTAGTTTGGTAATGTTGAGTACTACATATCTACAACATAACGAAAACCTTATGTAAGAAATATAATTAAATTGGAATCACTTCCATCTATTGCTACACAAATGTGTAGGACGATACGAAATTTTTGAAGATAAGACTGCACAATGCTGAAACAATGTTCTCAGGGACACGAAGATTGCAAGACACGTCCCTCTCCATTTCGATAATAATGACCTCAATAGTGAAACCATTAAAAAGAGGCACATAAACTGTAACGAGACACAAAAAAATTATCCAAAACAAAACCTTAAAATATGTCACTTCCAAAGAATTAATGGGGAGTCATCTAGCACGATAAGACCATGGACATGTTGGTTAAGCAGACCTACCATATTTCTATCTTTGATGTTCAACATCTTATTTGCACAAGATGGATTTGTTAAAAAGGCTTTAGAAACTCTCAAACAAATGCAGTAAAGAAAGGCCTCCAAAAAATATGTGGTGAAGGGCAGGGGGGGCGCATTGAGAGTTGTTGGGGCCAATAGTCAGCCTAAAGGATGTTATTGTGTCGATCAAGGAGACTGTGCTGCTAGTAAAGTCTCCTATTCGTATTGTCAGTTCTCATCTCCTTAGAGGCTAATGTGGCAGGGAAGTTGAGTGGTGAGTGTCGATTTTCATTAGATAAAGATAAAAGCATAAAATATCTTACATAAAGCTAAGTTAGGTATGAATATGTCACTAGCTAGAAATTTAATTAGCTAATTAGTTTTATAATATCATATTTATACTATGACACATGAACCCTCAAATTTTAGGGTTGGATATAGGGGCGGCCTCGAGATTAGAAGCTTAACACTTTCTAGTGTAGACTTGAATGGTGGTTTGGAGGTGTCATTCTGATAGCAATTGATTTGGTTGGTGATTTTTGGGAATTGAATTGAAAAAAATAGTATGAACCAAGAGTGATTGTTACACCAACATGATCTTTTTATTTTGGTTTCATTATCTCCACTCAAACAAATCTTTTGATCTCTTGTAATACATATCATAAGTTGGTCAACAAGTTTGACTTCCTTATACAACATTTTTTATTTCCTAGATATTTTCATACTTTTAATATGGGTGTACCAACTTTTGGAGGCCATAACTTTTAAATCATAGAACTCAAAAGTATCAAGACAATAGAAATAATAAGAAACAATGTTGACGAATCTAAATTTTTTAATTAACTTAAAAATATAGTATATGAACTGAAAACTTATCTTTTTTCTTTTAGAATTCTAAAATTACATTCTTTAACTACTTAACATTAAGAGCAAGGTTGAAACATCTTTCCTAATATGGTCATGCTGCTTAGATGAAATTGTAGATGTTATCCCCAATCTCATGTTCTCTTTAACCAAATTGAATGATTGCCCATTTTATTGCATGGAAAAATGTTTGAATTAAAGAACTAGGATGTCATATTTAAAGACAAGTCGTACAACACTAGTTTTCATGCATGTATCACCTATTAGCTCATTCAAATAGTAGGTAAAACTTACATGATTATATATTGTATCATGCATCTCATGAAAACAATAAAGGGGATTAGCTAGGGCACAATAAATTTTCACATTTCAACGTTCATAAATTAATTAAATAAAAAGTGTTCATAACACCACATTAATTCAAATATATATTATATTTATAAATATATAATTTTTTTAAGCTTTATATACACAAATAAAAAAATCATAGCATAAAGAATCAACAACCATATTAATTCTAAATTACAAAAAGAAAATTTAATAAAAGTCTAACTTTACACATTTTGTATTAATTTTTATTATTAAATATAATATTAAATTTACTCCAATGGTTAAGAATACTCTAGAAACCTATTATTTCTTTTGTCAATTTCAAAATTGCCTTGCTAACTAATTTATATTCTCCAAACCTCAAACACATAAACCTCTAATTAGTCACTTCCTTGTGTTGATCACGCATTTTACAAAGTGCTTCAAATCCAAATAAATCAAATTAAATACTACTAGAAATCACACCTTGATGTGCAATGGGTACATAAAATAGATGTGGAAGGTCAATTAGGGAAAAATTTGGTCTATTTTTTGCATATATTTGTGCAATACATGAAGTCAATTAGTAGGCCATTTAAAAAATGTTGTTGTTTGTGAGATAAAGGTATCACTGGAGAAGGGATAACTTCATTTGAATCAACTATCAATCCTCTTGTGGGGATCAAAACATGACTAAAAATAAAACCTTTGAATCAAGAAGATAATCAAACTCCACCACAGAAAAGGTCATATTATGTTTGCTATAGGGAGAGGGGGTGGAGTGTGAGAAGAAAGGTGGGTAAGTGGGTACATATACGGGATAGAGATAGAAATAAAGGAGAAGGAGAGATAAAAATATAGAGAGAGAGAGAGGGGGGGAATAGATAGAGAGATATTGAGCGAGATGGAAAGATAGGGAGATGGAGAGGAAAATATAGACAAGGATAGAGTGAGAAGGAGATATGGAGATATACATTGTCAGATAGTGATAGACAGATAGATATAAGGAGATATAGAGAAATAGATAAATAAAAAGGAATATAGATAGAAAAATAGATATGGAGAGAGGGAGAGATAGAGACAAATTAGGGAAGGTAGAGGGAGAGATCAAGAGATAGATTTGGGGATAGGGAGGGAATGAGTGAGGGAGTGGTTTTGAGAGATACAAAGATAGTAGAGAGGCAGAATGATTGGTAGGTGAGAGAGATAGGGATAGAAGCTCGAGTGAGATAAGGATATAAAGGAGAGATAGAGAGATACATATAAATTGGGAAAGCTAAACGGTGTGAGAGAGATACATATATAGAGAGAGAGATGGAAGGAGAGAGAACAGAGGAGAGGGAGAAATAGAGATAGAAAGAGTGATAAAATAAGAGATGAGATGGAGAGATTGAAAGATAAAGATGTAGGAAGTGGTATATAGAGAAAGGTAGAGAGAGAGTGGTATGTATATAAGGAGAGAGCATGAGCCATGAAGGGAGAGATGGATTAAATAAGAGTGAGATATAGAAATAATGAGAGATAGATAGAGAGAGAGGTAGAGATAAGAAAATAGAGATAAAGGGGAAACAGTGAGAGATAAAGGAATTGATAGAGATAAGTAATAAAGAGTGATGATATGATAAAATAATAAGTATCCGGTAGAATATTGAGAGGGGGGGGTGAATCAGTATACTAAAAAATTGATACAAACTCCCAAACTCAACATAAACTTATCAAAAAATTAACTCTATCAAGATAATATCTCAATGATTATCAACATCAACCGGTTTGACTGTTATTATCTTAACAGTAAACAACTTTAAACTTGTAAACATCAAATATGCTTAATCAAATATCAACATTTTCAACTCTCATGCTTCCAGTTATCATGCCTTAATCAAAATAGCGAATAAGATCATAACCACAAAAGGCATTCACCACTTGACACAAATATTTATACGTGGAAAACCCAAATAGGTAAAAACCACGGTGAGATGAGACTTGCATGGATAGCTATTCGAACTCTTTTGAAGTTCATCATGTGAGGAGCCAAGCGTGTTAAAGCTTTTACAATAAGTCCTGTTAAGAACTGATTCTATTAGGAATCACCTAGTTAGAGGATTGAGAAATATGCCTTGATGAAAAGAAGAATACCCTATTAGGAGTAACCTTGGTAGAGGATTTTAGAATCCAAGCTAATGGATCACCTTGTGAGAGGATTTAGAAGGTAACCAAGCTTGTTAGAGCTTACCCGGTTAGGGGATTTCAATTTCTATTGTGATTGTTAGAAAAAAATAGGTTTTTCTTGATCTGTATAAATAGCACTACATCTGCTTGATCAGATCCTTCTTAAGCTTCCAATCTACCTTTACTCAAACTATAGATCCATCCTTCGGTTAGGCAACCTCACACTTAACTAATTTCTGCTAACTTTGCCAACACCAAAATAAAACATATCATCGACCTTAAATACAAATCAAATAGGTCGATAAAACAACAAAAACCTAATTCTCATCATGAAGATAATAAAAAATTCGGTATAATCTTGACCATTAGAAATCATAACAATCTCCTTACATTTAACAAGAAAATTCCAACTGCTACATAATCACTAGTTCATTGGACTTGTAACTCATCACGAGCTATGCATTTGATGCAATCCACTTTTCTCCTTTCCAAGACAATCAAACGTGCCAAATAACATGAACTTATCTTCATATAATGACCACATGTGTCACCATCATTACCGCTCAACATCATATCTTAAACCAACAAACTTTGATCGGTTAGGGTTTAACAAAAAATAACTGGTAGGGTTTACTGGTTACATAACATAGAAAGGTTTAACCTTATACAACATTTTACAATATCTTCCACAAAGTTTAACATACTGGTTAGAAAACAAAAGCAATATAACAACAATAACATCAACAATATGATGAATACCATTCACCGATTCAATTGACATCAATGACAACATATTAGTAATGCAATCTTTATGCAAGATGCCAACAATCAAAAAATTCCAACAATCTCCCCCTTTGGCATTGATGGAAATACAAATATCAACACCTCTGATTTGATGTTGTGATTATTGAATAGGAATCTTGGTTTACATACCAAGTATTAACCATGCTCTATTTACTCTGTCTGTCAACATTCTGTCACTAGTTCACCTAATCAAAACACAAAATTCTTCTCCCTAGTTACATAATTCTTCTCCCCCTTTGATATCAATGCCAAATTGAAACTAAAACTATGTGATATAAAGATCTCATTGTGCATCAACAAACTGCAATTTGATGCTCCCCCTATGGAATACATCCACTCCACTAAACATCAATCCATGTAAAAGTTATGCAAGTAGTTCAAGGATTGATGCAATCAACATCATATTCAACTGACCTCATGAAGGGGTACAACCCCTAGTTGTCTTCTAAGACACTCAAATGTAGTCTTAGGAAAAGGTTTGGTAAAAATATCTGCAAGCTGCTCCTTGGTTGAAACATGGTCTAAGATAACATCTTCACTTTGAACTTTCTCCCTCAAGAAATGATACTTCAAGTCAATGTGCTTAGTCCTTGTGTGCAAAACAAGATTCTTAGAAATATTAATTACACTTATGTTATCACACAAAATCTTTATAAGTTATGAGATCTTCATCTTAAAACCTCCCAAAATGTGCCTCATCCAAATAGCTTGTGTACAATTCATATAAGTTGCTACATACTCAGTTGTAGTAGTAGATAATGAAGTACAACTCTATTTTTTTGTACTCCATGAAACAAGCCTTCCACCTAGAAAGAATTCTCCACCGGTAGTACTCTTCCAGTCATCAACAATTCTTGCCCAATCAGCATCTGTGTACACCTTCAAATCAAAATTTCCTCCATATGGATACCATAACCTATAATCAACTATACCTTTTAGATTTCTAAAAATTCTCTTGGTTGCTATCAGAAGTGCTTTCTTCAGATTCTTCTGAAATCTAGCAACTATACCAATTGAATGGGCAATATGTGGTCAACTGTGAACAACATAGTGTAACTTTCCAATCATTGACCTATATTCTTTTTCATCTACAGACTTAGATGCATCTTCCTTGGACAAGTTACAACCTGTAACCATCAGAGTTCCAACTGGTTTACAGTCACTCATGCCAAAAGTCTTCAAAACTTCTTTCACATACTTAGATTGAGTAATGAAAATACCATTCTTCATTTTCTGTATCTACAAGCCTATGAATTTTTTTATTTCCCCTACTAATGACATCTCAAACTCATTCTTCATTTCATCTACAAAATTGTTGCTCATGACATCATTACCTCCAAATATAATGTCATCAACAAATACTTCACTAACCAATATTTTATCTCCTTCAAACTTGAGATAAATGTTGTTGTCATCACTACTTCTTGCAAAGTCTATCTTCATTAGATGTGTATGAAGCCTTTCATACCATGTTCTAGATGCTTGCTTTAATCCATACATACCTTTATGCAATCTGCATACCATGTCTTCTTTATCTATCAATGCATAACCATCGTGTTGCTCTATATAAACCTCTTCTTCCAATATCCCATTAAAAAATTCAGACTTAACATCCATCTGGTATACCTTGAACTTCTTGTGAGCTAGAAATGCAAGTAATGTTCTGTGTCCTTCTAGTCTTGCTACTGGTGCAAAATTTTCTCCATAATCTTCTCCTTCTTCTTGTGCATAACCTTTGCAGACTAATCTTGCCTTATTGTGAACTACAACACCACCCTCATTTAACTTATTTCTGAACACCCATTTAGTACCTATGACATTCTTGTTTACCAGTCGGGGTACTAGGGTCCAAGTGTTGTTCTTCTCAATCTAATTCAATTCCTCTTCCATTGCCTTAACCCAATGATCATCACCAAATGCTGCCTTAGCATTTCTTGGTTTAATGGTGGAGATCATGCAAGAGTTATCTCTAACTCTTCTTCTAGTAAGTACTCCGGCATCCTTATCCACAATAATCTTCTCACGAATGTGATTCAATCTCACATATCTAGGAATAACATGATCATTCTCCTCATGTTCAACTTCTTCATCATCTTCTTCTTCTAAAATTATCTGTTCCGGTTGAACAAGTGCATCAAGATTTGCCTTACTGATTTCAGATTTAGCTATTTTAGGTTCCAAAAGCAAAATGAAAGGATCTTCATCCCTTTTCTCAGAACTAGTTCCTTCTAAAACTTCAGGACATTCATCTACATGAACATCAACACTCTCAACAATTCTATGAGTCTAGTTGTTGAAACATTTGTAGGCCTTACTCTTGGTGGAATAGCCAAGAAATATGCTTTCATCACTCTTTTCTTCAAACTTGCTAATGTAATCCCCTCTTTTAATAAAGCATTTACTACCAAATATCTTAAAATTAACATCAAGTGATCTTCCATACCATACTAATAAGGTGTCTTGTCCTTACCTTTTTTCACCAAAACCCGGTTCATTGTGTATACCGTTGTACTTATAGATTCTCTCCAAAATGTTTTTGCCACACCTTCATGTATCAACATAGTCCTAGAAGCTTCAACCACTGACCGGTTGTTTCTCTCTTCTATACCATTTTGTTGTAGTGCCCTTGGTGCAGAAAGTTGCCGCTTGATACAATTCTCATCACAATACTTAGTGAACTCCTCAGAAGTGAATTCACTGCCTTGATCTGTTCTCAAACATTTAATCTTTTTGCCACTCTCTTTCTCAGCTAAGGCCCTGAATGCCTTGAATTTACCAAAAGATTCATTCTTATCCTTTAAGAATGTGACCCACATCATCCTTGAACAATCATCATTGAAGATCATGAAATATCTATCACCTAAAATGCTTCTACTTCTTATTGGTCCATATAGATCTGTATGAACCAAATCTAACAAGTACTTCACTGAGAAGGACTTTCTCTTCAAAGTATAATAAGTCATCTTCCCTAACTGACATTCTTTACAAAGAGAATTAACTGGTTTGTCTATCTAAGGTAGACCTCTTACTGTCTTAGACTTACTCACTTTAACAATATTGTATAAATTTATATGACAAAATCTTTTATGCCTAAGCCAGCTATCATCTATCTTTGCAATTAAATAGTTGCTAACTTTATGATTAAGATAAAATAGAAATTAGCTCTGGTTTGTTTACCTGTTGCAATCAATTCACCTTTGTTGTCAAAGATTTTGCACATGCCATTTCTAAATTCCAGTGGGTATCCTTTGTCATTCAGTTGTGCCACACTTAGAAGATTGTGCTTTAGACCTTCAACCCAATAGACATCGCCATCACTCCTCTTCCCATTAAGAGAAATAACTCCCTTACCTTTCACCATACATGGTGAGTCATTGCCAAATCTGACAACACCACCATCAAACTCTTTCAAGGAAAGAAATTTTCTTTGATCAGCAGTCATGTGATGTGAAAAACCACTATCAATGATCCAATCATCAGAGTTATCCATTCTAAACACTAAAGCCTTCTGGTCTGATTTCTCTTCCTTAATAGCCACAAACACAATATCTTCTCTAGCATCATCATCAAATTCATCATCAGTAATGCCACTGTCAATAGCTACAAGACAATCTCTTTTGGCTTTACCCTTATACTTCTTAAATTTGTCTCTCTTGTGTTCATTTTCACTATTAGGGCAATTAGCTACTATATGACCAATCTTATTGCAAGCAAAACATTTTAACTGTAGCTTACCTCTGTATTTGCCAGTGCCTCTAGGCAGTCATTTTGCCAACAATGCTTCAAGCTCCACTAAACTATCTTCATCATTAGTATCTCTGCTAGATTTGGATTTATAGCTATGGCCGGTATCTCTACTTCTTCTTACAGATGGGTTAGAGACAAAATATCTAAATGTAGATTATAATTTTTGTACACTACCATCATAGCCATTTAACTCAAAAGCAGTAAGTTTTCTAATCATAGAGTTAAGAGTTACCTTTTTTTTGCTAATGGATTTCAGTTCCTGAATAGCTGCAACTCAAATAGTATAGATTGGTAGCAGGGTTCTCAGTACCTTACTGATCACTATGGCATCTTCTACTTTCCCTCCTGCACTCTTTATTTAACCAACTATTTCATTTATCCTTTGACCGTACTGTTGAATATTCTCACCTTCAGACATTCTCATGTCATCAAACTTTTCTCTTAAACTCTCCTCTTTAGCAATCTTTACATGTTCATCACTGCTATAAATCTCTTCAAGTTTTTTCCATACTTCATATGTAGTTTCAAGACCATGAACATCTACATACTCAGCATCAGACATGAAACTTATAATAGCCTCTAATGCTTGATTATTCTCTTCTTGTTCTTTCTTCTGATCATTAGTCAGAGTTCTAGTAGGTGCAGTTCACTTAGTTTCTACACACTCCCAATACTGACTACCAAGACTTTTGATGTAAATCTTCATTTTGTCGCTCCAGATTCTATAGTTCTTTATGTTGAACTTAGGACCTTCTTTCTTCATCATGATCTACAGGGTATTTTTCTCAAGCTCTTAGGCTTACAAATCTAAGAGGAACTGAGATGCTCTAATACCAATTGATGATATGATGAAAGAATAAGTATTTGGTAGAATACTGAGATGGAGGGGGGCTTAATCAATATACTCAAAAACTGATACAAACTCCAAAACCCAAAATAAACTTATTAACAAAATAACTCTGTCAATATGATATTATTGGCATATGATACAATGGTGACAATGTATGTTATCATTGATGTCAATAAGTGCTCAAGCAGGAGAACCGGTATGCACCAGTATAAATATTAGAAGTGGTTATGGTCAACTGAGATGGAGTGGACTGGTGTCGGGGTTCACTAAGTGTGACTACCGGTTGGTAGTCTTTGTTCAGCTCCAGGGTTTCCGATATGGCATGTGTGGTGAAACTGATGGTGTTTTGTGAATGATAAGGATAAGGATCGAGATGCCACGATATCCATGTGCATGTGAAGAATTTCCTTGAGGATCTTGCATGTGAAGATTGAATTCATTTGAATGCCTACCTTAAGAATGCATGATTTTCCAAGTAGTGTGTGAAGAGCGCGTGATGGGTTACTCTTTTCCAGATGTGGTGAAGATTGGACGATGCAGAATGTCTTGAGATCTGTTTGAGATCATTTAATTATATGCAATGTATCTGGATAGTTAGGATTGGACCACTTGTAATTGTAAACCTAAAATATTTAGGGTTTAAGGTTTATGCTACTGACCTAATTTTTGTCTATAAGGTTGATGAGTTTCCTTATTGTAGTGGTTGGAAAAATTTGTGTGTGTGCCTACGTGTTGGAGATTAGATACTTGCCAAAACAAAGTGAGAAATCTACAGAGTGTGATTGCAGAGGAGAGGAACTGAAAAGGATCTACTTTAGCAAGGAGTGTTATTATCAGATCGAAGCTTTACCTGTTATCTTCTAACCATTTCAAATGAAGGAAAATACCTTGACCGGGTAGCTATAGCAAGCTTTTTTGTAAATCCTCTAACCAAGTGGCTCAAGTGCATTGAGTTATTTAAATCCTTTAGCGAGGTAATCTTTAACAGGGTATATAGCCATCCCTTAATCGGGTGATCCCTAAAAGGATCGGTTCCTAACAAAACCTTATTGTAAAGTCTTTAACTAGACTAGGCTCCTAACAGAGCGGACTTCAAAAGTGTTCAAAACAAACTTGTGGGTATTCATCCCCACCATGGTTTTTCCCATTTGGGTTTCGATGTGAAAAATCTCTGTGTTATGGGTCAGCTGTGTTTTAATATGATAAAGTGTTGTGAAGTTTTTTTCTGTACTGATTCACCCCCCCTCTCAGTACTGGTCAAGACCTAAGTTTCTCATCATTATTCATCAATTAGTATCAGAGCACATCTAGGTCCTCGGTGATATAAGCTTAACTGCTTGAGGCAAAAGATCCTCTTGTAATTATGAAGAGGGAAGGTACTAAGTTCAATAGGGACAGCTTTACAATATGAAGGACATAATGAAGATATATATCAAGAGTTTGGGTGCACAACACTAGAGCTATATTGAGAATGCCTATGTAATCCCCACTAGCACTCTAACTGATGATCAGAAAAAAAAGATACAAGAAAATGGGCAGCTTGTCCAATATAGAGTTCATTGATGTACAAGATAAGGACAATCCCAAAGATATATGGGACAAAATGGAATCCATCTATGGCAGTGATGAACATGTCAAGCAGGCTAAGGAAGAAAGCCTGAGAGTAAAGTTTGAAGATATGAGGATGGTTGAAGGAGAGACCATTCAACACTATGGCATAAGAATCAAGATAGTGGCTGGAGAAATCAAGAGCACTTGTGGAATAATTGATGATGCCACCATTGTTAGTAAAGTTCTGAGATCACTTTTACTGGTCTATGCAATCAGGGTTGCCGTTATTCAGGAGCTAAGGTCTATCAACAAAACCAAGGTATCCTTAGACTCTATTATTGCAAAGTTGAGTGCATATGAATTGAATAGCTATGATGGTAGTGTTCAGAAGACCGAGTCTTCCTTTAGAGCATCTTCTTCCTCTATACCGACCAGAAAAGTAAAAGAGGTTAGTACCAATTATGAGTCCAAGCCAATCAGAGATATGGATGATGAGGAGATTTTGATGGAGCTTGAAGCTCTTCTTACCAAGAGACTTCCAAAAGGCACCAGTAAATACAAAGGTAAGCTTCCTTTGAACTATTTTTCCTCCAATAAGATAGGACATATAGCTGTTAACTATCCTAACATTGACAATAAGGATAAACCAGAAAGGTTTAGAAAGTACAAAGGAGGAGGTAGGAGAAATTGTCTTGTTGCAGTGGATGAAGGTGTTACCGATGAAGAATCTGAGGATGAAGAGAGTGAGGACACAGTGTTTGTAGCTATCAAGGAAGAGGTCTCTGACCAGAAAGACCTTATCTCTTGCATTGACAACTCTAATGAGTGGATCATTGATAGCGGGTGTTCTCTCCACATGACTAGTGACCAGAGAAAGTTTCTGACTCTAGAATAATATGATGGAGGTTTTGTCCAATTTGGGAATGATACACCTTGCATGGTGAAAGGAAAAGGATCCATCTCATTGAATGGAAAGAGCACTACGAATGATGTCTACTGGATGGAAGGCCTTAAGAACAACCTTTTGAGTGTTGCTTAGCAGAACGACAAAGGACTTATTCTGGAGTTCAAAGGTGGAGTTTGTAGAAAAATATGGAAAAGAGTGGTGAACTTATTTCCATTGGTAAGCAGACTAGAGGAAACCTATTTCAGTTGAATGCCAAGATTAGTCAGTGCCTAATGATGAAATTTGATGACAGTTGGATATGGCATAAGAGACTTTGTCATGTGAATTTTGACAATATTGTAAAAGCGAGTAAGATCAAGGTAGTAAGAGGGTTGCCTTTGCTGATCAAACTGGAGAATGCTTTGTACAGAGAATATCAACTTGGGAAGATGTCTTCCTCAACATTCAAAGGTAAGTCCTTTTGAGTAGATAACTTACTTGATCTTGTGCACACCGATCTATTTGGTCCAATGAAAATAAGAAGCATTCAGGGAGATCGGTATTTCATGATTCTTATCGATGACTACTCAAGAATGATGTGGGTAAGATTCTTAAAAGACAAGTCTAAGGCGTTTGGAAAGTTCAAAGCCTTTAGAGCATTAGTTGAGAAGGAGAGGGGTAGAAGAATAAAATGTCTTAGAACCAATCAAGGAGGTGAATTCACTTCTCATGAATTCAATAAGTACTGTGAAGAGAACGACATCAAGAGGTAGTTGTCTTCCCAAAGGACACCATAGCAGAATAACATACTAGAGAGGAATAACAGGACTGTAGTGGAAGTGGTCAGAACTATGTTGATCCAAGGAAATATTGCTCACACATTTCGAAGAGAAGCAGTGAGGACTGCAGTCTATACCATGAACTGGGTACTCATCAAGAAAGGTAAAGACAAAACCCCCTATGAGTATTGGAATGGAAGAACTCCCAATGTGAGTTATTTCAAAGTTTTTGGGAGTAAATGCTATATCAGGAGAGGTCAGCATCTAAGTAAGTTTTATGCTAAGTTTGATGAAGGAATATTTATTGGCTATTCCACTAAAAGAAAATCTCTCAAGTTCTACAAAAGAAGGACCCAAAATATTGTTGAGAGTATCAATGTAAGGGTTGATGAATCGCCTAAGAAGGCTGATGAAACCGATAGAAAGGAAATGAAAGATGAACCTGGTTTAGCCTTCTGGGAACCAGTTATTAATGAGACAAATGACAAACAATGCAAAGACCTCAGTGTTTCTGTACCGGTAGAAGCTTCAATGGGTGAAGAAGAAGAAGCAGAAAAAAAAGAGGAAAAGAAATTGGAACCTACTATGGTCATTGCTAGGTATGTAAGACTGCATCATGATCTGAAGCAGATCATAGGAGACAAAGATGCAGGAATACTTACAAGGAGAAAGGTGAAAGATAACTCCTGCATGATTTCAGAATTTAAGCCTAAGACCACTAGAGAGGAACATACCGATGAAGATTGGATAAAGGCAATGGAAGAGGAGTTGGACCAGATAGAGAAGAATGCAACAAGTTCCTTGGTATCGAGACTGAAACACAAGAATATCATTGGTACCAAATGGGTCTTCGGGAATAAGCTAAATGAAGAAGGCATAGTGGTAAGAAAAAAGGGAAGACTTCTATTTAAGGGATATGCTTAGGAAGAAGGAGAAGACTATGGAGAAACCTTTGCCCTAGTGGCTAGACTAGAAGGTGTCTAAATGTTACTTGCATTTGCAGCATTTAAGGCATTCAAGGTATATCAGATAGATGTGAAGTCTGCATTCTTGAATGGAATCCTAGAAGAAGAAGTTTATATTGAGCAACCAGATGGGTTTGCTTTGTCAGAAGATAGCAACATAGTGTGTAGATTACACAGGGACTTGTATTGATTGAAACAAGCACCAAGGGCATGGTATGATCAGTTACACTCTCATCTTGTGAAGATAGGATTTCAAAGAACAAGTGAGGACAACAACATATACCTGAAATATGAAGGTGATCAGATACTGATCTGTGAAGTATTTGTAGATGAAATGAAGAAAGAATTTGAGATGTCACTGATTAGAGAGATAAAGTTTTTCATTGGTCTATAGATTCAATAAATGAAGGAGGGTATCTTCATTACCCAGTCCAAGTATATCAAAAGAGGTATTGAAGACCTTCGGTATGGAGGAGAGAAAATCAGTTGAAACATCGATGGTGACTGACTGTAAACTGAGTAAGGAGGATGATTCAGCGTTGGTGAATGAGAAGGAATACCGGTCAATGATCGGTAAGCTTCACTATGTGGTGCACATCAGACCAGATATTGCTCATGCAGTGGGCATAGTGGCCCATTTTCAGAAGAGTCCAAGAGAATCCCACTTGGTAGCGGTAAAGAGGATTCTTAGATACCTGAAAGGGACAGTTGATTATGGATTGTGGTATCCATACAATAGTGACTTTGATCTCAAAGTGTTTATCGATGCAAATTAGGTAGGTAATGTGGACGATCAGAAGAGAACAACCGATGGAGCGTTCTTCCTTGGTAGAAGACTAGTTTCATGGAGCAAGAGGCAGAGCTATATTTCCTAGTCTATAGCTAAAGAAGAGTATGTGGCAACATTTATGAACTGCACCTAGGCAATATGGATGAAGCATGTAATGAATGGCTTCAAAATGATTATATCTGAACTGGTGAGTATTTTCCATGATAATACTAGTGCAATAAACATTTCCAAAAATCTGGTACTACATGCTAGGACCAAGCATATTGACCTCAAGTATCATTTCTTGAGAGAACAGGTTCAGAATAAAGAGGTTGTATTGAAGCATGTTTCCAGTAAGGAGCAGCTAGTAGACATATTCACTAAGCCTTTACCGAAGACTACATTTACCCATTTGAGAGGTGAATTAGGGGTTCTACCCCTTTATAAAGTAAACTAAAGTTGTGTGCTACACATCAGTCAGGTACTACCATGTCAGATCTTATAGGATTGATGTGTTGAAGGATGCTATTCCATGGGGGGAGCACCATAGTGAAGCCTGGAAGCATATGCCTCCACTTTGGCATTATTGTCAAAGGGGGAGAAGATAACTGATGATGAAGATATATGGCAAAGTGTGCACTGACCAGTCCAGATGTGGTGGTGGTGATCGTTGAACTGATATATGTCAACTGATATATTTTATTGAGCATGGTGTAGATGCTGAGAAATGATACACTGAGTATTTCCATCAATACTGAAGGGGGAGATTGTTGGCATATGATGAAGCGGTGACAATTTATGTTGTCATTGATGTCAATAAGTTTTCAAGCAGGAGAACTGGTATGCACCAGTATGAAGATTGGAAGCAGTTATGATTAACCAGGATGGAGTGGACCGGTTTCGGGGTTCACTAAGTGTGACTATCGATTGGTAGTCTCTGTTCATCTCTAGGGTATCTGGTATGGCCTGTGCGATGCAATCGATGTGTTTTGTGAAAGATAAGGATAAGGATCGGGATGCCACATCAGCTGTGTGCATGAATATAATTTCCTTGAGGATCTTGTGTGTGAAGATTGAATGCATTTGAATGCCTACCTCGGGAATGCACTATTTTCTGAGCGGTGTGTGAAGAGTGCGTGATGGGTTACTGTTTTCCCGATGCGGTGAAGATTGGATGATATAGAATGTCTTCATATCTATCTTAGATCATTTCATTTTATGCAATGTGTCTAGACGGTCAGGATTGGACCACTTGTAATTGTAAACCTAAAATATTTAGGGTTTAGGGTTTATGCTACTGACCTAATTTTTGTTTATAAGGTCGATGAGTGTTGTTATTGTAGTGGTTGGCAAAAATTGTGTGTGTGTCCGCGTGTTAGAGATAGATACTTGCCAAACTAGAGTGAGGAATTTGTAGAGTGTGATTGCAGAGGAGAGGAATTGAAAAGGATCTGATTTAGCAAGGAGTGTTGTTATTAGATCGGAGCTTCGCTTGTTGTCTTCTAACCATTTCAACAGAAGGAAAATCCCTTGACTAGGTAGCTTTAACAAGATTTGTTGTAAATCCTCTAACCAGGTGACTCAGTTTTATTGAGTTATTTAAATCCTCTAGCAAGGTAACCTTTAATAGGGTTTCAACCTTTGACAGTGTATATAGCCATCCCTTAACTGGGTGATCCCTAAGATGATCGATTCCTAACATAACCTTATTGTAAAGTCTTTAACCAGACTAGGCTCCTAATAGAGTGGACCCCAAAAGAGTTCAAAATAAACTTGTGGGTATTCATCCCCACCGTGGTTTTCCCATTTGGGTTTCCATGTGAAAAATCTTTGTGTTATGGGTTGTGCGTTTTTCATGTGATGATTGTGTGTTTCTGATTAAGTTAGTTGTGGAAGCAGTGTTAAATGGTTGTGGTATTGTAGATACAACTCATGCATGATTATATTGGTAAAGCAGTCATCAATATTTGAGATTTGTGGAATGTTGTCTGATGTATCTATGTTTAACCGGTATAGCCATGGTTATGCTCAGTGGTGAATATAATCGGTCAGTTGTGTTTTAATATGATAAAGTGTTGTGAATTTTTTGTGTCTACTGATTCACCCCCCCTCTCAGTGCCGGTCAGGACCTTAGTTGCTCATCATTATTCATCAAATATCTTAAAGATTATCAACATCAATCGGTTTGACTATTATCAGCTTAATAGTAAACAACTTCAAACTTGTAAACATCAAATATGCTTAATCAAATATCAACATTTTCAGCTCTCATGCGTCCAGTTATCATTACTTAATCAAATTAGCAAAAAAGATCATAACCACAAAAAACATTCACCACTTGACACAAATATTTATATGTGGAAAACCCAAATAGGTAAAACCCACCGTGAGATGACACTCACAAGGATAGCTATCTAAAATCTTCTGAAGTTTTCCCTGTTAGGAGCCAAACTTGTTAAAGGTTTTACAATAAGTCTTGTTAAGAACTGATTCTATTAGGAATCACCCATTTAGAGGATTTACAAATACACCTTGATGAAAAGAACAATACCCTATTAGGAGTAACATCGGTAGAGGATTTGAGAATCCAAACTAATGGATCACCTTGTGAGAGGATTTAGAAAGTAACCAAGCTTGTTAGAGCTTACCCGATTAGGGGATTTCAATTTCTGCTGTGATTGTTAGAAAATGTAGCATCGTAAATTGTACACACTTGCTAGGTGGTACAATTTCACACCTAGTTTAGCACCCGCCTTGGCGCATGTTGCATTTTGCATTACATCTCTCCTTTAGCACTTAATTAATGAAATTAATTAGGTCTAAGGTTCTATTTCATCATCTTTCACATCATAAAGTTGGGCCCTTTCATTAAAGTGTGGTCTTTTCATTTTATTCCTCCAATACATCATTCAATCAAAAACCCTAATTAAGTCCTATTTTGAACTTGGGGGCTTGATTTCGGGGGTCAAAACATCTCGAAATCACCTGTAACTTCGGGACTCTCTCTAAAATCATCATATCCGATGGCCCTGAAAATTTGGTGAAAAGTTGTCGGGACCGTGGCGCCCAGAGTGCACACGGTCTCGGACATCTTTCGCAAAATTTTAGGAGCACGATCCAATCATAAAATAAAGCTTAACCCCAAGAAATTGGCGGGAGATTCAATCTCTAGGTCGGCCAAAAGTTGCGATTACGACCTAGGGTTTCATATATAAGAACTCTCTTTCTTCATTAGAAAGGATCAGAATTTTTGATTTCAAGACCTTATATGCAGCGAAAGAGAAGATCTTTGAAGACTTCAACAACATTCAACATCCATCCATCAAGCATTCATCAATTTCATTTATCCATTTAGGGCTTGGAAGAGATTGAAGAGCAATAAGAGATTACCGATTGAAGATTGGCTTGTACTCCTCCCTTGGGGTTGGGTATGATTTCATGTTGTTTTCATGTCTTTGCATAAGCTTCAATATATCATTTATTCATGCTTTAGATCACTTTGCATCTTGATTTAGAGCATTTACATTATCATTTACAAGCAATTAGGGTTTACTTTCTAGGTTGGTCTAGTTTACTTACTTGCATTTTAGGATCTTGCACACAGACAAGGTCTGCACACACCTTACTTTTACAATACAACTTGGCTATTCATGGAGGTGGAAATCACCGAAGCGGGGGTTTGACTAAGGCAAAACCCTATATAGCCGCCCACCATACCCTTTTCAGATATAAGTGTAGGTTTCAGGATTCGGACGACAGCGCAGGTTGCAGATCCAGGAGAAGCAGACTGAGACAGACCTTCCCACCAAGTTGCAGAGCAAAAGACCAGGACAGAGGGGTGGGATGCCCTAGTCCTGCCAGGACAGGGGCACTGGGTGCCCTGGTCCCTGGGACAGAGCCGCTGGACGCCCTGGTCCTCCTGACAGACAGCAATTTTTAACATTTCCGATAGCCTTTCGGGGTGCAAAACAACAGTTTCAGGAGCAGTTTCCGGGACAGAATTAGGACAGTGGTGCCCGCGCCCCCGTCCTGAATTTTTTCACTCAGATTTTGATTCCGAGTATGCATCTGCATTCTTGTTTTTTCCTTGTGTTTACAGCTTTTCATTGTTTAATCTCAATTCTGCAATCTTGCTATACTTGCACTTTGGAGTTAGGACTTGAACTTGCATCATTTTATCTTTCAAATACAACAAAGGAATAGAAATCCTAATAGGTAGCCCATGGCTCTCTCTTCCACAAAAAGAAGTAGCCAATTGTGTGATACCTCTAGGCTCTTTCATATTCCATAATGTGTGTCAAAAGGTAGGATTAGGTCATGTTAACCTAGTCTCGCTTTTTTTCCCTACACAGAAAACAACAGGTTAAATTCTTGATCTATCTAAATAGCACTACATCTACTTGATCAGATCCTTCTTAAGCTTCAAATCTGCCTTTACTCAAACTACAGATCCATCTTTCGGTTAGGCAACCTCACACTCAACAAATTTTTGCCAACTTTGCCAACACCGAAATAAAACAATATCATCGACCTTAAATACAAATCAAATAGGTCGGTAACATAAAAAAACCTAATTCTCATCATCGATATTACAAACAAGTTGGTACAATCTTGACCGTTAGAAATCATAACAATATCTTCACATTTAACATGAAAAATCCAACCACTCCATAACCATCGCTTCATCAGACTTGCAACTCATCACGCGCTATGCATTTGATGCAATCCACTTTGTTCCTTTTCAAGACAATCAAACATGTCAGATAACATCAACTTATCTTCATACAATGACCACACGTGTCACCATCATTACTACTTGACATTAGATCTTAAACCAACAAACTTTGATCTGTTAGGGTTTAACAAAAAAACAACTGGTAGGGTTTACCGATTACATAACATAGAAAGGTTTAACCTTATACATTGGTTCAACTTACAAACTACCGTAAACCGGTTTACAACATCTTCCACAAATTTTATCATATCGGTTACAAAACAAAAGCAATAAGAACAATAACATCAACAATATCATGCATAGCATTCACCAGTTCAATTGACATCAATGAGAATATATCATTAATGCAATCTTTATGCAAAATGCCAACAATCTAAAAATGCTAACAAAGAGAAAAGTAGACATGGGAGAGACATATAAATATAGAGATAGGGGAAGAAGGAATAGGGGTTTCTGTATGAGAGATTTAGAGAAATATAGAGATAAAGATACGAGGGAGAAATAGGGTGTGTGTGTGTGTGTGTGTGTTAGAGAACTATGGAGATTGAGATAGAGAGGGAGAGAAACATATAAATAGATCGAGAGGAAGGGAGAGAAATAGAAGATAGAGAAGTAGAGGGATATAGAAAGAGGGAGTGATAGGAAGAGAGATGGAAAGACAAGGAGAAATGGAGGGAGAGATCTTGTAGGAAAGATAGAGGTGGAAGAGAGAGAGTGAGATACAAGGAGGGATACCAATATAGAGATAAGAGAGATAGAGAAGATAGAGATGGGGATGAATTTAAATAATAAATATAAAATTTGTTATTGATAGTTTCATCTAAGAGAATTCAAATACATAAGCATGAGAGAGGTCAGTGATGTTGATCAATATGTTTGAGAGCCTCGAATTGATGTATGAAGGATCCTTATATACCTATAAGAGAGCCTCTAGACTAATTTATAATTATATATTATACTATTATATTTTAAATATATAATTCATAATCTATTATATAATATTATATTATGGATTATAATTAGAATAGAATAGAATTTAATTAATTTATAGTGTTTTAATGTATTATGTAAAATATGTAAATATTGTGTATTAATATTATATCTTATCTTTTATGTATATTTAAACAAACGGTTCATATATACACAGTAATGAAACCCTAGATTTGAGGAAATAGTTATCTTTCGTAACCTTAGAAATTAACCCTAGACTGAAGCCCACATATTGCCTTCGTCGCTTCAACCATGCGATCCTCTTGCACTTGGGCACTCTAATTTGCTGCAATGTGGAGCTCCGCATCATTGGGGGCACCCTCCAATTATGCTGTTAATAGGATTCTAATTACGCCGTGCTTGCCTGGTTACAAACATCCGAATTTCACTAATTATTATTATTATGTGGAGAGGCATCTATAATGATATAAAAAAATGTTAGTAAATAAAAATCTATTTTTGAAACAATTTAACATGCAAATGATGGGTAAATCCATGAAATATGTCATGTTTCAGTTTTTGTGGAGGTGTTATTATATTACTCCAAATAAAATAGAACCCTCCCCACTTGTCTCCAAACTAGATTCACAACTTTTTGCATTCAGCAGTTTAATGGATTTGTATTCTTGATGTTTAGTAAGAACATTTATTTTAGATTGATTCTCTACTATTTTTTGTCATATTTTATATATATTTTTTAAATATAAATATACTAATTAAATACAATTAAACCCAACCAACAAATTAATGAAGATTTTACACGTCAATAGTGACGGGTAGATAATGCAACAATTTTTAGTGGATATGAATCACTGATCATCAGAGTTAACTCATTAACTTGAAATTTCAAGGAACCTTCGCAAGCTGACCAAAGGGACTTTCTTTTATGAGATTGGACTTCCCACAATTGATGCCAAATTTTCTTGACACGACTTTCTTCCCCTTTTTCCAGGCTTATAAATGATTTTCCAAATTACTTGTATAGAGATAATTGTTGTTAACATGAACTTTACACAATTATGTTGACCCTGTTTATCTTTCTAATAAATTATAGAATTTGAGTGAATCATTTGTTGACATGCAATCAATATGTTTTTATGAGCTCATCTGCTCACATATAATCAATAAAGTTGAAAATAAAGTTGAAAACAAGATGATGAGATTTTTTAGTTTTAAATATAATTTCACGATTAGATACTAAATGTAGATTAAAAAATGCATGACCTACCCATATATGTATGTGTATGTTTAAATGTATGTATACATACACATGATCATGTTATCTATTTCACCAAGCACCTCTGTATGTGTAATCAAACAATATTCCTAACAAAATTTAATCTATGAGATATTAGTTTTAGGTCACTTGAAAACGTAATAAAATACATAAAATTTAACATATGAAATAAGTAATAACCATAGTTAATGATGATAGTCGTTAACAGTTCATAAGCACATGCATACACACACATATAAATCTAGTATCATATAAAAAATTATAGATTCCCACCTTAGTCTAGATTAGGCTAAGGAGTCTTTGAAAATAGAAATGTATTTATAGGGGATATGGCATCCTCTCCTTCTTAAGGTTAATATGGATCAACTTAATTACATACTTATATATGATCTATTTTAATTATATTTTCATCTTTCTAGATAGCTCCCTACTTATCATATTGTTTCCAAAGGACCTTAACTTGCTAGATGGTTTAGTTGCATACATGTAAGTAAAAATGAAAAAAATTCAAATGTCAAGGATTGGGGATACTACATGACATGTAACATATGTTAGGGAGTTATATTTTGCTGGGGAGGTGTATTAGTATGGAATAGCCTAAAAATCTAGAAAGGACAAAGGAGAGAGTGAGGTTTAACAAGAAGGCATGCTAGGATGGCAATATATCTAAAATTCTAACAACTTGTATGCATGGAAAAGTCAAAAAATAAAATATTTTGTAGAGGCCAAGTAGCATGGGTAATAAATTACCCAATTCTTCTCATAAATAACCCGATTGTGATCATAATAGTTTGGATGTCCCCATGGAATTAAAAAAAAAACTAGGTAAGCAAGATACAAAATTACGATTTTCACATCTAGAGTACATGAAGGCTGAGAGGAATGCCATATTTAATACACTTGCTAGAAGGCCTATTGTATGCTCATTATTTGTTCTTTTTTTGTAATTAGAATGTTTATATTATTGTTGATTATTCCAAGAATAATTTTTTTACTTACATCATCAATGAGGTGAAGGATGACAAGTATGTTGTGATGAACTGTTTGATCATATATAAAATTAATATCTTTTGGTTGCCTTAGTGTAAGATCAAGGTTAAGATTTTTGGAATCTTATCATGATACTCCAATCGTAGGACCTCAAGGGTGTTATAAGACACACAGGAAGATATATGAAAATATTTAATGGAATGGATTACAGGAGGATGTCCATAAGGACATTAAAAAATGCATGACCTACCAATTAAATAAAGGACAAAAAAGTTTTCAAATAGCCTTACTTTGACCACCATTTATTCCTAAATTAAATTAAGAGAGCTTATCTATCGACTTCATCAAAGGTATATCCAAAATACAAGGTAGAGACTACATTTATGTTGTGGTTTGTTGATTGATAAAGAGTGCATGCTTATTTCTATTGCTTTATATGTTAAGGGCCCTCAAGTAGGGGACATAGTATCCAAGGAGATATTTAGATTATATGTTTTGAAAAGGAAACTTACTAGTGATAAAGACAATCAATTTTTTGGTTCATTTTAGTAAGATTTATTTCACTTGCTAGGTACATAGCCCACACCTAATACTAGTGAATTTACTAAAATTGATGGAAAAATAATAATAATAAATTAGTGGATCGAAGGGTACTCAAGAAACCAATTTTTAGAATAGTAGACTACATGGATTAAATGGTTACACTTTGGTGAATATAACTAAAATACCTAAGACCACATGTCTATTGGGATGACACCTTATAGGGCTCTATATGGGTATAGTACACTATATTTTATAGATCTATTGATTTCAAATAATAGAGTACCAACAATGTGTGATTTGATGGGTCACATTCAAGAGATATTGAGGGTGATAAATGATGACTTTTAGAAAGCATATAACTAGAAAAAGATAAATGTAGATTGGAAAATAAAATAAATATCCTTTGAGGTGAGAGATTTTGTTTTATTAAGATTAAGGACATATAAATAGACATCAATAAAGAAGATTGTAATTGAAAATATCAAACCCAATACTATGGATCATATAGAATTGTGAATCAAATAGATGAAGTGGCTTATGTGTTGGAGCTTGCATAGAACAAGAGGATTCTTAATTTTTTTCATCTCTCTTGTTTGAAAAAAGGTCATTTGTCAATAGATTATGGTGTCTCAAGAGTTGCCACCTTTGGACAATGAGGGTAAGCTAATTCTAATCCCAAAAGCAGTGATGGATACCCACATTAAAAAATGAAGAATAAGAGCATCATAGACCATCTAGGTATGTGGAAAAATATACCAATGAAAGATTCTAGATGGGAAGGGTTTGAGATTATTGAGCAATATAACTTGTGTTTGAGGGTAATAAATATTGACTAGGGAAAACTTTTCATGTTTCTTTTTGAACACCAAATAAATGACTTGTCACCTAGTATTAGTCATTCCTAGGAGTTTTCAACCCTCAAGGATGAAAGTTACCTTTCAATACATGCAAAATTACTACTAGAGATTGGGGTTTATGATTGCATTACAATACATTCCATAGAGGTTTTGGATAATAGCCCAACACATGCTAGAACACCATTAGAGATAGTTTTTGGAGATTATGGCTCAACACATAGTATAGAAAAAGGATAAAGTAGAATCAATGACATGTTGAAGTTCAAGAGTGAGAGATAGCGTCTAATCCCTTCCATGTCTAAGGGAAGGAGGAATTGAAGACCTTTGGTGGAAAATTTTGTAAGGACAATAAGGGAAACCCAATAGGATGTAGCATGTACTATTGAAATTTAGGCCTTTGTTCCATTTTGATTATGAGATGCCTAATTTTCTCTTCTGATTGGTAGCATATATAACTAGGAAAAAAATTGGTTGTAGACATGGATGCTATGTGACTATATATTTTGGGAACTTTATGTTGAAGTGATATTGTATGGACAAAAACTATAAAAAATTATAATTAATAAATGAAAACCCATTAATTTTTATATTTACAAGATGAAATCACTTGTTTCTTAAGGGCACTATCACTTAGAGATTTGTTGCAAATTTTTAATTATTTTTTCTGTAATAATATCATAACTAACGATGCTTTTATTGGATTATGATAAATTATATTCAATTCCTTGTGTTGACTACTTATTTGATCTTTGCTATTTTAATTATAATTAAATATTGTTGTTTGAATTTAGTTAGATGAAGGCTATTGTTTACATTTTAAATGTGGTGATGTGTAATATACACCCCTCAGACACTACAAATTTTTTTCTTTACATTCACAAGTACTAACTAAATTAAATAAACTTCTTGATCTAACTTAGAAATGTCAACTTTTTTATTTCTTCAATTACCTTAGAGGTGACAATTTTACACCACCACTTATGCTTGCACTCAAAGGTGGTAAGCTATTCAAGTCATGTTCTACATTACAACTATACTTATGCCTCAAGGGTTCATTCCCAAAGACCTTGCCTATGTATCACTATGAGGGAAGTTAGAAGCTTCGTAGCTCACCATTGAAGTTTAGAGGGAGTTCATTATCTCTTCTAGTATGAGATCTTTGATTGCTCTTCAAACAAGGACTATTTATTAAAAATTATCACAAAAATAATAAAACAATAACTAATTGCATTCAAATAGTGTACATACATATACAATTGCATCGAGGTCATACCCTTCCAAAATTTCCAATTTCATAAAGAGAAATTAAAGCACACTTCCCATTACCACATGGTAACTAGCTCATATACATCACACACATGACATCTAGCTCTAGCTTTTTCACATCTACACAATGAGTAGTTCTAGCATACATCACATATTCATAAGGTCTAGCTTCAACATACACCACTCATATAAAGTAACTAGCTTTCATAAGCATCACATATCTAGTGAGTAACATGGTGAGAGATCAATGTATCCATAATGGTTGGTTACCACTTGCACATAGTGCATCCCAAATAAAAGAAATGTTGGTGCACTATACACTACATTGTGGGACACATTCTTTTTTCTAGTATTTTGCACCAACAAGCAAGTGGGAACAAGGTTCAATGTATCCCATGCTACATTGAGTGTTTATCCTTGTCCTAACAAAGCCAAATATATCATTTCCACATCAAGTTATGCCCAATATTATATAGCTAGATTGATCCAATTATTATCTCCCTATTCTTCATTAGAATTCTCTTACCTGTAATCCATTAGATGGCTAAGTAATAATGACATCCATCATTAGCATGTAACTAACCCATAGGCCTACATGTTCCTAGTGGAATGTTCCCAATTCTCTATAACAAACCAAGGTATCCCTCTCTTGCATCCAACTTTTGATAACCATCCACTAACTAGGGGGTACGATTTATGGTCTATTAGAACAATACCTTCCTTGACAATTATCAATCTCAAGTGAATAAGCTTATCTTATGTGAGAAAATAGGATTTATTATTCAGTGATCACATTAGATAGAGAGGACTAGTCTACGCACTAGAGGAATAAAATTCTCTACCTATGCCCTCATAGATTCCTATCTCCATCTGTTGTTTTAAAAGTCAATGCCTTTACTTATGTTAGCACTATAACTGGAAGAGAGGTTCCTAATTCAGAAAAATAGATCATAGTTAACTGATCTAGGAGTATGTACACAAAGTCTTATAGGTCTATGATTAATTTACATAGCCACATAAGATCAATTGGACCCAACATAAGATTTTCTCTAATCAATAGATAAAAAAACAACCCATAAGGTTTTCTAACCTTTCAATTTATCAACTCATCATTTAAGAACATGATATATACTAAATAGAAGTTATAAGGCTTTCTGAACACTTTCATAATCTCATAATGCCTACTCAAACTCATTTGAAGCCTACTAAAGACGAATGGCCAACAAGTTAGCAAAAACCTTGAACCTTAGATTTATCCCCCTAGGACCTAGCCCTATGAACTTGAGGTCATAGGGATATCCATCACCCAAGAACCACCTATGTTTCTGCTTCTAAATGAGTCAAAGTCACATGTAGTTCTCCTTACCAAGTCTTTCAAATCACCTATGCACAAATTCCTAATTTAGTAACCCTATAACGCATCACTTCTATTGATGTTTGTTAAGATATCCATTTAGACCTCATTATAATTTTCAACAAGAATATTATAAAACCTATTATAGGATAACCTTCTTGAAAAACAAGTTAGGTTGAACTCCTCACTCTCGCTTTTCACATAAACTATGCTTATCAATGGGCCAAGGGACCATTATATAATGGGAACACAAGTAACAATTATATTATCATAAATCATAATTACCATATATAATTACTATATACAAGGAGTTATTGCTTGATACAGGCCATGCAAGGTTTAATTGACTAGATTGAAAGACTCAACAACACCCATTAGGCACCTCTTTATATAGTTGTGGTCACTTTCTCTAATTAAGCATGATAGGTGACCAAGTCATACTCAAGACATAATCAATGAAACATCCATAAGACATAATCCTTACCATCCATAGGAATGTAAAGCATTCTACCAATGTAACATTAGATGATGTTTTCTGCATACATTAAGTACTCTTTCCTACATACATTAAAAACTCTTTCCTACATATTGAACTTGCCATAGTCAATACCAAAGAATAAAACTATATAGCAACACCAAACACCTGACAAAGAAAACCTACAATAGTACAGGATAATATACGAACCAAACTCCATCTAGACAACCAAGTCTGATATCAATGACAATCAAACTTAGATCCAAACATATATTTCAAACAAGCATGACCTTTCAAATTGGATTTTGCAAATCTTGTTCTCTCTATATCTTCAATTTCCTCATATTCAAATTATTCTTACTTGTCATTTATCTAATCAATCGATTCCTCATTGTTTAGATATCCTATGTAATTTAGAATTTCAATTTTAGGTCTTATATTGATCTTTAAAATAGCCTTCATCAATTTTATTTGATTTGATGTTTAAAACCAACATTAGTTGGAGAAACAATCTCCATAAAAGCACTTCATTCTTTCAAATACTTTGCAATTACTAGTCTCCAAATCAAGTTTCTTGGCCTCTTGAATCTTAACATACTCTATTTTTTTCTTCAAGAATTTTCCTAGAAATATACCACCAACCCAACCCTTATGCTCGAACAAATCATATTTCTTAACAACATTTTCCAACTCCCCACTAGAAATTCTTAACAACATTTTTCAACTCTCTACTAGAAATTAAGCCTTCCTTTAGAAAATTTAACACAAATTGCAATAGAAGGCCATAATTTTGTAAAATGTCAAATCTATTTGAAAGGAACACCGATAGCACCTGGGATGGAAAAAGTATACGTGGAGCCCTTGGATATAATAAATCTTCCCCAAAAATCATGACAATGGTGCTCAACACCATCAAAAATTCCCATTTAAAAATGGATTTCAGATGATCTGCAAAAGAAACCCATAGGTGGAAAATTCCCAACCTTTGAATGTAACAAAAATCCTTTGATTATGGGGTTTATAGTCCATGGAGAGGAAATGAAATCACAAAATGAAGATAGAGTAGAAGAAACCATTGGGCAAGCACACAAACCAAAAGAAAGGTGTCACTATCTTTTTGCCATGCCCTGCATGCCTATATAAAGGACGTCACACATGTAACCAAATTGGAAGTAAAATTTTAACTAATCAAATAAATCTAGATATTCCACTACCCTGCAACCTTAAAAATTCATGATATCTTATTTCCTTAGAAGAATGTGAGAACTAACATCCAAGAATGGAAAAAGCACACATAGCATCCAAAAAGCCTCTCATATTAAATGCCTTCAAAAAAAATTACCCAACTTAAATGCCAGATTTATGGTGGCACATGTAAATTCAAATCTCCTTCCTGATCACAAGGTAAAAGTATGAGCCAAAACAACTCAACATACATGCCAACATACTTATAGTTTCATCCAAAGCATCAAGCAATCCTTATTAGCCAATGTGTCCACGCCATGTTTGCTTCTCTAAAGAAATGCTGAATTTTGTAATTATCCAAAGACTTGAGAAAAGAATTTGCCTCTTGAAGAATATAACCAATTTTCTAATTTGACTAATCAATCTTACTCAAAGTTTAGAGAATCCCCTTTTAGAATTATATTCTTGAAACGTTCCCACTTAACATCTCTTCTATCCACTTTTGGCCACTTACTCTTGAGAAGGATTCCTTTAAAATGAATAAATATACCCTACCATTCCTTAAGAATAAAATCATCCCAAGACATGAAACAAGCATCTTACCTCTTAATCCTTGATATATAAGAATGAACTATCTCTAAAATGGACTTTTCATTACTAAGAATGGTACTTTTAAGACAAATGTTTTCCTACCTAAAAATAATCCTATTTCTAGCCCACCAGATATTCCAAATCAATATAGCAAGAGCTACTTCCCAAAGACAACCAAAGAATGGATCTTTGAATAGAAAGGGCCAATATTCAAATAGCAACTGCAATGAAGAAGGGGGAGGAGTAGACGAATCCAATTTGCCACAAAGCTAGGACTAACAAGTGGAATCAAAATCCCAATTAACCAACAAATGATCTTTCAATTCAAAAATCTTATCACATAAGAAACATTTAAAAGGTGGACAAATCCCCAAAAAAGACAGTCTATCACTAGTGAAAATTCTTCCTTTCAATACTAAAGAAGCAAAAGATCTAGCCTTCAAAAATACCACATCTAACAAACAAAATTAAAATCATCTATTTTTCTAATTAGTATCTTGATTATTTAAGACCTCATAACCAATATTCGCTATATAATGACCCAAAGGAGATGGTGTCCAAATAAGCCTATCCTTGAAATGGATAGATTTTACCCTAATTGTTCATAAGGTTTAGTCTTTTGATCTCCATGAGCATGCACCTCAAACAAATTTTTCCAAGAAAATTAAGAGATTATATTATGAAAGGACACTAAAATGATATCACTAACCTTAACCCCCATTAAAGACTTCAAACAAGTTTTCAACTCATCCATACCATGTAACTTATGCAACAGAGGAAATCCATTCCAAGAATCATCCTAGAATTGAGCCTTCTTACCATCATGAATAATCCAAAAGAGATAAGGGAGTAAAATCTTTCTACATTTACCAATGAAATTCCACATTTGAGATCCATGGGGAAGATGAAGAGTAGTAAAGATCCTTTCCAGACCATCAGATTCCAAATACTTTTCTCTCAAGATAGTCTTTTGATCTCCATGAGCATGCACCTCAAACAAATTTTTCCAAGAAAATTAAGAGATTCTATTATGAAAGGACACTAAAATGATATCACTAACCTTAACCCCCATTAAAGATTTCAAACAAGTTTTCAACTCATCCATACCATGTAACTTATGCAACAGAGGAAATCCATTCCAAGAATCATCCTAGAATTAAGCCTTCTTACCATCATGAATAATCCAAAAGAGATAAGGGAGTAAAATCTTTCTACATTTACCAATGAAATTCCACATTTGAGATCCATGGTGAAGATGAAGAGTAGTAAAGATCCTTTCCAGACCATCAGATTCCAAATACTTTTCTCTCAAGATAGTACCCCACTTCGAATTAGAATTGGAATATACTTTCCAAACAATTTTAGCCCCTAGAGCCAAATTCCAAATATGAAGCCTTTGAATCCCCGCCCCACCAATTTTCTTATCACTCCAAACTTGAGCCGAGGTCAATGTATGAATCTTACTTTTGGACTCTTGATTACCATTCCATAAAAAACCTTGAAGTCTCAATTCTAGTTTTGGTAAGGTTGTTTTAGAAAAAGGTAGGACTGACATAATATAATTAGGAATTGTAGCCAACACTCACTTAATCAATAAAATCCTAGTGGCTAAAGACAACCAAGAATTCTTCCATGTTGAAATTTTATTTTAGATAGAAGTAGAGATAATTTTCCCAAAAGCTGCTCATATTTCTGCCACAAAACAATATCTAAAATTTCATTCAAAAACACTTGAAAACTTTATGATAAACATGATAATAATATTAATAATAACTAATTTAAAAACTTTAAATAATTTTATATATTCAAAAAATATGCTCTAAATATGACAACCATGAAGAGAATCACTTGGAATGTTAGGGACCTTAATGACCCTAACAAAAGACATCCCATCAAATTGCAACTAGATGTGTGTGGAGTGAATTTGGTTCTTCTACAAGAAGCTAAGTTATCGGAGCCTTAGGATTCTCAACCTTTGTCTAAGTGGAAACATTGGAATCATGTTGCTTGTCCTTCGCCTGATATTTCTGAAAGTTTGCCAATTTTGTGTAAGAATAAGAGTTTTCAAATATATTAGCTTCAGGGTAAAAAAAAATTCATTCAAAAACACTTAAAAACTTTATGATAAACGTGATAGTAATATTAATAGTTATTATTTTAAAACAATTAAATAAATTGATATATTCTAAAAATATGCTCTAAATATGATAAGCTTGACTCTAATATATACTTAAAAATAAAAGATAAATTTCAAAATAATTTTAAAAAAAAAGTTAAATTCAATAAAGAAATCATAATTAAATAACAAACTATCAGAATTAAAATGTCAAAAACATATCTGAAAAATTGGGACCTACAATTTCACGTTATCTGAAATCATTATAAAATTATGAATAAGATCCATTATTTTGTATATCCGATACCACCAAAGTTATGATAAAGGATGTAATCTTGCATACAGATAATACCTAAAAATGCTTAGAATGTTGGAAAAGTAGTTGAAGGATATCAAAGAAATTACATCAATAATAATAAAGCTTCAATGTGCTCGGTCCAAAAAGTAGACACAGCTGAGAAGGCAGAATTTAAATAACAACAATAAGACGCTTTGAAGAAGTAAACAGCATAATATATTTATATTATTTCAATGCAAATAATATAAGCTTTGAATTAAAGTCGTTCTTTGAAGAGGTAAATGCCAGAATTTATTTATTTTCCTTCAACTAATATTAGCATTGAATGGCATAAAATTTAATTAAATTCGTAGATGATATCTAATTTATTGGATTGTTTTATTGCACTTCACTATCTTGAAACACGATTCCTTCTCTACAATATTTTTAGGGTTAGGGTATAACTAATCTTTATAGTTATATATTCTAAGTTTCTAAATGATATATCAAAATTTGATGATGTTAACATAATATTTGGTATATTTAAATTTTCTTATAAAATTTATTTTACAGATGGGTCAAATCAAATTTATATCACTAAATAGAAATATATATAATATTAAAAAACATAAACTAATAATATAATTTTAGTTATCTTCATATGCAATAAATTAATAATATAGTACTAATATATATAATAATAAATTAATAAATAACAAGAAAATAATAATAAACATATAAAAATTTATACAAAACATTATAACATATTAATAATCTAATAATTAAAATACAATATTATAAGAATCATAATGCTTATTTATAATATAATATCTAGAATAACAATATATTATTTATTATAATTTAATATTATATGGCTTGTAAGTGGAATATTATATCTAATATTCTATTAAAATGGCAAGTACTAGCCATTAAGTGACACTTGTTTCTTTTTGTGTGTTAAATAATTTATAAATATTGTTTCAATTTATAGATAGTTATGATAAATAGAAAGGATTTGTTTAAGTGTCTAAGGGCGATTTCAAGGTGACATGATTTATTCTCTAGCGCCCAATTAAGTTTATTCGGATTACCACAAAAATTGTACCATTGATCTAATACTTATGCATAAATGATCCAGTAGCTTTGTACTATAAATACTAATAAATTTGTAAAATTTTACTAATTATTATTTTTTTTTAACTTTGACTATTAATCTAATAGATAATTTTTTTATAGACTTTTAATTATCATAAACCTCTTCCTCTAATTCTTTCCCTAAACATTTAAGAAGCAAAATTTAAAATCCAATTCCAAATAAAAATAATCCTATTTCTATCCCACCAGATATTCCAAATTCTTTCGTCTTTGAATAGAAAGGGCAAATATTCAAATAGATCAAGCAATGAAGAAGGGGGAGGAGCAAACCAATCCAATTTTCCACAAAGCTAGGACTAACAAGTGGAATCAAAATCCCAATTAACCAACAAATGATCATTCAATTCAACCATCTTATCACATAAGACACATTTAAAAGGTGGACAAATCCCCAAAGAAGACAATCTATCACTAGTGAGAATTCTTCATTTCAATACTAACAAAGCAAAAGATCTATCCTTTTGAAGTACCACATCTAACAAACAAAATTAAAATCATCTATTTTTCTAATTAGTATATTGATTATTTAAGACCTCATAATCAATCTTCACTATATAATGAGCCAAAGGAGACGGTGTCCAAATAAGCCTATCCTAGAAATGAATAGATCTTACCCTTAATTCTTCATGAGGTTTAGTCATTTTATCTCCTTGAGCATGCACCTCAAACAATTTTTTCCAATATAAGAGATTATATTCTTAAAGGACACTAAAATGATACCACTAACCTTAACCCCCATTAAGGACTTCAAACAAATTTTCAACTCATCCATACCATGTAACTTATGCAACAGTTCCAAGAATCATCCTAGAATTGAGCCTTCTTACTGTCATGAATAATCCAAGAGAGATAAGGGAGTAAAATCTTTCTACATTTAGCCATGGGGAAGATCAAGAGTAGTAAAGATCCTTTCCAGAGCATCAGATTCCAAATAAATTTTATTTTAGATAGAAGTAGAGATATTTTCCCAAAAGCTACTCATATTTCTGCAACAAAACAATATCTAAAATTTAATTCAAAAACACTTGAAAACTTTAGGATAAGCATGATAATAATATTAATAATTATTACTTTAAAAATTTTAAATAATTTTATATATTCAAAAAATATGGCCTAAATATGATAACCATGAAGAGAATCACTTGGAACATTAGGGACCTTAATGCCCCTAACAAAAGACATCTCATCAAATTCCAACTAGATATGTGTGGAGTAGATTTGGTTCTTCTACAAGAAACTAAGTTATCAGAGCCTTAGGATTCTCAACTTTTGTCTAAGTGGAAACATTGGAATCATGTTGCTTGTCCTTCGACTCTGAAAGTTTGGCAATTTTGTGGAAGAATAAGAGTTTTCAAATATATTAGCTTTAGGATAAGAAAATTTTCATTCAAAAACACTTGAAAACTTTATAATAAATATGATAATAATATTAATAATTATTATTTTTAAAATTTTAAATAAATTTATATATTTGAAAAATATGCTCTAAATATGATAAGTTGTGACTCTAATATATAAAATTTCAGAATAAATTTTAAAAAAAAGTTAAATTCAATAAAAAATCATAATTAAATAACAAACTGTCAGAATTAAAATGTCAAACATAACCTATCTCAAAATTGGGACCTACAATTTCACATTATATGAAATCATTATAAAATTGTGAATAATATCCATTATTTTATATATCCGATACCATAAAAGTTATGATAAACGATGTAATCTTGCATACAGATAATACCTAAAAATGCTTAGAATGTTGGAAAAGTAGTTGAATATCAAAGAAATTACATCAATAATAATAAAACTTCAATGTGCTCGGTCCAAAAATTAGACACAGCTGAGAAGGCAGAATTTAAATAATAACAAAAAGACACTTTGAATAAGTAAACAGCATAATATATTTATATTATTTCAATGCAAATAATATAAGCTTTGAATTAAAGTCGTTCTTTGAAGAGGTAAATGCCATAATTTATTTATTTCCTTTCAACTAATATTAGCTTTGAATGTCATTAAATTTAATTAAATTCGTAGATGATATCTAATTTATTGGATTGTTTTATTGCACTTCACTATCTTGAAACACAATTCCTTCTCTACAATCCTTGAATTTTAGGTTTAGGGTATAACTAGTCTTTATAGTTATATATTCTAAGTTTCCAAATGATTTATCAAATTTTGATGATGTTAACATAATATTTGGTATATTTAAATTTTCTTATAAAATTTATTTTACACATCCATCAAATACTATTTATATAACCAAATAAACATATATATAATATTAAAAAACATAAACTAATAATATAATTTTAGTTATCTTCATATGCAATAAATTAATAATATAGTACTAATATATATAATAATAAATTAATAAATAACAACAATATAATAATAAACATATAAAAATTTATACATAACATTATAATATATTAATAATCTAATAATTAAAATACAATATTATAAGAATCTTAATGCTTATTTATATGAATATCTCTAAATTAACTTTAACATATTTAACCTAAGTGTAAGCAAACACCAACTTTAAACATAACTCTAATTTAACCATAACTAATTTTTTCGATTGTATTTAGTATATCATGTATTTATTAGTAGATAATTAAGATATATTAATACTATAATAATTAAAATACAATAATATAAGAATCCTAATGCTTATTTATAATATAATATCTAAAATAAAAATATATTATTTTTGAACTCAACCGCATGGCCCCTGTCTGGGTTAGACTACCTGAGCTTTCGCTGAAGTTCTGGGATGAACAAATCTTCCACTGGATCGGGAACTTGTTCGGCAGCTATGTTGCAGCAGATTCGGTCACTCTCAATAAATCCAGGTTGGTTTATGCATATTTTTATGTTAATGTTGCAATTAATAAGGCTCTCCCCAACTTTGTTTCTCTAAAGTCGAAGTGGGGAAAATGGTCCCAGGCTATTGTCCATGAAAATGCTACCCTCTTTTGCTAGAAGTGTAATAAACAAGGCCATAATTACACTGAGTGTAAGTCCCCAGTGTCTATAGAACCCAAGCTTAAAGAAAAGGCCATTATGGTTGAACCCATAAGCCCAAGTGCACCCTCATCATCTTCTCCCTTGGGGATGCCCAATTTGAATGAAATCCCTGATGACTACCCCCACACGGACAGGATCCTTGAAATCTTAAAATCCCCAGTGGGTTCTAAAAAGATTCTTAACCTAGCTATTCCCTTGGAAGAAGGTGAAATCCCACCGTTGACGAAGCTCCGCTTTTCCCCAAAGCCCTCACCACCCTATATATATATAAGGTTTTCAGTATGAAAGTTCTGATTTTGATTGGATATTGGTGAATATGCCATTGAATATGTGTGTGTGTGTGTGTGTGTGTGTGTGTGTGTGTGTGTGTGTGTGTGTACATATGTATATGTATATACATATACATATGTATATACATATACATATGTATATATATATATATGTATGTATATATATACATATATATATATATATATATATACATATACATATATATACATATAGATATAGATACATATATATACATACATATACATCTACATACATATATATATAGATATACATACATATATATATACATACATACATATATACATATATATATGTATGTATATATATGTGTATATATACATATATATGTATATGTATATATACATATATATGTATATGAAAAGATATTCATAAATTTTTTATTTAGCTTGTGGATTAATGCAATTACCTAATATACTTACATTTTCAGAATTTGATCATGCTTAAATGTGATGGTACATGTTGCCCTTGGGCTCTGAAGCCTTTCCTTAGTGTAATTGGTTAATTCATGATTTTAGAATTGCATTAGTGGCATATGTTATTGTAGATGTTTGAATAATGAAATGTTAACCTGAATTGTGTAAATAAATAGAAATAAAATTGCGACATGTGTTTTAAATCTGGGTTATTAGTAAACTAAAGTTGTATTTGAATTAATGTATGGATGGAAATTATTTTGGTCCCCTTGATTTTATATAAGATCGATTTTGTGTTTGTTTACTTAATGAGACCATGAGAGTGCTTAGATTTTCATCTACCAATGTGGATTACTTGGTCATGTTGCATATTGCTTTAAGATTCTAGAGGTTAGGCTATCGTTTGAGTTGTATTTTTTCTTGTTCTCTCCTCGTCTTGGAATGTAATGATAATGGTGCCTTGTATGACTCCTTTGATAATCGAACCTTCATTTTTTATCTTTTTCTAGCAAGTGGGTCTTTCCTAGATATGGTTGAAATCTTGTCACCTCGTGTTTTGGGTCTCAGGGCTTATGATTTATTTTGATTCCTAGGTGCAAGTCAATGGGGAGTGTCTTTCATTGGGGGTCAGGACCTAAAGTGGTCACCTGGGTAACTCAATGGAAGTTTTGTAATCAATATATAACCAAATTAATAAACTTTGATGGCTAGTTAGTTCACATTAATAAAGATAATTCTCTATTTCCTCTTTTTCCTATGAACAATTGTATAGATTTGGGGTAAGTAGAGAAGGGCCTGGAATTGTTTCTACAAATATTGTCACCATGAAAGGTTGGTGTAGTGATAGGGTTTACCTAGCTTGCTCACACTTCTCCTATTGGTGTTGCACAATCCACCAACTCCACTAAGCCTTGCTATTCTCAAGACCTCCTAGTCCTTCTCAAACTCTACTAGGACTATTGCTTTGTCCACCTTAAGGTGACATTCAACAAGTGTCTTCACTAGGAGCTCTACCAATTCAATGTTCTTCACTAGTTCTCAATCCTTAAAACTGACATTTTGTCACTCTCTCCCCCAATGTTGTCATGTGTTTTACAGAGGTGTGGAAGTGTTCATTCAATGTGGAATTTGGTCAAAAAGGTCCATATGTTTTATTGCTAAACTCATCTTCCTTACCGAGTACAAGAAAATGCTCGAAAAGAGGGCTACTAGGAAAGAGCCCTAGTTAGGCCTCCTAATTCGGGTTTTTAGGAATTTTTTGGTCATACGGTCCAAAAGACCCTGTAAATAGTTTTATGATTCTTCAATCACTCATTTAACCCCAAGAGATTTTGTTGGTTTTAGACCCCTAAGTGTCCGTACAATTCCCTAATCAAAAAATGAGGTTTTTCTAGGGTTTCAATGGCTTTTAGGGCTATGATTGTTCAAATTTGTGAAAAGGCCATCAAATGGATTTGACAAACCTTCTCCTTTCATCTGCAACTCTATATGGACCTAATGAACAATTCCAAATTCTTTGGTTAAGGTTTTGGTTTCACCCCTACAATCTTTTGTCATTTTTTCACCTTGTCTTTCCTAGCCGAGTTGCAACAAGACTCGCCTAGGGCAAAGTGGCAAAAATAGTAAACTTAACTTCCAGAGCTCCTCCCTACATATTTACAATGTACAGGTTGCCTACCATGTCCCAACAGGCTATGATGATTGTACTGTGGGATTTCATGGGGCAACCATTTTTCAGTGATATGTTATTTACAAGACAAAACTGGTTGTTTGAAAATAAAACAATAAAAGAACTAATAAAACCTAATCACAAAGCTTGAAATGGCCTGTATGACACTAGAACACACCAGAGAACAATAAACCAAGTTTGGATCAATGGATTCAATCCATTTGTATTCACTGTTTAATGCAAAAAAAGACAAAAATAGTAACAACGGTCTGAAAATGAGTGGTTTCAGATTGTCAATCACAATAATCAATGCTTCCAACCCTGGTATCCATACAAGAGAGGGTTTAAATAGTCTTCCCCACGTGTGGAGGCATCTTAGGTCAATGTTTGAACCCTAACTCCACCGCTAAGCTCCTTTTAGGACCAACTTGTCATGACAACTTGAAAAGTTGTCATGACAACTTTTACAATTTTCCACATCTTGCCTTTCTAACTTAGGCAACCTGTTACAAATCATTACTAACTTCTTTATTCAACATTTCTAAGGCTACTTTGAACCCCTCTAATAATTTAATCAAACTATGCCTCTTTTGACCATCTAGAAGGCATCATTGACTACTCAAACCAAGAACAACCAACAAAGTGCAAACCTAGAAAGAAACCAACTAAACTAGGCATACACTTGACTCAACCTAGACTCTAATCACACACATTGGACCCTCTTGGAGTCCTTATTGGAAATATACCTTAGCTAAGGTCAGTACAAGCCAAAATTGAAGAAGGCTCCTACACCATTCTCCCAAACAAAAAAAAATTGTCACCTCTTTTGGGATCAGATTATAATCAATGCCTAACTTCTTGAACTCTGTCTCAGGAACCCATGTAGCCTCTACATCTTCCATACCCTGCCACTTAACTAGGTGCTCCGAATAAGTTTGGTGTCTTGTCTTTTTTGTGACCCTTGAACTCATTATCTTCTCAGCTTTTGGACTTGGTTTTGCTAGCATTTGAAGGTTATTTGCATCATCTTCTATCTCTATTTGACTGTGATCTAAATTTGGAATTGGCCCTTTGTAAGCCACTAAATATGCTAGATTGAAAACCAGTGATAGTCCTATTTCACTTGGTAGGTCCACCTTGTATGCATTTTCTTCATACTTGGCTAAGATGGCACATGAACCCAACCTTCTCATCTACAACTTATTAGATATCCCTTGTTGCAACCTTGCTTTGTTGAGGTACACCATGAAAAGATCTCCTACTTGGAATTGTAGGTTCTTTCTTCTCTCATCAACCTTTTGTTTGATCTTAGATGTGTTATCTTTCAATGCTTGTTTAACTGATTCATGTATCTCTTTCATAGGCTAAGAAAAATCTTCAGTGTATCCACTCCTTGTTGTTGCATTCCATAAGTCTCTTAGCTTAAGAATACCCCTTGGGTGAAGACCATAGATCACCTCAAAAGGGCTCTTGCCTGTGGTTCTATTTATGGCATCGTTGTAAGCATATTTAGCTTGCACTAGCACTTGATCCCATGTTTGACCATATTCCTTGGTAAGGCACCTCAATAGGTTTCCTAAGCTCCTATTTACCACCTCGGTTTGTCCATCTATTTGTGGATGGTATGCAAACCCAGAAGATAGATTGGTGCCAAGCTTTTGCAAAAAGTGTTTTCCAAAAATGACTCATAAACTTTGATTCCATGTCTGAAACAATTCTCATGGGCAATCCATGTATCCTTATCACTTCCTTAAAGAACAATTGAGCAATATGACATGCATCATGAGTGGTCTTGCAAGGTACAAAGTGGGCCATCTTACTAGACCTATCCACTATGACATAAATTCTATCAAACCCCTGCTTTGTCCTTGGAAAACCCACTACAAAGTCCATACTAATGCACTCCCAAGGTCTATTTGGTATGGGAAGAGGTTGGTATAAACCAGCATTTGAAGATGTGCCCTTGGCCTTTTGACAAACAATACAAGTTTTCACATACTTCCTAACATCTTGATTCATCCTAGGCCAATAGTAATACCTTTGGACTAACTCTTGAGTTTTGTTTACTCCAAAATGACCACTAAGACTACCATTATGCTTCTCTTGATGAGATTTTCTCTTAATGAACCTCTAGGCACACAAAGTTGCCCTCCCTTAAACAATAACCCATCTTGCAAGGTATAATCAGAAAACTCACTATAGAAATGGTTTTGATACTCTTTGCATACCTTATAAGCATTGGAGAAATCTTCATCATCCGGGTATAGGTCTTTAAAACTGTCAATACCTATGCTTCTTAACTGAATTTCTTGGACTCTCAATAGTCTCCTACTCAATGCATCAGCAACCTTGTTTAGTTGACCCTTTTTGTGCTTGATTGTAAATGTGTAGGCTTGTATATATTCTACCCACTTCATGTTCTTGTGACTAAGCTTGTCTTATGAGTTTAGGAAGCTTAAAGCTTGATTGTCTGTGTAGACTACAAATTCCTTAGGAAGGAGATAGTGTCTCCACTTCCTCAAAGCCTGTACTAATGCATATCACTCCAAGTCATATGAGGAGTATTTCCTCTTAGCATCACTTAGCTTCTCACTATGAAAAGCTACTGGTCTTTCTTCCTGACTTAGGACAACACCTATTGCAACATTCCTTGCATCACATTCCACTATGAAGAGTTTCTCAAAACTAGGCAACACCAAAATTGGTTGAGTGGCTATCCTTTCTTTCAAGGTTTCAAAACCTTTATTTTCTTTTTCATTATATTGAAACTTTTCCTTCATTCCACCTTTAATAGTGTCCAACATTGGTGCACATATAGCACTGAATTGCCTAATGAATTTCCTGTAATATTGAGCTAGACCATAGAAGCTTCTCACCTCTGTTGTTGACTTAAGAGTAGGTCAATACTATGGCTTCAACCTTGCTAGGATCCATCTTGATATTTCCATGTGACAACACAAACCCAAGATAAATCAACTCCTGCTTCATAAATTCACACTTGTCCAAGTTCATGGTTAGCTTCTCCTCATACAATCTTTGCAGTACAATTTGCAAATGCTTAACATGATCTGCCTTATTCTTACTGAAAATGAGAATATCATCTAAATATACCACCACAAATTTACCTATGAAGTCCTTCAACACCTCATTCATGAGCCTCATGAAGGTGCTTGGGGCATTTGATAAGCCAAATGGCATTACTAGTCATTCATAAAGACCCTCTATTGTCTTGAATGTTGTTTTTCATTCATCACCCTCCTTAATCCTAATTTGGTAGTATCCACTTTTAAGGTCAATCTTGGTAAAGTATTTGGCTTCCCCTAAACAATCCATTAGGTCCTCTATTCTAGGAATTGGAAACCTATATCTAATGGTGATCCTATTTATAGCTCTAGAGTCAGTACACAATCTCCAAGTACCACCTTTCTTTGGGGCTAAGACAGTACGTACAACATAAGGTCTAATGCTTTTCCTAATTAGACCTTGGTCTAAAAGCTCTTGAATTTGTTTAGGAATTTCAACATTTTGCTGGGGAGTCATTTTGTAGGCTGCTTTGTTAGGTAGGAATGCTCTGGGTATGAAGTCAATTTGATGGCTTATGGCTCCTTCAGGAGGTAAGGTGGTTGGTTGTCCATCACTCACTATCTCTTTGAACTATTTTAATAGGTCTTGAATCTCTATTGGCAAATCTAGTTTCTCCTTCTTATCTTCCTCTTTAGGTTTCATCACTAATGCAAACCCTATTCCTTCACCTTCCTCAAGTGTCTTCAAGAATTGTTTTTCACTCACCAAAAGGACATTAGGACCTGTTGCTCTCTTTTCACCTTCCTCAAGGATAGATTGTATCTTGAATGTGACTCCATCTCTCTTGAATGAATATGCATTCTTGGCTCCATCATGAATAGATTGTCTATCAAATTGCCATGGTATTCCTAATAGAAGATGGCATGAATCCATGGGTAGGACATCACATGACACTTTGTCCTTATACCTCCCAATGGTGAGCTGATTGCAATGGTAACATTTCATTGAGGTAAAATATGATGAACGTCTACCTTGTCCACTAATTCTTCCTCTAAAACCATTGTTTGACCCCCTTCCTCTACTACATCCTCCTCTACTTCAACCAACTTCTTGTTGCTCAGTGAGTTTAGACTCACCTTGTGTTCTTTGCTCTGAATTTCTTCCTCCAAAGCCTCCCCTATGACCTCTATTTTCTTTTCCTCTACCTCTGCCCCTGCTACTACTTGAATCATGTTTCTTTTTTAGTTTTTCTTCCACTTCAAGGGCAAGTTGATAGCTTTGATGTATTGTCTTTGGGCTCAATAGAATGATTTCCTCTTGGATATTCCATCTTAGTCCATTTAGGTATCTAGCTACCTTAAGGCTTTCTTCTTCCACAACATGAGACCTAAGACTAAGTTTTTGAAACTCCTATGTATAAGCACTTACATCAAGGTCATTTTGTCTTAGGTTTTGTCTTTTCCTATAGATCTGTACTTCATAGTCATCAGGGAGGTAAGCTTCTTTGATTTTGGCTAACATCCCTTTCCAAGAAGAGATGGGGGTTTTACCCTCTTTCTTCCTATCATCCTGCACAAATTTCCACCATGTGAGAGAAGCTCCCCTCATCCTAGACCTGGCCACTTTGACTTTTTGAGCTTCAGTTATGCCTTCACATTCAAAATGGTTCTCCATGCCCTCTATCCATTCTAGAACCACTTTTATTTCCATCTTACCAGTGAACATTGGCAATCCTTCTAGTGATTTACCACTCAAGGCTTTCAATGCCTTTAGGAAAGGTTCCTATTCCAAAATAGGATCAGGTTCAGGAACTTTGTCTTCTTCTAACACCTCTTTACCCTTCCCTTATACTTCTTCAACCTTTACGAACACTTCATCTGCCTTTCTTTCAATTTCACCAAGCTTACCTTCCAATTCTGCCAATTTTTCCTTCAGGAGCCTATTCCCTTCCTCCTGATCATTCACTTTCTTTGCCAACTCTGCATTGGTTACCATGTTGTCTCCAACTGACTCTTCCAAATATAAGGACATCAACTTTACCTAGCCCAAATCTTATAGGCTCTGATACCAATTTGATAGGGTTTACCTAGCTTGCTCACACTTCTCCTATTGGTGTTGCTCAATCCACCAACTCTACTAGGCCTTGATATGCTTCAAGGCCTCCTAGTCCTTCTCAAACTCTAATAGGACTATTGCTTTTTCCACCTTAAGGTGACATTCAACAAGTGTCTTCACTAGGAACTCTACCAATTCAATGTTCTTCACTAGTTCTCAATCCTTGTAACTGACATTTTGTCACTCTCTCCCCCAATGTTGTCATGTGTTTTGTAGAGGTGTGGAGGTGTTCATTCAACATGGAATTTTATCAACAAGGTCCATATGTTTTATTGCTAAACTCATCTTCCTTACCAAGTTTAAGAAAATGCTTGAAAAGAGGGCTACTAGGAAAGAGCCCCAATTAGGCCTCCTAATCCGGGTTTTTAGGAATTTTTTGGTCATACGGTCCAAAAGAACCTACAAATAGTTTTATGATTCTTCAATCACTTATTGAACCCCAATATATTTTGTTGGTTTTAGACCCCCAAGTGTCCGTACAATGCCCTAACCCAAAAATGAGGTTTTGCTAGGGTTTCAATGGCTTTTAGGGCTGTGACTGTTCAACTTTGTGAAAAGGCCATCAAATGGATTTATCAAAGCTTCTCCTTTCATCTGCAACTCTATGTTGACCTAATGAGAAATGACAAATTCTTAGGTTAAGATTTTGGTTTCACCGCTGCAATCTTTTGTCATTTTTTCACCTTGTCTTTCCTAGCTGGGTTGCAACAGGACTCGCCTAGGGCAAAGTGGCAAAAATAGTAAACTTCACTTCTAGAGCTCCTCCCTGCATATTTACAATGTAAAGGTTGCCTACCATGTCCCAATAGGTCGTGATTATTGCATGGTGGGATTTTATGGGGTAACCATTTTTCAGTGATATGTTATTTGCAAGCTAAAACTGGTTGTTTGAAAAAAAAAACAATAAAAGAACTAGTAAAACCTAATTACAAAGCTTGAAATGGCTTGTATGACACTAGAACACACCAGAGAATAATAACCCAAGTTTGGATCAATGGATTTAGTCCATTTGTATTCACTGTTTAATGCAAAAAAAGACAAAAACAGTAACAACAGTCTAAAAATGAGTGGTTTCAGATTGTCAATCACAATAATCAATCCTTCCAACCTTGGTATCCATAAAAGAGAGGGTTTAAATAGACTTCCCCATGTGTGGAGGCATATTAGGTCAATGTTTTAACCCTAACTCTACCGCTAAGCTCCTTTTAGGACCAACTTGTCATGACAACTTGAAAAGTTATCATGACAACTTTTACAATTTTCCACATCTTGCCTTTCTAACTTAGGCAACCTATTACAAATCATTACTAGCTTCTTTTTTCAACATTTCTAAGGCTATTTTGAACCCCTCTAATACTTTAATCAAACTATACCTCTTTTGACCATCTAGAAGGTATCATTGACTACTCAAACCAAGAACAACCAACAAAGTGCAAACCTAGAAAGAAACCAACTAAACTAGGCATACACTTGACTAAGCCTAGACTCTAATCAAACACATTGGACCCTCTTGGAGTCCTTATTGGAAATATGACTTGGTTAAGGTCATTACAAGCCAAAATTGAAGAAGGACTATTAGCCTAAGTCCAAGGTGCTCCTGCACCATGTGGTCCACTGGTGTTTTTATGGGGGTCGGGGGTCAAGAGAGGTCACCAAGGTAACCTAGGATGGGGGCCAAGACCTAGTGAAGACCTACTAGGGTAACTCATGACAACCTAGTGATGACACTCTTCCCTATTACTTCCTAGTGGTAACTTATGTTATTTTTTCTCTAGTGGATTGTATTTTAGCCTCCAGAAGTGAGTGGTTTAACGTTTATGACTCTTGTGATGTTTCTGTTGTGAGCCTTTATGTTTTCTATTTTATGGTGTCCTATTATGAGTATAGTCTTATGGTTCTCTTGTGAGTCATGTTGGTATCCTTGTATGCTTTGTTCTACCTTGAGGGTCTGGCTAATACCTCGTAGCACGGGGGGTGGACCTTATGGTACCAAATGGTTGGGTGGAGTGCTATTTGCAACCATTGGGTTTGGCTCCTTCAGCTTCATGTTGGTGATGGCTCATGGAAGATTGGAGACCTTATTATTGATGCAGATTTATGTACTATATCTCTTCTTGTACTCTTGGGAATTGAATCATTATCGATCCTTTGTAACGTATTTGATGTTCATATGTATATTTTTTAGCAATGTAACATGTATCTTGTACCTATGTAATCAAACTATGTTGTAATTTGCATAGCACTTCTTTGTTGGGTTTATTAGTTGATGCTAAACTTTGTGTTGCAATGTTATGGGGCCTTGAGGATGGTTTCTAGTTATTATTATTCATCTTGATGTATGTATCTTTATTCATGTGTAATGTTTTCTTCATAAAAAAAAATTATTCACTTTTTCATTGTCTATTTTTCTTTATCCTCTGGGCCTCATGGAGGGGCGTGACATATTATGTTGTTTAATCACTTCTTTCATTTCTATAGTTGCATATCCATTGTTAATTTCTTGTATTATTATTTACAATTGTGTAAGAGACATTTTATCATAAAATTATTTCATAAGATTTTCTTTCTTTGTGTATGAGTTTCATCTTGTATTCTACCAAATCCAATATCCTAGTGAGAAGAAGTTATTGACTTATGGCTTTCCATGGTTTAAACACAAAAAACTATTGAGCTTGAGTTGACTAACTTATTCCTCTTCTTTCAATCCAACACCTAACATGCCTAACCTTGTTGAGAATTATTTTCTTCATGCCTTTCATGATGAGGATGACTCTTTAGCTCAAGTGACTATTGAGAAATATGGGAATGTTGACAAGCAATTAGAAAATATTCAATAACTTTTGATTCAAGAACACTTGTGTGGAGAGGCAATCCCCTTGATTGAAGGTTTAAGAAGGTTGATTCAAAATAAATAAAATGGTGTAGAAGTGTTTTTTTCTATAGATCATATAGTGGATGCCAACATTATGACATTGAAAAGTTGTACCAAAGTGCTTGGGCATTCCAATCCTAAAAACCAAGTTGATACTTCCATGTCAATTTTACTTATTTTTATGATTTTCCTACATATATATCTTCTATCATGGCTAATTATACATAAAGTTTTAATGCGACACACATTAGTAGTAGGGGGAATCCTATCAATTGATACTGCTACATACTTCCTTCAGCTAATCTTCCATTTGTTTCCTAACCATATCCTCTATACATAACTATCACAATGTATCACCTACCTATAATACAACACCTTCAATTTTTTCATAACAATTCAAAATTTCTCAATCCAATTAATCCACCAAAGACACTATAAATCATTTGATTCAAAAATTTTCATCTTTATAGTAACAGTTAGCTACCAAAAACCCTATCCAAATCCACTATTCCTACATATTCTACTACTAGACCACTTTCTATTAGCATCCTTCACACTCATCTTTTGTAAGACATTGAGGTTCCTCGTTTGGAGAATATAATACACATTGTGACCCTCAAACTAATATTTTAACTTTATGTAGTGATTTCTAATATGTCCAAAGACTTCTTTGGAAACAATTCACCCATACCTTAAGAGAAAAATATTTGCAATGGTTTTTCTCCTTCAACGTTATTCAATTGGTACTTTTCAAAAATTAACTAATGCATTTGTTAAACATTTTGAAAACAATATTGGTCAACAAATTAGTTTGATTGGTTTGGTGCATTGCAAACAAGGTGCTAAAGAATAAGTCACTAATTTCATTGGTAGATATAAACATTAGCATTCACAAATTGCTTATCCTATGCATGATAATGATGTTGAAAGGATTTTCTTTAATAATTATTCAAAATCCATTAGAGTTAAAAAAAAAATTAATATTATGCATCTTTCACACAATTATGCACAAGATTTCTAATTTTCAGCTTGAAGTGAGTTAATGTGAACCTTCTTCATCATTTAGTTTGATTGAAAGTATCGGGACGCTCATCAAAATTTTCAAAACTTTAGAGAACAAAACAAAAACATCATCAAGTCCAATAAAAATTCTTTAAATCATATTGATTCTCAAGTGGAACCCCAACACCCATTGTAGATCTTTTCTCTTCCAATTTTAGGCATCACAACTTCACTCATCTTTTTGAGGAGTAATTACATATAATAATGCTTAAATTGATTAGTTTCAATGTCATGAAGCTTCCTCCTATTTTTCTCATAGGTACTTCAAATTCTTTTCCACCTTATTTTGACACCAAAGCCTAGTGCCAATTCCATCATCATGATGGCCATGATACTAAGAAGTGCATTAGATTGAAGCATGAAATTTAAGATCTTATTGATACTAATACTATAATAGTGGATGGTGTGAATGATAAAGGAAACAAAACTAAGACACATTTTGATAAATATTTACAAATATTTACTAATCCTTTCCATCTCATTCTACAAATATTGTTGATCCTAATGATAAAGGCTTTATAGATATTAATAATATATGTAGTGAAGTCAACAATAATATTGTGAACCTAATTGAAGAAGTTAGACATAAGTGTGACCCTTGCACTACCTTTGACTCAAGATATATCATTAAATCACATGATGGGCTATCATACATTACTACAAAGATTAAAGGACATATCTCACATGGAGTGCTCATTGATGTAACTAAAAAACTACCATACATAGTAAAAACATAACTGCTACTGGATCGTTTGCTGCCAATATCAGTTACCCAATCTGAATCCAAATATCCACAAATGATCATAGAATGTGTAGGTCTAGTAGGATAAACATGAAAGAGAAAGGAATAACATAAAGTACCCTTCAAATATCTAAAAACTCTCTTAACTGCATCCTAATGCATCCATCTAGGTTTAGTCATATATCAACTTCAAACTCCCACTTCTTGGACAATTTCTAGTATAATATAGATCATACCATACATAAGATTACCAATAACACTCACATATGATACAATGGTGATTTTCACCACCTCAGTAGGCAATTTTAGACATTTTCCATAGATAATTTTGTCCCTATTGCAACAAAAACTATCATGACCACTATTACTTTTAAAGAAAATAGAATGATAAAATTTAAAACTCTGAAATATCAAAGTTAACACATAGGTATAAAACATTTGATACCATATCATAGGATAATATTTTAAACCATACAAATAATTTTTCAACTTTCAACTAGATTTTGTTTACCTTTAACCAGAAAATGCTAGATAGTTGTGACATATAAATATCTTCCTCCAGATAAATATGAAGGAATGCTATCTTCACATCTATTTTCTTAGTTTCCCTATCATGAGTTGTAGCAAGTGATAACAAGAAATAAATGAATGTCATATTTTCAATAGGAGAGAAAATATCATCATAATATATTCCCTCCTCTAGGGAATATCTCTTGTTGACCAATTATTCATTATGCTTCCCAACACTGCCATCATGACCCAACCTTTTCATGAACACCCATTTGCATCCCAAAGCCTCTATTCCTTCAAGCAAAGCTACTAGATCCAAACTAATATTCTTTTTCCAAGATGCCAACTTAGCATCCACGATTTCCATCTAGAAATATTTATCTCATACCCATAGCCTCTCTAATGGTCCTAGGCTCATCAATGTTTGCAATAAAAAAATATACAACTAAAATATAAAAATGAGTAACCAAACCTATCCGATTGTTAACTGATTCTTGTTGACCTCCTCAAAGGCTATGGTTGAGTTTCTTCATCTTCTAAAATTTCAAAGCTCCTAGAGCTCTCCTCATCATTCAGTCCATTAGGAGCTTGTAGTTTCTTTTTAGGCATAGAAGGAATATAAACTACCTCCTTAATCTATTTCTCCTCTATCTTTGGCTACAAAACAATAATGTAAGGTTGCATCTCTCTAAAAGTAATACTTTTGCTATGAAGAACCTTCTCTATGACTAGATTGAAAATTTTGTACCTTTTTACACCAACACCATAGCCAATAAAGATACACGTGGCAGTCTTAGTTTTGTGATTAGAGTCATCATATGGTTTTTTTTGTTACCCCTTGTTGATTCACCTTGAGGAATTGTGATTATTTGTTATTTAATTATTAATTAATTAATTGGCTCATATAGTTTATAATAATAAATTAAATTAATAGTTGATATTAATATATAATAATGATGTGAGATTGTTATTAAGAATTATTTATTAATGATTTTATATTAAGGATTATTTATTATTTATTATTTTTTACTTATTTATATTGTTGTGGCTTTAATTATTTATCTAAGCCATTATATTTTATTGTGCCTTGGTTATTTAATTAATTGATTTTTTCTATTATTTTAATCCCTTTTATCCTATTGGGTTATTTGATTTTTTTTTTATTCTACCTACCTTATTTTATGATTAGATTAGTATATTGGGTAAGTTAATTAAATAATATTTTATAATCATACCTTGGTATTTGGAAAGGGTTGGTAAGAAATATATTTTAATCTATTATTTTCCATTGGCCAACATTATTCTATAATTTTGTATGAAAAGTATTTATGGAGTTTGGATTGTGGAGTCTTGCTTGGCTTGGATCTTGGATTGTTGCGCTTTGGATTGTTACGCTTTGGATTGTTGCACTTTGTCAAATACATATACCTTGCTTTCATTTTCCAGGTTGGAGGCTCTTCTCTATGTATTTTATTTTTAAAGCTTGTCTGCTTCATGCCTATGTAAGGGTTGTTTGCGGGGTTGGAAAATCTTTATTGCAATAGATTAATACTATGATTTAATAAATACTATGATTTAGGGGCTATAACTTATTCTAGTGATTTAATTCCTATGTGATGTCATGTATGGATTTTTGTGGTTGTGTCTATGTTTTCTGTCACTTAGATTTTTGACATCGTCAAGTGATATCTACCTTTGTTATTTTATTTATGTTATCGTCTTGTGATTTGTTTAGTTGGAATGGTGTCTTCGTCTTGGTGATCGTATTCAAAATTTTATTTAGTCGTAGCTTGATCCTCTGTTTTTCAGAGTTCCAACACTAGTACAAAAACAACAATATATGACTAAAAACCTACCAAAAATTGCATATAAAGAACTAAATTTGATCACGTGACCATTAGTAGTTTATTGCAAATCATAAATCGCACGATCAAATTTATGACTAAACTATTTTAGTCATTTATTGGTTATTTTGATTTATCATTTTGATCATTTATTTGGTCATTTATTTGATCATTGATTTAGTCATTAATTTGGTCATTGATTTAATCATTTATTTAGTCATTGATTTAGTCATTACTTTAGTGATTGATTGTTTTTTACCGGTCATTTATTTAGTCATTGATTTATTCACTGTTTTGGTCATTGATTTAGTCATTGATTGTTGTTAATTGGTCATTTATTTAGTCATTAATTATTGTCAATTGGTAGTATATTTAATCATTCTTAGATCGTTATTTTACCATCAACTGGTCATATATTTAGTCATATTAGGGCACGATGGAATCGAACCACCATCCTCCTACTTGTAAAGCATGTGCTCTTCCATTTGAGCTAGCACCCTTTAAAGTATAATTATACCATGTACCCTATGTTAGCCTATAAACATACATTTCTACAAATACAAAATCAAGTAATTGATGACAAAGAATCAATGTTTAAGGACATCACATCACTATCTAAATATCTACAAGAGAGGATTTCAATGACCAATGACCAACTCTACACTTAGCTAAAATATATACAATGACCAGTTCTACAATCAGCTAAAATATCTACAAGAGAGGATTTCAAAACAACAAGATTGACTGACATCTTTGTTTTTGCACCATATCTCCTTTGCTAACTTCTTTGCATATTCAGGGTCATCAGACACTAAAATATTATCAAATAAGGTTCCTGATTTGACCCATTGTACAAGAAAATAGGAGAACACAAATTGTCAAATGGAATCAATTACTCAAAGTCAACCAAGACACTGTAGGTAGGCTGAGTTGACAGATTCAAAAATGAAATACATATACGAACCTGCAATAACTCAATTCCAATATATTTCAAATTGGGGTATACATAGAGCTCGAGGTCATCCTTGAATTCTATTCACATTAAGGTTACAATATAGTGTCAGATATTAGAGTATTGGAGACCATAATATTTTAAAGATTTGAAACCCCAATGATACACCATTTAAAAAGAAATGCTATCCTAATCATGGAATAAATAGATTATGCAAGCATTACATTGATGAAACCTTTTCATTGACTGAGAAAATACAAACAGGTAATAATCTCATTTTTTACATATCTATGGGTGTGTTATTTGGAAAAATAAATTCCTAGTAGTGTGATTATGTTCCAAGACATAGCTAGCTCTAATGCAATGAATCTTGACTTTGTGGCTACATCCATTATTACTAATAAGTTTTAATACACTAGATGATAAAAACAATTCATAATCCTAACACTATCAAACAAACTCACATAGCCATCTATAGGTCTGAGTGCAGTCATGATGCCAGAAACAAGTACAATGACATGTATTGCCATGAATGAAGAAAAGAACAAAACACAGTGAAGCATGAACACCGTCACATTGCAGCAAATAGTAGTGAAGACCAAGTACCAATCATGGTAGTCACATTTCTTTAAAGAAATGGAGTTTTAGAGAAAACCTAATGCACAATGACCAGCAAGGATAGTGCTCATCACTGCCAAAATCCCAAGACACAACGGAAGGAGCACATAGGCTTGGCACAGTAGCAGCCCAACTAAGACAGAGCAGATAGTTCAGAGCAGCCAACATAGTGGGTTTATACAATGGTAGAGTCTCAAAAAATAAAGAACATAAAAGCACAATGAACATTTGAATATTCAAGATGTGGTTGCAACCTTCAGAGATAAAGGGTAAAGAACACCATGAACATGACATTAGTAAGGAGTCATTCATGTCCATATCAACAATATCAATAAGATAACAATATCAACATATACGAGAAGGATCAAAGGATAGTGAATAGTTATGATGTATTAAGCATGCTAAGATGATAATATGTTGTCAAGATACAGTCAAGAACCTAAGGGTAAATTACATTGAATTGAAAGATAATGATATGTCTCAAAGCTCTTACAAAACCCCAATAATGGCATTGTTGCAGCATCATCAAACTGCCTCAAAGGGCAATGTTCAAAAAGGATTATATGTCTCATGCACCATAAAAGATACAGTCACAACCAAAAAAATAGATCATGAGCATTAGAGCATCTAGTATAGAGTCATAGCAGCATACAAATAACAAAGATAGCAGTCTCAGACCATATAAGGGTAGCAAGAAGTGAATATTCATGAATTTTTGAGGAAACTATAGTGAGCTTGGTCAAATTGCCAAGTATGACATTCACCTAATGATAACCCAGACTCTGAGAAAATCATCATCTACAGGATAATTGAAAGCACATGATAATGAAGAAGCAGTCCTAAGAGATTAATAAATAGAGTTTACATCTCAGTCTAACAGATAATAATTTTCACAAGGATAATCTACGCATAATAAGGAAGGAGTAGGTATGAGAGGGAGTCCAAACCATGCAAGGTTGATTTCACAATCAGTTAGAGGGGCCTAAAAGAAAGGAAGAATTATGTTCTAAATGTGTTCGTTTAAAAGGATTTAGAAATTTTTAAACAAATTCAAACCACAATCTTGCCAGCCCATGCTCAAATTGGAGCTTTTAAATAGGGTACAGAAATCCATCAAAGCATAATTGAAAACTGATTTTTTTCAGATGTAATAATAAGTGCCATTTCCAATCACCAAAGCCTTCACAAAAAATTATGCAAAAATTCAATGAAAAAGAATTTAAGTACAAATTATGTTGAATGATGTCAAATTGGGACTAATTTTCTTGGTATCTTATATATATGAGATTTGAAGTTCCTTGTGGAACTTATACTATTGCATCATGCTATGAGGTGGCTATGACTTTTCAATACCTACAACTCTGACATAAGGCTGCCTAACGGCTACCACTCCTTTTTGTCTGTGAAGATAAAAAAATTTTATTTGAATAAGACTAGTTTTTTAAGATATAGCAAGTAGGCTACTACAACTTATAATCTGAAAATAATATATATACTTACACAGAAGAATTGTTTGCTTGGAAAATACTATATATACCCATTATAGTCAATCTTGTCCCAGGTACTATCGATTGTACTAGATTGTGATCAATTGCAAGCAGCATGTTCCTAGGCAACTCTCCAGTGGGTACATCCTTCACAGAGGAAATCAATATGTATCGTGTCAAGAAGCAAAACTTTGAAAAGTAATAATGCTTTTGCATTAATTTACCAAGACCAGCATAATTAAATGAAAATTCTTCATAAACAATGATTGAATGCAACATCCTACGTTGTCACACATTCTCTATTGAATGATCAGTTGTTTGTTTGCTTCTCAAATATGAGTAAAACTTCTCCTAAAATATTTTAACACAATCTCATCGACACTCCTCATAATTTTGTAGTTGCAAATGCAAATATGCAACTAAATTGTTTTCAGAAAAACATCTTTATTAAATTTTAAAATAATTTTATTCTTAATTTGAAGAAAATTCAAACATTGAGAGAAAATCCTTTTGGGGGAGAGAAACTACATTTGAGGATTATATGCTACAAGGCTACAAGTACAGTCAAAAAGTTCTGCTAAACTAAATCAAAGAATATAAACCATAAGCATCACAACATAACTAGTTATAAATATTAAATATTTATATTTTAAATTAAGTAAAATAAACAATGTCAATTGTTTTAAAATTTATGGAAACCTGAATAAGAGTGGAATGGTCAATATAAAGTTGACTAGGATTTAAAAAGGCATTTAAAATACTCTCTGTTTTGAACTTGTTATAATGATACATGGAGTTCTTTTCATGTATCTTGTGGGAAAGGGATTAAAGATCGAGTTTACAAGAAAAAGGACCCTTATATTAAAGATGATAAAAATATGAATATATATCATAAATGTAAGCCATTCCATAAAACAAGATTGGTTTTACACCAAGCATGTTACAAACTCAAACTATCATAGTTGTGCAAATTCTGGACAATTGCATTTGTTGTTGGGAGTCTGCTCTTGGAATTTTTATTTATCCAATATTACTAGTAGAGTTTTACACTTACCTAGCCACCAAACATAGCTACTAAATACGTCTATAACAAGTGGATAAAGGTTTTACTTGATGTGCACAATCTTCTCTTTTACTAAAAATTAGGAAAGGTATAACATGAAATATTGCACAAAGGTAAAACATTCCATGATATAAGATTGGTTATACACTAAGAATATTACAAACTCAAACTTCCATTGTTATAATGGAAATTATGAAATAATCCATTGGTATTGGGAGCCTATTCATGGATGTTTCATTTTCTCAATTCTATTATTCATAGAGTGAAAGGATGAAGATTTTCCTCGATGTACATAATCTTCTCTTTACTAATATTTAACGAAGGGTATTATCTCTTCTAAAGAGTGATCAGAGATGCCCATCACTTCTATGTTGTTCATTAACAATACGGAAATAGCTTTGAAAAGGCGAGGTCCTAAATTTTCTTAGAAATGCAATTATCAATTAAGATTTTATCCTTGTTTGTTTGTTATGTGCTACATGGTAGCATCAAGATTGAAATTACTAACCAAGCTAGTTTGAGGATTCTCACTTGTGATATCACATACTCTTCCATTTTTCTATGTCTCAAATTTTGCTTGAACACAATTATCCAAATGTTCAAATAGGCTATGTGATGTAATATTGATTTGGATGTTCTAACTTCTCTCTTCTCCTGTCTCTCCCTCTAGAGTTCGTTGTCATCCGTGATGGTCTCTGGAAGCTCCTAGCCCGTTGATCTAGTGGCAACACTTCATAGTACAGGTCTCTCCAGCAGGATATCTCCTCCCCTGCCCACAGATAATAGGTGCATTTGGCCCCTCTGTCCTCTGCTACCTATCTCCCTACCCTCAGTGCTGTCTCAGCCTCTGTATAACATTGAATAGCCTGATCCCTCTCCTGCTCAATGTCCCTCAGCTATCTCCTAAGCCTAGTTGTATCCCTCTCCAGATCTTGGATCTCATATGCCTATCCCTGGCAGATCTCCCTCAAGGATAGTAGCTCATCCTCCTCCTCTCTCCTGTCACCCTGTCCCAATGGTTGATCCTGTCCCTGTCCCTGGACCTGTCTGGGAGACTGTGTTGTTGGCTCTTGTAGTGGCAATCCATCTCTACCCCTCACTACCTGTATCTGTCTCCCCTCTTCACCCTCTCTCCTCTGAACCACTCTCCTCTCTACCATTGTGCCCCGCCTCTGCCGTCAGCCTCTACCTTTGCCATCTCCACTATCATCTCCATCACCTCCATCGTCTTTCTCTATCGGATCCCCCGAATCCGTCAACCATGGAAACGGATGCTCTGCCCAAATATGTAGTGTACTCTGCATCCATCCCTGCATCCACTACATCTGCCCATATGTCCCAAGGCATCGGCACCATCTCCTGCATCTATGTCACAGCCTGATCATATGAAAGTAATGGCCCTAAATGCACTTGATCCCTCACTATTCGTGCATACATCCCTAGCCCCTATGGCATCCATTGTATTCTGTCAAACTGCCTGCATACCCTGTCTATCAACTACCTCTCAATAATATATGGTATCCGGCCAATCAGATACTTGCTCTTGAATACATATGGCAGCTCCACTGCATCATCCTCCCACTCCTCACGGTCTAAGTACGGCCTCCATACCACACTATCTATCTCGTCCACAACCTGGCACCAATACTCTAGCCTCCTAATTCATGGCTGAGAAGTAAGCATATCATACAGGTGTACATAACTATGCCCATGTCCCCTTCCTCTGAAGTGTATCGATCATGTCACCGGAAGATGCTCATATGCCCATACCTACAACAATGTCACTCTACACCCCAATCCAGCCGATCCATGATATACAAACTAATCCACCTCATAATACACGTGTGCCAGCAGACACAGTCCCCATGCAAACCTGGTGTGCTAAGTCACCAATGTCTCCAGAGTCCTCCCCCATCCCATAGCCAACCCTCGTGTCACCCTATCCGGACAAAGGAACCCACTGATAACTCCTGCTAGCACCACCAGTAGTGCCAATCCTATAGCTGTCATGGTGTCCCAAGCCACATGTCCTGGCCTCATCTCCAGTCCTAGATCCTGGAACACTCATCTCAGTGCATCCTTGTCTCCCACTTGATCATAAGGAACTAACTCTCCAACAATCAATATCCTCAATATCTTGTATACATCTTCTAAGGTGATTGTCAACTCACCCATCGACAAATGAAACGTACATGTCTCTAAGTGCCATCTCTCATCTAGTATAGTCAGAAATCCCATGTTTGCCCAAAACTATGGCACATACATAATGTATTGTAGTCCCATGACCTCAACTACTACTCTATCCCCTAATATCAACTCTGCTCACAAACTCTAAGTCGAAGGGAATCTCTCTCGTGACTCCAGCATAGGTAGGTCCTCCTACAGTCAAGCAAATCAACTGTGTCAATCCTAGTAGTACTCCATGTTCATCACAAAGTATTTCTTTGTATCCTAGTGCTTATATCTATCATATGGCACTCTATCCTAGTAGTACTCCCTGTTCATCACAAACTGCTTCTTTTTATCCTAGTGCTTATATCTATCATATGGCACTCTATCCTAGTAGCATTCGTTGTTCATCACAAAGTGTTGTTTTTATCCTATATTTTAGGGCACCTACTTGAGTGTATCCTCTTGAGTAGCTTATCCAATTGACATCATATGTTCTATCATAGAATTGTCAATTTCTTTGGTACTCCTTGTTCATCACAAAGTGCCTCACTCTATCCTATCCTAGGGTCTCTGCTTCAGTGTATCCTCTTGAGTAGTTTCCTGATTGGCAATATATGTTCTATCATAGAACTGCCAATCCTAGCCCTATCTGCTATCCTAGTCTTCCCTAGAGGACCTACTTAAGTGTATCCTCTCAGCACCTTATCCAATCAACAGCGTATGTTTATCACAAAACTGTCGATTCAACCTTGAAGACATAAATGGGCATTCATGACACAAACATGCTTGCATACTTCATCAACGCGCCTGAATCACACAGACGTGCCTCTGTTCGGTACAAATGGGCCTATCCTACATAAACGTGCTTGCACTTCACAAACACGCTCGCATTGAACACAGATGCTACTGAAATCATAGACGCACCTAGCACCAACACAGACATGCCTAGCCTGCCCAGACGTGCCTAGCACCAATGTAGACGCGCCTTGGCATTTTTCCCCCTGCTTGACATTTTTTTGACCAAACTAATGCGCATTTATTACCAACAACTAATGCAACAAAGGTACAAAGAGGTTTTGTGGTACTTACCGGCTCCCTGCATCTACTGGCCTCTAATGTTGGCGAACGCGATTGCATCTGTGCACCAATGTCATCGCTGTTGATTACTGACTGCTCTCTGCTCTCTTTGCAGTCTGATCTCTTAGGTGTGTGGATGACAATGAGGATGTTTTCCCTCGTAGTTTATCTTATAGACTACCCTAGCCCTAGTCTCCCGAGTCAGTCTTCTTTATCCTGTGACTTTGTCACTCTATCCTATCTGGTTAGTCCTTTCTAGCCTTTCTTTCTTATTGAGAGATTGTCTGTGATCTTTTCAGACACTTTTATCCAATCTCTTGAGGGGGAATATCATTCCCATCTTGGCGCAACATTGTATCAATTCATCTTATCTTCTTTGAAACAACACGACAAGTTGCATTGTCTCAAAGAGGGGCAAAATGTAGACACCTAAAATTGTCCTATCTAATTAAATAAATATTTTATTTATTTAATTATTTAAGCCTAATTCTTCTATTAATTAAATAGATCCTTATTTATTTAATTTAATTCATTCATTTATCCTCTTCTAGCCTGATTTCTCATTTAAATAAATACTTTTATTTATTTAATTGATCCCACTTCCTCTATTAATTAAATATATCTTTATTTATTTAATTAATTTAGTAGCCTTTTCTACCCATGACACATGTCATTCATCTCTTAATTCCTACACTACCTACCCTCTCATTATTTTCTTATTTTCTCTACCTACCCTCTAATCCTAGCCGTCCATTTATCTTTTGCACCTCTCAATCTTATCCCTCCATTTCTTACAGTGTCTTCTATATAAGAGGATGTTTCCTTCATTATCAATCCTCCTGGATTAGCATTCAAACTTTCATATGCGATCAAGCCTACTTGCAACCACATTTCCATTCTTTGTTGACCTCTTGTGCACACATAAAATCTAAGAGCAAATATATCAAGCAAGATCAATGGAGATAGGAAGAATGGAGATCCAAACCCTATTGGACATGTGATGGTATAATCTTTGTGATTTCATTGATTTACATTGTCTTAGGTAATCTTCATATGCTATGGTGGATCTTTGTTGTTCTTATGCTAGGGTTTTGTGGTTGAATCTATTTAGTCTTTCAATATTTTTGTTTCCATTTTTACCATAAACATTTTGGCACACCCAGTGGGAGTCTTGTCCTTTTGCACTTAACATCTTGGTTGCGATTTTATGCTTTTGAAGTTTCAGATTTGACATTTCTGACAACATTTCAACATTTTCACGTATGCGGATTTTGAGATCATGTTTTTTATTTTCTACCGCGTTTGTGACCTTTGGAATTGCGTCTGCGTCTTCGACACTATTTTTTTTTTTTGCAGGTTACAAGGCTGCGTCTATGTTCCCTTATCACGTTTGTGCACCTTTCAATTGCGTTTGTATTCTATATCCATTTCTGTGTTGCCAAAAAGTGTCTGCGAGGGTTTAAGAAGTGATCGTGTCCTTTAACCGCATCTGTGTGAGGTTTAATCATGTCTATGTTTCCAATTTTTGTAATTTTTGGTTTTCATTCCAGTTTTAAGGCTTTATTTCGTCATTTGGAATTTAGATCTGGTTTATTCCGACTAACATCTTGTGATCTAGCTAACAAATTGGTGCAACTTGTCCTTGAAGCAAATTGCATTGTTGAAGGTCCCTTTTTCACAAAGTCTTTTGGATCTAAAATTTACCTAACTTGTGTGCTTGCAGGAGGGGTATTATTGCAAAACTACTAGCACATATTTGTTGCAGAATTTAGGCAAGGGTATTTTATCTTTATTGTGTGCCTTGTTTTCATAGATTACCAAACACTTCAATTGGTGCACTAAAATTGAACCAGTGTCTTTTGTGTCTTGAGCAATAGGCTCTTTTTGTTCAATCTCTAGAGGTTCTGTCTTCCCATGTGGTCATTAGGACTACTAGTGAGGAGAGAACAACCCATGTGGTAGTGAGGAAAACCCACCTCTTTCAAACCACTACAAATAACTATATCCATGGTGAAAGCCATGGGTGACATGTGCTGATTAGTTCATACCAACACTATGTCTCCCCATAAATCTATTTGATCAAATTTATTTGATCAGTTGTAGGGCATAACCCCTACCGGCTGAGAGCCTTCTGTATTTACAGAGCTAAAAGTGTCACATATATGGCCACATGAGCAGATGCCCTTACTAGCACCTTTTTGTTTTAGAAAGCCAAAATCCTTCTATTTGTTCGAGCAGAAGGTCGGACCTCTAGAGCGGCCCACACACATACGGTTCTTAGTAGAGATACAAATTTTGCCACGGGGAGTTTTCGTGGGGACTGATGCTTGGCTGCCCCGAAGAAGTGAGTGCTGAGGGTGGATCCAGTGCGGTCAACCATCTAAGTATCCGCTTTGAATAGCGTAGCCTCGGGGGAAACCTCATGTGGGATCAACAACTATTGTCCTGGCCAACCATAAGAATTGTGCTTGTTTTCTTTTAAACATTCAAACATTCAAGACCAAACATCAAAACACTGTGTCTTTTGTGTCTTCAAGTGTATACAAAATATCTTTTTACATCAAACAACACACTTTTGTTTGAGTCATTTTGAGTCTAAACACCTGCAAACATTGAGTCCTCATCAACATTGTGTCCTCTTGTCACAAAAAACTGTCAAAAATTTAGATTTGGTCACAACAACTTCACAAATTGAGAAAATTGCACTCAGATTTTTGAAACGCGTTTGTGCAATGTTTAATCATGTCTATGTCATTTAACCATGTTTGTGCAGGACAGAAACACGTTTGTGTTCTGATAAGCAAAACTGTATTCACAAAATCTCAAAATCACGTATGTGCAGTGTTCAAACATGTCTATGTTGGTAAACCACATTTGTGAAGTATACAGGCATGTCTATGTTTAGCATTGATAAAAACTTGCAGTCCAGCAAACAAGAGCAGTCAGTTTCAGACTTATTGAGCTTCCTAGGTTATTTCTCTGGGTTTTCATCTAGCATTCTTCCTATTTCTAGGTTTCACAAAGTCCATCATTGCTTTACATCTTGCATTAAATTCACATTTGTCTAAGCTTGAGTGAAAAGGTCACTTGCTTGTCCTCATCCTGCTTTGTCAACATAATATATACAACAACATTTTGCTAAGTGGTCCCTCATCACCTTTGGGTATCATTTGGTTTTACTTAGAGTCAAGGTCAACTTACCTCATCAAGAGAATCTATTATCTCTTTGGAAGCCATACCTACTCTACTACATACATACTTGGTCTTACACTTTGGACATTGTGAGTTGTACACCTCAAATTCATTTACATTCCATCCAACTCTTGGTCTTTCATACTATTTCCATTTTCATCTAGTCTCACACATCTTGGTCAAGACCTAGTTCATGGTTGAAACTCGTTCCCAAAAATCTAGGAGAGAAGATAAAGAGGCTCAAGAGTCTGCAAACATGAGTGCCTATGAGTATGACAATGATATCTTCTTCAATTCTGATCATACCACATTACCTAACATGGACACTTATAGAAACACTCAAAATGTTGACACAAACAACAATGATACACACAATGACAATATGGACTTTTCCGTACATTCACCAGAAGTGGAAGACTCCATCATGGATCCCCATTTAATAGATTGGTTGAAGAGATCGTGAAGAGAGATAGACAATATTTCTTACAAGTGATGACACAAAGTGGAGCTAAGATACCTCATGATTTTGACATGTCCCAAATAGTGGAAAATCGACTTATTCTAGAAACTCAACTCAACATGGATCAAAGGAGACCTAATAGTGTCGGCATTAAAGGACCACTTTTCATGCCTAATTCACCATCATCCTTGTTTCAAAAACCTGAGGTCCCACATAAACATGGTCAACCTTATGATACTCATGAAGGAGCATCTCATGAACAATTCCATCTACGCAGACCATTATGGAAATCCTATGCAGAAAAATACACTCAATCGCATACCAATGCTAAGGACCAACCTCCAAAACAATTGGATATCCAAAGGCATGTTCAAAATTTGGACACAAACAAACCCCGTGTCAAATTTGGGGGCAACACACACGATTAAACTCATGACATGTCTGTAGAATATGATATACATGGACAAAGCAAACATTCTATTCCTTATTATGACTCTATACCAGGTGGTTCTCATACGCAATATCATTATAGACCTCCTCCATATGAACATGTTTACAATCAATACCATCCATATATGCAGTATCCTCTTCCTCCACTCGGTGGCTCAGGTGTACGATATGGTCCAAGAAGTCGATCTCCACCTAAGAACAATTTGGAACAGCAAATAAAGGACCTACAAAAGAAAATGGAGGACATTAATACACCAAAACCAGCTTACACAATCAGAGACATATGTCCCTATCTGTTTGACAAAAGCATTCCAATGCCTCCTTTTCCTACATATTTTGTGACACCTAAGTTTGATAAGTATAGAGGCAAAGGAGACCCTAAGGCACATATAAGATAGTTTTTCACAGCTTGCATTGAGGTAGCAACAAAAGAAACATACTTGATGATATTGTTTCCACAAAGCTTAGGTGATCAAGCTATGGAATGGTTCTCCCAACTTTCACCTAAAATCAGGTCATGGGGTGATCTAGCAGAAGCTTTCATTCAACATTTATCATATAACATAGAGATAGACATATTAGTTACCACTTTGTGCAACACCAAGCAAAAGGATGGGGAGTCATTTTCATCATTCTTACAAAGATGGAGGAATTTAGCCAGCAAATGCTCTTGTGAAATTCCACAAAAACAAATGGTAGAGATGTTCACACGGAATGTCCACAGAGAAATTGGTAATGACTTAAGGAAAGCTTGGTTGTCCACTTTCAAGGATGTCATTGAGAAAGGCTTAGCAATAGAGAAGTTCTTAATCGAGCAAGGAGTCATTAAGATATTCAAAGAAAACAAAGAGGACTTTAAAGGAAAAGACAAGCCACGGTTTTGGAACAAGAACAAGAACACAATAAATGATGGCATTGTTGATGCTAACACAGTGAGACCCAAAATCATTCTTTATGGATCAAGTTCTACAAACAATCAAGTGAATGCTCAAACAATTTCAAAACCACAAAGGAAATACACTCCATTGGGAGAACCACTTGAGTCAGCTTTCAAGAAGCTAGTGGCAAACAAGATAATAACAATTCTAGACAATCCTCCATATGAGCCAAAAGTCAAACCAAATTGGTGGAATGATGATGAGTATTGTGAATATCACAAGAGCAAGGAACATAAAATAGGAAGTTGTCATCACTTGAAGAACATCATACAGAATCTTATTGATAGAGGTGACATTGAGATCAAAGGACATTCATCCAATCAAGAGCATGAGATGTTTAAAGAACCATTCCCTAAACATGACTAGGGAAAAGCCAAAGCCACAGATGAGTAGACTAACTATACCAAAGCATCCTATAACTATGATTCAACTGTTAATCACATTTTGATGGATAATTATGTCTCTACCATCATCATAAAGGACAAAACGCCTAAAAATTCTACTCAAAGACCCAAAGTTGTCCTAAAAGGAATTGGACCTTCTTTTGAATCTACCTCTAAATGTAATGTCACAACTCATCAAGGTAAAATCACCCTGCAATGTGCTCTATCTTAAATCACCACTTCCTCATCAACCAAACCTGAGTACGATCTAGTAGAATAGCTAGGGAGGGTGCCCATGCTTATCTCCATCCTAGAGCTTTTATGCATATCCCCCGCACATAAAGCCATTCTTGACAAAACTTTGAGAGATACTTCCATCCCAACTGATCTAAACGTGGACCAGTTTCAAGCCATGTTGGGATATATTTTCGTTCCACACTCCCTTACATTCATTGAAGTTGATGACGCCTCTGTAAGCCAACCACATAATGCACCTTTACACATTGAAGCCTTCCTACACAAACATCGAATAAAACAAGTCCTGATAGATGGAGGAGTTGGTCTCAATATATGTACTTTGAACATAATAATACAATTAGGATATTCTGATAACGTTGTGAATGCTACAAACAAAATTACCATCAAGGCATATGATGATGAAGAGCGTTCATCCAAAGGCATGGTCACCTTACCTCTCAGAGTAGGGCTGGTCACAAAGGATGTGGTTTGTCAAGTCCTAGACCTCGATCTCACATACAACATATTGCTAGTATGTCCATGGATTCATGAGATGAGAGCAGTCCCATCTACATACCATCAATGCATTAAGTTTCCTGCAATAACTTGAGGCCAAAAACCGAGACAATAATTCCTATTAATAGAGAGGCTATCCCATCTTCTACGTACATTGACCCTGAATCATTAAAACCTTCAACATCAAAGCAAGGTGAGCTTAAAGGGAAATATCAAGACAAAGGCATGGGTGAATACACTCTGAATCAAACCATGTTCTTACGGCAAGTTGTGAGTTCACCAAAAGAATATGGACGACCACATCCTTCTAAACAGGTATCTATCATTATACTAAAATGGGATCCTACAATATTCCAAAAGTGGGGTTAAATGGAAGAAGAAGACATACAAAATGCTTTAAAAGGACCCTGAAGATGGTACACAAGATCACATCAAGATACCATGTGAAAAATATGGCAAAGGATTCAAGATCCTACAAAAGTTTGGGTATGATGGTAAAAGTCCTCTTGGCTTAAGAAAATAAGGTATCACTCAACCCTTGCAACCAAAATTGACATTTAAAAATCAGCACTCAAAAGGGCTTGGTTTCATCTCTTCCAGGGTAAACACTCACAAATCAAAAGAAGAATTACAAATCATGATTTCCAATGATCAACAAGAGAGCCACTATTCCACTGACTCTAATGGATGGGAATGGGGTTCGGACAAATCCTCCAGTGATTATGAATTCACCGAGACATTCAAAGAACCAGGTGAACCCACAGAAGAAGAGGAATTTCATAGAAAATTAAGAGTTGGTCATGAAACAACCTTTGAGGATCCCACATAGTCTTTGTCTTTAGGTTCTAGGTCGAAATCACAAAGGATGAGGACACCTGTTCCAAAATGTGCTTCTAGTGATAACAATATGGACTCATTCATGATCGAGACAGATGAGGAGAGTGCCAACGATGACCTCAACACCTACCTTGACATACCTGAATATAACTGTATCTGCACCCTAACACCCGCTCACTTCAAAAAAATTGAAGGCCTTCCCCTTGTTCACCACCAACTTATTGACTGGGACCATGAAGGACCTATACAATTCGACACATTCCAAAATGATGAAGCTTTTATCGACTATCTAGGCATACAAGATAATCTTCTGCTTGGGGACCATAAGGCAAGATACACTATATAACTCAACAGCGTGGCATATTTTGGTGAGGGTGTTGGGCCTTCCAGTCACAAAAATGTAAAAAATAAAAACAAATCATGGGTTTTACAATGAAAACTACATTGTGGCACTGTGTGATCCCAAAAAGTAAAAAGAAGGGACATATCTGAGGGTGAAAACCTCTTGAAGGCATTTGAAGATGGAAGGCTCGACATTCTCCTGGCATCATATGAAGAAAAATCATCTATGTTAGTATAGGAGACCATCAAAACAAACAATGGTATAGAAGAGATTCCACATAACATCTTCCTGGCACAATCTCTGACAGAGAGAGAAAGATCGAAGTTCATAAGTTTCTTCACAGAGCGACAAATCAATTTTGCATGGTCATATGCTGGCATGCCTAGACTGGATCTGGATTTAGTTATGCATCATTTGACAGTTAAACCGGAGGCAAAGCCAATGAAATAGAAATTAAGAAAGATGCATCCACAAGTGGCATTATTAGTCAAGCAGAGCTTGAAAAGTTGTTGGATGTCAGATTCATACGCCCAATTGATTATTCTGAATGGATCTCCAACTTGGTACTAGTTAGTAAGCTAGATTGCAGCATCAGAATATGCACAGATTTCAGAGACATTAACAAAGCTTGTCCTAAAGATGATTTTTCATTGCCAAACATCGACCTTATCGTGGATCTCATGGTAGGTCATGCAATGTTATCTTTGATGGATGGATTCTCTAGCTACAATCAAATAAAAATCACATCTGAGGATCAACACAAAACAGCATTTACTTGTCCCTAGGGAACTTTCTGTTGGAATGTCATGCCCTTCGAGCTAAAGAATGCAGGCGCTACATACCAACGAGCCATGACTACTATCTTTCATGATCTCATGCACGTAACTGTAGAATATTATGTTGATGACCTCTTGGGAAAATCAATAGACATAAATACACATTTGGACATTCTTTCAATCATTTTTGATCGGTTGGAAAAATACAAAGTAAGACTAAACCCCAAGAAATGTGTCTTTGGAGTAACCTCCAGGAAGCTCCTGGGATTCATTGTTTCAAAAGAGGAATTGAAGCCAATCCACCAAAAGTCAAAGCACTCTTAGAAATACCACCACCAAGAAATATAAGTCAGCTTTGATCTTTATAAGGAAGACTCTAGTCCATATGAAGATTCATAGCACAACTTGCAGATAAATGTCATCCTTTTCAACACTTGCTACACAAAAACATCAAATTCAAATGGGATGATAACTGTCAACATGTTTTCAGATACTCAAAGATTATCTTCAGAATCCACTAGTTTTGATGCCACCAGTCCCAAAACAACCCCTGTTACTCTACATATCAGCTACATCAGCAACACTGGGGGCACTCTTGGCGCAACAAGATGCTGTAGGCAAAGAAAAGGCATTATATTACATTAGTCGTACCTTGGTCGGTTATGAGCTAAACTACACACCAATTGAGCATGCATGTCTCGCTCTAGTTTTTGCTTCACAGAAATTATGACATTACATGCTAACTCATAAAACTAAGCTGGTCACAAGGATCGATCCATTGAAGTATCTTCTCAATAAGGCGATGCTTACTGGCATACTAGCCAAATGGGTGATGCTCTTAAGTGAATTCAACCCATACTAAGCTGGTCACAAGGATCGATCCATTGAAGTATCTTCTCAATAAGGCGATGCTTACTAGCATACTAGCCAAATGGGTGATGCTCTTGAGTGAATTCGACATTGAATATGTGGACAAAAAAATAATAAAGGGACAAGCTATCGCAGATCAGTTAGCAGATGCACCCATGATAGATGATGCTCCTCTAATTTCAGAATTTCTAGATGAATCCATCCTGACAATATCACACACAAAGCCTTGGCAACTGTACTTTGACGGCTCATACATGCAGCATGGGGCAGGAGTTGGTATCCTCTTTATCACACCTCAAGGGGATTCCATTCCCAAATCATAGCAATTGTCATTTCCTTGCACTAATAACATAGCAGAATGTGAGGCATTAACAACTGGATTACGAATTGCAGTTCAATGGAAGATCTAGGAACTTCATGTTTTTGGGGACTCTCAACTGGTAATTCGTCAAGCAACAGATGACTACCAAACAAAAGATGGAAAATTAATGCCTTACAAGAGAATGGTAGATGACTTCAAGAAAAATTTCACAAAGATAACTTTTGAGTAGATACCATGAGAGCAGAATCGAGCCGCAGATGCCATGGCTACTATTGCTTCACTAATCGATCTACCACAGAATGAAACCTGCTATGAGTTCTTGGTGGATAACCTCTTGGTTCCCTCGTATGAGATCACCCCTACTGAGATGATATGTATCATTAGTTCTGATTCTCGATTATACAGTTCCATTTTCACATAGCTTTGTAACAACACCCTTCCTCCTGACTTATCCAACAACCAACGATGCACTTTCATTCGCCAATCTGCCCAATACGTCATTTTAGCTGATATCCTATACCGTCAAGGTCTAGATAGGACTCTTCTTAGATGTTTAGAAAGGGACAAATCTCAGATTGCGTTACATGAAGTTCATGAAGGTATATGTGGTCCACATTCTAGTGGTCCTACCTTAGCCAAGAAACTCATCAGGACTGGATATTACTAGCCCAACATGGAAAAAGATTCATATTAGTTTGTCAAGAAATGTAAGCAATGTCAAATCCATGGAGACCTTATTCATGTGCCATCACAAGAACTTCAACCGATTGCGACTCCTTGGCCCTTTTGTCAGTGGGGACTCCATCTCATAGGCAAGATTCACCCTCCTCTTTCCAATGGCCACAAATTCATTCACTACCATAGAGTATTTCACAAAATGGATTGAAGTTGTGCCTCTTACACAAGTCACTGGAAAACAGATTGCTATATTCATTCTTAACTATATCATTTGTCGATATGGTATTCCTCTTTCCATCATCACCGACAACAGACGTCCCTTCAAAAACCAAGATGTTCGTGAACTTTGTGATCACTTCCATATTACCCATCATTTCTCCACTCCCTATTACCCCCAAGGTAATGGTCAAGTTGAGGTGTCTAATAAAACCATTCTTAAAATCCTAAAAAAGACAATTGATGACGTTGGCCGAAATTGGCATATCCAACTTAATCTCACACTTTGGGCTTACCGCACAAGTGTTCGTACACCTACAGGAGCCACACCTTATTCATTTTTCTATGGTGCTGAAGCTATCTTTCGTATTGAGGTTGAGTTACCATCTTTATGAGTCTCTTTGCACAACATTATCAATGATGAAGACTACAGGGTCTCTCGCTTACAAGAACTAGAATTATTGGATGAACGAAGACAAACTGCTTTTAATCATCTCAAGGCTTATGAACAACGAATGAGTCACAATTACAATCACAAGGTGAAGCCTCACACATTTGAGGTGGGTGACCTAGTTCTCAAAGAAAATCCTAAAAATCAACAAGACAGACAGAAGAAGGGCAAGTTCGAACCAAATTGGCTTGGTCCTTACATCATCACAGCAGTCTACGGATCAGGTGCATATCAACTTTCGACACCAGAGGGAGAACCTTTGGAGGATCCTATCAACAACGTGCACCTTCGCAGGTTTAACACATAGCTCTTCAGCATATCCTAATTCAAAAATACAAAAAAAATCAAAAAATTCAAAAATACAAAAAAAAAAAAAAAAATTCAAAAATACCAAAAAAATCAAAAAATTAAAAACTACAAAAAAATTAAAAAATCGAAAAAAGTAAAGAGAAATAAATTTGTCCAATGGTGAAAACCACTTCGGTGGCGCCCTGGGCAAGTACCATGGTGAAAACCGGGTCATCGGCACCATGCATAGAGACATTGATCCTCCCTCCTTCGAGATTCACTTTCATCCTTCACTTTGCACACACTCACAACCTTTCCATCCATAATAAATCAGCTCCTATCTATAGCTAAGGAAAATCCTAAGTCTAAGTGATGGGTGTGGAACTAAGAGCATCACACATTCCAAGGAGTACAGTTTCTTCCAGCTTCCTTCAATCTATCAGCACGCAATCCACAATAAAGCAACATTTGCATCGTTGATCCACAATAAAGTTTCGTCTTCTCTGCAATAAAGTATTAGTTTCATGGATTCAGTCAGTTTCAGATGAGACACAAGTAGAAATGGGCTTCAACAAATTAAATCTTTCAACAGACTCAAACAACATTATGGTTTAGTGCTATCTATCCTTTTGTGAAAGTAAACATTGTGACCACAATCAAATAGACTTATACAAGTGACAAGAGACATTAAACTTGAGGACTACAGTGGATGTTGGTGTCAAGTCTTGATTTTCTTTTGATTTTATCTTCTGGTGACATGTCTTTTAGCTTTTCCGGGATGTCTTTGACTAGAAAGGCGAGGATGGGGTATCGTCACCTATTTTTCTTTGTTGTCTGTGGATTGTCTCTTAGTAATTCTATGACTTGTCCAAGGATATGAGGACACTGTGAGTCTAGTATGAACTAGGGCATTCTTTGTTTGTGACTATCTAATCTCCATGCAAACAGGTACAATGACTTTCCAGGTAAAACATATACCTCGATTGTCATAACCTATTTGTCATAATAAAGCTCAATGATGATAATAGCACAAGAAACTCTTTCACTTTCATATCTTCTATCTTCCATCCCCCTTTCTTGATTGACTTCCATCATCCTTCTTGAGTCTATGTAGACCATTGTCACATGATTGAGTATAATGACAAGCCAAAAATATTTGTATTTCATGTAGTTTGCACCTGCATCATCACATGTTAGCATATCTCATTTCATACATACATATAGATATCACAATTACATCACATCCTGCACACAATAATTGTTAGCACATTTTACATTCTCCTCATATTCATCTGCATTTCATACATTCACATATGCATAACAAATAAAAACATAAAAGAACAAAAATATTGCATTTTCATCATGTAAATATTTGCATCCATATCATAAAATCATCATCATCAAACATAGAAGCAACATCACATAGGTACACATGCATATAGCTTCCGCAAGAATCATCTAATATATATATATATCAAAATCATAAGTGTATGATACAATGATATCAAAATTATATGGCTACAATCACCCGAAGGTGTCAACATCATCATACAAAAATGCTACAACACTAATACATAGGGATCCCTCTAACACTATTATGAACTCCCTTCCTCGAAGCCAGCTAGCCTCAACAGAGTCTGAGACCTGGAAGGACCCACCCCAGGATCATCTCTCCTACCCACTCTATCTAGTGGTGGTGGAGGACCCATGACCCCACCACTAGATGCCTATCTCCTGTCTCTCCCTCCAGAGGTCATCATCATCTATGATGGTCTTCGGAAGCTCCTAGACAGATGATCCGGTGGCACTACTCCATAGTATAGGTCTCTTCAGTAGGCTATCTCCTCCCCTGCCAGTAGAACATAGGTGTTTTCGGCCCTTGTGTTCTCTATTGCTTGTCTCTCTGCCCTCATGTCATCTCAGCCTTTGTATAATGTTGGATAGCCTAATCCCTCTCCGGCTTAGTGTCCCTCAGCTGTCTCCTAAGCCTAGTTGTATCCCTCTCCAGATCTTAGATCTCATCTGCCTCTCTATGGTAGATCTCCCTCAAGGATAGTATCTCACCCTCCTCCTCTCTCCCCTCACCCTATCCTTGTGGCTGCTCATGTGGTTGCTCCTGTCCCTGTCCCTGTCCCTGTCCCTGTACTTGTCTGGGACCCTGTGTTGCTAGCACCTGTAGTGGCAATCCACCTCTACCCCTCACTACATGTATATGTCTCCACTCTATGCCCTCTCCTCTCTGAGCCACTATCCTCTCTACCACTGTGTCCTGCCTCCGCCATCAGCCTCTACCTCTTCCATCTCCACTGTCATCTCCATCACCTCCACCGTCTCCCTCTATCAGCTCCCCTGGATCGCCATGGAAATGGATACTCTACCCAATATGCAATGTACTCTGCATCCATCCCTTCATCCTCTACATCTACCCATATGTCCCAAGGCATCGGCACCATCTCTAGCATCTATGTCACAACATGATCGTATGAAAGTAATGGCCCTAAATGCACCTAATCCCTCACTGTCTGTGCATACATCACTGACCCTCGTGGCATCCATTGTATTCTATGGAATTGCCTACATACCCTGTCTATCAACTACCTCTCAATAATATATGGTGTCCAACCAATTAGATACTTGCTCCTGAATACATATGGTAGCTCCATTGCATCATCCTCCTACTCCTTGCAATCTAAGTACGACCTCCATACCAAACTATCTATCTCATCCATAACCTGACGCAAATACTCTAGCCTCCCAATCTGTGGCTAAGAATTAATCATATCATACAGGTGTACATAACTACGCCCATGTCCCCTACCTCTAAAGTGTATCGGTCGTGTCACCGGAAGATGCTTATGTGCCCATACCTGCAATAATGTCACTCCACAACCCAATCCGACTGATCCATGATATACAGACTGATGCAGCTCATAATACACATGTTCTATCAGACACGGTCCCCATGCAAACCTGGTGTGCTCAGTCACCAATGTCTCCAGAGTCCTCCCCCATCCCACAGCCAACCCTCGTGTCGCCCTATTCGGACAGAGGAAACCACTGATAACTCCTGCTAGCATCGCCGGTAGCACCAATCCTATAGTTGTCATGGTGTCCCAAGCCACATGTCATGCCCTCATCTCCAGTCCTGGATCCTGGAACACTCATCTTAGTGCATCCTTATCTCCCTCTCGATCATAAGGAGCTAATTCTCCAACGATCGGTATCCTCAATATCCTGTATACATCCTCTAAGTTGACTGTCATCTCACCCATCGGCAAATGAAACGTACATGTCTCTGAGTGTCATCTCTCAACTAGTGTAGTTAGCAATCCCATGTTCACCCGAAACTCAAGCACATACATAATGTATCATAGTCCCATGACCTCAACAGCTGCTCTATCCTCGAATATCAGCTCTGCTCGCAAACTCTGAGTCAAAGGGAATCTCTCTCATGACTCCAGCATAGGTAGGTCCTCCTGCAGTCAAACAAATCAACTGTGTCAATCCTAGTAGTACTCCATGTTCATCACAAAGTGTTTCTTTGTATCCTAGTGCTTATATCTATCATATGGCACTCTATCCTAGTAGTACTCCTTGTTCATCACAAACTTCTTCTTTTTATCCTAGTGCTTATATCTATCATATGGCACTCTATCCTAGTAGCATTCGCTGTTCATCACAAAGTGTTGCTTTTATCCTATATTTTAGGGAACCTACCTGAGTGTATCCTCTTGAGTAGCTTATCCAATTGACATCGTATGTTCTATCACAGAATTGTCAATTTCTTTGGTACTCCTTGTTCATCACAAAGTGCCTCACTCTATCCTATCCTAGGGTCTCTGCTTCAGTGTATCCTCTTAAGTAGTTCCCTGATTGACAATGTATGTTCTATCACAGAACTATCAATCCTAGCCCTATCTGCTATCCTAGTCTTCCCTAGAGGACCTGTTTGAGTGTATCCTCTCAGCAGCTTGTCCAATCAATGGCATATGTTTATCACAGAACTGTCGATTCAACCTTGAAGACATAAATGGGCATTCATGACACAAACGTGCTTGCATACTTCATTGACGCACCTAAATCACACAAACGTGCCTCTGTTTGGCACAAACAGGCATGTCCTATATAAACACGCTTGCACTTCGCAAACGCACTCGCATTGAACACAGATGCTACTGATATCATAGACGCACCTGGCACCAACGCAAATGCGCCTAGCCTACCGAGACGCGCCTGGCACCAATGCAGACACGCCTTGGCATTTTTCCCCCTGCTTGACATTTTTTTTACCTAACTAATGTGCATTTATTACCCCACCTAACATACATTTACGACAACAATTAATGCAACAAAGGTACAAGGAGGTTTTGTGGTACTTACTGGCTCTCCTGCATCTGCTGGCCTCTGATATCGGCGAACGTGATTGCATCTATGCACTAATGCCATCACTGCTGACTGTTGACTTCTCTCTGCTCTCTTTGCACTCTGATCTCTTAGGTGTGTGGATGACAATGAGGATGTTTTCCCTCATAGTCTATCTTATAGACTGCCCTAGCCCTAGTCTCCTGAGTCAGTCTTCTTTATCTCGTGACTCTGTCACTCTATCCTATCCGATCAATCTTTTCTAGCCTTTCTTTCTTATTGAGAGATTGTCTGTGATCTTTTCAGAAATTTTCATCCAATCTCTCGAGGGGGCATATCATTCTCATCTTGGGGCAACTTTGTATCAATTCATCTTATCTTCTTTGAAACAACGCAACAAGTTGCATTGTCTCAAAGAGGGGCAAAATGTAGACACCTAAAATCGTCTTGTCTAATTAAATAAATATTCTTCTATTAATTAAATAAATCCTTTTTTATTTAATTAATTCATTTATCCTCTTCTAGCCTGATTTCTCATTTAAATAAATACTTTTATTTATTTATATTATCCTTTTCTTAAATTAAATAAATACTTTTATTTATTTAATTGATCCCACTTCCTCTATTAATTAAATAAATCGTTATTTATTTAATTAATTCAGTAGCCTTTTCTACCCATGACACATGTCATGCATCTCTTAATTCCTACACGACCTACCCTCTCATGATTTTCTTATTTCTCTACCTACCCTCTAATCCTAGCCGACCATTTATCTTTTGCACCTCTCAATCTTATCCCTCCATTTCTTACAGTGTCTTCTATATAAGAGGATGATTCCTTCATTATCAATCCTCCTGGATTAGCATTCGAACTTTCATATGCGATCAAGCCTACTTGCAACCACATTTTCGCTCTTTGTTGAGCTCTTGTGCACACATAAAATTTGAGAGCAAATATATCAAGCAAGATCAATGGAGATAGGCAGAATGGAGATCCAAACCCTATTGGACATATGATGGTATAATCTTTGTGATTTCATTGATTTGCATTGTTTTAGGTAATCTTCATATGTTATGGTGGATCTTTGTTGTTGTTAGGCTAGGGTTTTATGGTTGAATCTATTCAGTCTTTCAATATTGTTGTTTCCATTTTTACCATAAACAATCACCATCAAACCTTGACACCAGCCAAACCTACTTTTTGGACAACTAAAGAAAGGGCAGAAACTTCAAGGTTTAGCAACCTAAACCATAATAGAGGTCCATAGAATTCCCTAGGGCCTAGGATAAGTTGTATTATTAAACCAAACAAAACAATGCACAATGAAACCAAATGCACAAAGAACCACTAAACTCACAAAAGAGGAGAGGTCGACCATTTCCATAGCAAACAAATTAACCCCAACCAAACCCGTCATAGATAGCTAGGAGAGAAAAGAGGCGGTCAAGGGACATGTTTCTTTAGCCTTTATCACTCTCTTCAAACAACTAGTAGGAGTAGGACAATAGAAAAACATACATGCCCTAAATTTTATGCAAAACAAAAACCAATCACATGCATATTTCTAAACTGCATCTAATTATTACCACCAGAGAAAAAAACTATCTAGTTTATCTAACATTTATAATAACTCTATCGACAATCTCACTGTTTTTAAGATATTTTTGACAAACATATGAAGACATCATGAGGCATTTGCAGCCCTGGGATGTAGGATTTTTCTGGGAAGCACCCCACACCACAAACAATTACCTAGTACTGCAACTCCTATCTTGACATAGAAAAAGTTAGGAAGATGATGGTAGTTGATCTATTCCACATGGCAATGGCATGTAGAACAGTAGAATACAAGACCAAGCCAAGTTAGATAGACATGGAAAGGGCAATGCAGATGCACCCCAGAGCCAGCCACCCGTATGTGTTTTCAAGATGGGGCAGATTGCTGAGATAGGAGAGAATCCTATGAAACAATGGTTATCTTTAGCTGATACAAAAACTTTCTAATCAGCAGATATAGGATCCATATTTTCTATTAGCAGTAGATTGCAAAGCTCAAATTAAGATTATAGTGTAAAATTTAAGATTGTAGATACAAATTTCTACACCATATCTTTTCAAATTTTAGACATATTGTTATACATATTGGAAAAAATATGATTTGTGTTGAATAGTATACTAGTTGGCAATAAAGACATAAAAGTTAAATAGCTAATGAAGATAATTTACCTACACAGAGAAAATAGAGCATATTCATACTCCTAACATATCCGACTTGAAGTCAACAAGTTTATTCTTGATAAGTTTGAAGTTGTGATCTCTATTCTATGTGTTACTTCGTAGTCCTCTGACATTTAAATTTAATAGGAATTACAACCTACCAGCCTAGTACCAATGATATATAAAGTAACATTGTAGGGCCACTTTGTTTCCCAAACCTCGATTCCTTTGATCTTAGTTTCCTTATCATTGCAAAGTCAGGTTAGACCTTTATCAATTATTTATTTTGATTCTATTATGTAACCAATATCTGAGACTAGTTGGTCACTTTTTTCAGGAATTAATTTCACACAGGAAGCATTCAGTTATAAACTCTCCAATTCCCAGAATATGATCCTTATGTAGGATACAAACTTGTTTATTTTTTCTCTCCAATTAGATTTGTTTTCATAATCTCATAATATAAAAAAATATGAGAACACACAAGTTCTTTTTTCTCCAAAGAAGAGACTGTCAATATTATTCGGGCATTTTATTGATTTTCATATCTAAATATTAAGGGTATGAGCTTTCATAAGTTTATATCTAAAATGTGAATAGCACCCTACAACATGTTTAGAAAGAGATATCAGTAAAATTGATTAAAAATAATATGAACATCAAGATCAACATATCAAAAAAAGAGCTAACAACACTAGAGAGGAACTCCAGACACTGGTAGTAAAGGAGATGTTCAAAACATAGTTTGCAATCACTAGACATACATAAAAGACAATGTTGGAATTGAAATTTGTACGTACAAGCTCTGTTATCATTATGAGTGACATTGTCTAAGCATATCATTCACATACTTTCTCCATATATAATAGCTATGCTAAAACAAACTTAAAAAGGAAATACCAATGAACGCTCAAAATATTAAATTGAGAAGGAAGGTGCAATGGTGAGAATCTAGCAGTTTCCAAACAATTTTTTCTTCATTTTGAGTGAGAATGTCAAAACCTGCTCCTAAATGATAACCCCAACTATGTCATACCTTAGAATGGTCTAGATCTAGAAGCCTTTCCTTTTGTTTCTTAAGTAACTTTAACCCTGTTTAATAATTTTTCTATCATGAATCCATCTTATAAAGAATATCTTCTATATTCCAATTTCCTTGCTCATTTGAAAAAGATTTCTCAATTAATGTGTCAGCTTTATAAAGACAGGTGGAAATACTAGGAACCTACCCAGCTCTAAATCATTCGAATTTCATCACAAATTTCACATCTAAATAAGGTTAGATTGAAGATTGTTTTCAATATCTATTTCAAATGATGCATGCACTACATGGTTAGATCTCAAGCATCATTTACAATACTATTCTACTAGCTAAACTATAATTATGGAACAGATATCCCTAGAATCTTTCTTGACATTAAATACCAATGAAAATTAGAAAATAATATCCTTACTTTATATTTTCAAGCCACGTTGTTTGAGATAAGAAAAGTAAAGTCAAGAAAGTCATGACTTAAACCATTGATTCTGAAGACAATAATATTTACTGTAAAATCTATAGCTAACCTTTGCCAGTTCAAAAATCTCCAAAATAATCTAAGGCTATCATGTATATTAAAACAAAACACAAACAACAAATATTTTACACTAACGTGCCTATCTTTGAGGAAAACTTTCTACAATATACATATAACATCCTTCCCAAACAGCTAGAAAGTGAAAAAAATTACCCTTTTGTTGGAATAAGTGAATGAGGGTACCCACCATTACAGACAAGGGAGAAGCATACATGGCAGATGTAAATGATGAAGCAAGAATCCCCACAAATAGTCTCCTTGCGATGATATGAAGTAGGATTGTAGACACCACTACTATAATTCCAAACAAAATCAACTTTACAATGAAAATTCTCATATTTTTTCTCTGTTACAAACAAAAGACTTCCTGTTAAAATAGCCATTCATATCTGTATCAAGGTTTTTCTCACTTTTTTATTTACTTCTCTCTAATCTGATTCAAAATGTTAAAATCTTAATGAGAAAAAGAAAAAATCATATCAACATGGACTGTGCAAACCTAATGTCTATTACTTTCTAATAAGTCATTCATTATCGTGTAATTTGCAGGAGAATATATCAGGTATATGCACACATAAATTACTTCTAAAAAACCTCCCAAACCATTCCAAAGTGTAACCAGAATTTTATGAGAAGAGACGAAGGGCATGTCGTACAAAGCATCGAGAAGGCAGTTGTAAAAAAGAAACAACATGTGGAATTCCAGAGAACTCTATCGATCCCCTCTTTATAACGTAATAGAATGTAGCTCCACCCCATGAATTGGAAGGGTTCTTTGAAGAGAGATCCAGATGCATCTAAAAATCATATCACATGCTAGTATAGAAATTTCAAAGTAGTAATAATTGCAGGGTCATAGTCAAATAGAAAGACAAATTTCTAATTTAGCTTAGAAATCTGAGTGTACATATAAATCCAATTCTACACAATCCTACACAAGTCATTATTACAAACAACTTAAGAAGACGTAGTTTACAGAAATAAACAGCTTAAATATAAATAATAGTGTATTTTTTCTCCATGCTAAATATAAATAAGTGCTAACTAGGTCACTTCTTAACAATGCTAGCAATGGAATTGTTTACAAATAGTGTAAATGTTCCATGTAGCTGAAATCTGCATAACATGAACACAGTTGGTGAAATGTCTTTTTTGTACTGGCAATATAAAATCTTGTCACAGTCACCAAGCTCTCAGAAGGATTTTCCATGATTTAAAGGCCTAGAGATGAATAAAGAAGCCTAACAAACAGTCGAAATAACAATCATTACAAAGTTGGGACTGTTAACATTTCAAATCCCAAGGTAATCACAAGCAGTGTTACTTATTTACAAAAAGGGTTGGTGTAGTTAAGTAGAGGACTGTCCATATCAAGGAACAGTGACAAGAGATTTTAGTTTAAGAGTTGCAAATCCCATGAATGCATTAAGTAGAGAACATAAGTTTTATTGCAGTTCAAAGCCAAATCAATCATAGCCTTTGATTATGTGCAAGAGTAGCTCCATTCATAGTGCAACATACATTCTAGAAACCAAACAAGTCAAAGAGGAGTCTAAATACCAAAATGACAGTCCTTAAAATTATGAAAAGGTTCAAAATATGAAAGGCACACAAGTTATAAAATCATGATCAACATTAAGATAGAGGAGTCTTTGCATATGTAACAGCATGTAACTCACAATCACAAGATGAAGAGTTCATAGTGTTACGACGGGCTTAGGAATATATAAATACATAAATCTTTAACGTATTCCTTCTATTTATATTCAATTTAGGACTTAGGACTATGTAAGTCTTATTAAAGATATTAAATATAATATGAAAAATAGGATAGTTGACAATCTTTAGCGTATTCCTTCTATTTACATATTTCAAAAAAATCAAGGCAAAATATACTACATGCATCATTGAAGATTCATTTGAAAAAACTGGTCCCAAAAATATCATTGGTACTCTAGTAAAAATATCAAGCATCAAATCAAAGAAATACAATGATAAGTCTTCTCCAAAAAAATGAGAGATGGTGTATCAGCTATTGATAAAACATTCAGGGACCAAGTTCAAACATCATTAGAAACTGATAGAAGAGGAACTTACAGTGGCTTTGAATCAGAAAAAATTGATAGAAGGGATATGATTGCTAAGAAGAGGAAAATGAAAGAATGCAAAGATAGCCAACAAGAAAGCATCCTAGATCAAGAATATGTAAAAGATTGTAGAGGTATTGCAAAAGAAGTGGGTATTGAAATTGAATATATAAGGGACAAGAAAGCAAAGGCCTTAAAATCAGAGGGAAAGGATGATAAGGAAGCAACAGACTGGAAGGATAACCTTGAACCAACCAACCTCTAAGGCTCACAAACTCAACCAAATCCCCACTTCCAAAGATCCTTACACAACACCAAGTCAAACAATGGTTCAAAAGACACTAAACAACACCTTGGAAGACTTAAAGGATCCAATATGTACCCTTACAAACAACTAACACTTCTCAAGTCTTGTGTGACTACACACACCCTTGCATTCATATGTGGGCTCCTACTAAAATTTAGGGGTTTCGAAGGCCCACTTGACCAATTCCATACAACAACCCCTGGAGGGGTGTTCTCACAACACCTTAACACAAATGAAACAGGATTTCATGGTTTAGATCCATAGGAACACCAATTTTGACTCACTTGCCCACAATAGAACCGGTTGCAATTAGGCCTCCATTTGAAGGAATCGGGTGATAACTTTTTCCACCCTAAGGATCTAGGTGAACAAATTATATTTTCAGACACCCTTTTGGGATTTCTCTACAATATCTCAGTTTTTGGTACCAGACCAACTTGCAGATATCCCAACCAATACTGCACTAACAGACCTAATAGGGCTATTAGACCTATTTGATTGAACACCTTCCACAAACTGGTTTGGTCCTCCTAATTGGTGACCATCACTGACCATTAAATGTTATTTAAATCTCCAAAGTACTCATCTACCACATTGAAACCCCTTTCCAGTGCTCTACCACTCAATTCTCACGCACTGCACTCATCAAATCGGTCTGTCACATAGACATGCCAGACCCAGGGTTAGTTCTCTATGCTCCTCGCCCTGTTATGTCCTCTTAATGGCTTTTGGAGCTGACATATGATACACTAGCCTATCATCTCCTATAACGATAGAGTGTTCAGTTAAGGATTGATAGGCCAAAACCCATTATTGCAGTCAAAACCTAGGGGTTTGAGGGTTTTAGGCTACCTAGTAGAGATTTGCTTGTAGAATGGGGCAGCAATCACTTCAAGACTTCACACCAAATGAAAAACAAAGGTAAAATGATCTAATTTCAGGATCTATGTGATGATCATTCTTGCCAATCTACCTTCAGTATGCAATCAACATAAATTAGACGGTTTTCTGAGTTTCCAACAGTTTTGATGCTTCAATTTCCTTTCCAAATCAACCAAAATCAACCAACTTACATATTTCAATGTTTGGGGTCCTTAAATATGTCACCCTAAACTAACACAACCTCCTCCAACTATTTTACAAACTGAGCAGACCGTTGGAGAATCACAACTTATAAAAAGTGCAAAATTGTCATGACAACAAATTGACAATATGACAATTTTTGCATTACTCAACCAACTTAGACTCCTGACTTTCATAGTCCCCCAAAATGATTACATTTGATTCTAAAACATCAAAAATGACTCAAATAAACCTTTGGCCACTTGATCCCTCAATTTATACCATTGTGACCCTTATTGATTCAATTTGCTCTACAAGACCCTAGGTGACAAATCAACCCATACATGGACAAACTTGTCACACTCCTAGGATAGTGAAATACAAAAAGGACCCATAGGGTCTTATTAAATTCATCTTAGACTAATAGGAAATAATATTTTCTTTGGCTCATTCCTTCATAGGTAGGTGCTCCTACACCAAAGGAGTCCAGTGCAAGCAAAGAAGATAAGAAAAGAAAAGTGACTAGAATCTCGATAGCTTCTTCTGCAGATAAATTGGCCAATGGACTAGATGAGTAGATTAGAGGTAGCTATGAGAAATATCATGAATGGACTCAACCTAGAGTACAAGGTGTTGCCCAAAGGATCTCAAATGGTATGGATATGTTGAAAAGGGAGACTAGATACACACAACCTTTTGTTGTTGCAACATCAAGTTCCTCAGAGATTTCATGTTCTCTCAAAAACTTGGCCAACATTCAAGGAGTAAGAGGATCTCCTATTGAATCAGTTTCCTCATCACCAATGAGGATATCCAAAGTGAAAAAAGCATCTCTAATAAGAAGAAACACTTTAGGAGTGGAAGATACAATTCATGGTGATTTTCCTTTCTTTGCTAGTCCAAGAAGATTTTTTGATAGTGAAGGTGACACGCAGTGACCACTCAGCACCAGTTAAGATGATAAAAGGTTCTTGTGCTAAACTACCTGGCTCGCATGAGAGTTGCAAGGCATTTGAATCTTCTCTTTTGAATTTAGGAAAGGTGGATGATAGTCATGATAGAGATGCAAAAAAAAATTCTGATGTCAATATCAAAGACAAGAAGTCTTAACAAATGGATAGAACTGGCAATGCTACTGATCATTTAGTTAATAATGGCAATATTGTTGAGCGACTGAGTGAAAGAAAAGATAAGGATCCGTCTCAAGAAAAATTTAGAGATCGCTATAAATCTGATGGTGGTTGTTAGGATAGAAAACTACCACATCACCCACTTGGTACTGCACATCTCTCCTTCTCTGATCCACTCTTGCCTTAATCTTTTGATTGTTCTTGTGTAGGGTATCTCTGACTTGTTGGTGCACCTCTTTCATAGCCTTTAAAAATTCATGAGCATGTTGACTCATCTTGTCCAACCCCTAGACATCTCTCAATTCAAAAACTCCTCTTGGATGACTACCACACACAATCTCAAAAGGACTCAGACCTATACTTCTATTTGTTGAATCATTATAGGCATATTCTGCCTGAGGTATCACCACATCCCAACTAATTCCATGCTCCTTTTTCAAGTATCTAGTAATATTTCCTAGTGACCTATTCATAATCTCAGTTTGGCCATCCTAATCTAAGGGTGATAGGTTGAGCTAAAACACAAATTTGTACCCAACCTCTTCCACAAGGTTCTCCAAAAATTCCCTTCAAATGTTTTGTCCCTGTCTGATACAATACTCAAAGGAAACCCATGGATTCTAACAATCTCTGTGAAGAAAAATCCTGCAATATAGCTAGCATCATTGGTGGTTTTACAAGGAATAAAATGAGTCATCTTACTGAACCTGTCTACCACAACAAACACACTATCATCACCTATCTTTTTCTTGGGTAATCCCATCACAAAGTCCATACTCAAACTTTCCCATGTTCTACTTGGTATAGGAAAAGGTTGGTACAACCCTGCATTGGTTGAGACCTCCTTTTCTCTCTGACACACAGTACAACTCTCCACAAACTTTCTGATATCAGTTTGCATCCTTGGCCAAAATTAAAATCTCCTAACTAATTCCAAGGTCTTATTTAGTCCAAAGTGACCTCCTAAACCACCACTATGTTTCTCCTTCACTACATTATCCCTCATTGAACACCTAGGGATACATAATTGACACCCCTTGAACAAAAGACCATATTGCAAGGTGTAGTCAGAGAACTCTCCATGAAAATCATTTGAAAATTTAATGCATACCTTATATACCTCCTTGAAATCTTGGTCCTCTTCACACAATCCTTTGAGTGCTTCAACACCCATGCACTGCAACTGCACTTCTTCTACTATTAACACCCTCCTACTTAGAGCATCTGCAACCTTATTGGCTATCCCTTTCTTATGCTTGATGATGAAGGTGTATGCTTGAAGACTTTCAACCCATTTCATATGCCTATGATTGAGCTTCTCCTATCCATTCAAAAAACTAAGAGCATGATTGTTAGTATATACAATAAATTCCTTAGGAAGCAAGTAATGCCTCCACATTTTTAGAGCTTGTACCATGGCATAAAACTCTAAATAATATGAGGAATACTTCCTCTTTTCTTCATTTATCTTTTCACTAAAAAAGGTCATCGGTCTCCCCTCTTGGCTCAATACTGCACCTATAGCCAACCCACTTGCATCACATTCAATGGTGAAGACCTTACTGAAATCAGGTAATAGTAGGATTGGGTACTTGGCAACTTTTTGTTTTAAACACTCAACACTCTCATTTGCTTCTTTCGTCCACACAAAATTCACCTTACCACCACCCTTGATGGTTTCCAACATAGGTGCACAAATATCACTGTAATTCCTAATGAATTTCCTAAAAAAAATGTTTCCAAACCATGAAAACTTCTTACCTCTCCTACTGTCTTAGGTGTAGGCCAGATCAAAATAGCCTCTACCTTAGAAGAATCCATCTTCAAGTCACCGTTAGAGATGATAAAGCCTAGGTAAACCAATTCCTAGTTCATGAAGTCACACTTTTCTAAATTTATCATCAACTTTTGCTCCTGCAGCCACTTCAAGACTACCTCCAAATCTTTCAAGTTCTCCTCCTTTCTCTTACTAAACACCAATTTGTCATCAAGGTAGACTACCACAAATTTCCCTATAAACTCCTACAAAACTTCATTCATTAGTCTCATAAAGGTGCTAGGGTCATTTGAAAGACTAAAAGGCAACACAAGCCACTCATACAACCCTTCATTGGTTTTAAATCCAGTCTTCCACTCATCCCCCTCTCTTATCCTTATCTGATTGTACCCACTCTTGAGGTCAATCTTGGAAAAATAGGTAGCTCCCCCCAAATAATCCATTAGATCCTCTATCCTAGGAATAAGAAACCTATACCTGATGGTTATCCTATTGATTTCCCTAAATCAGTGCAAATCCTCCATTTCCCATCCTTCTTTGGGGATAAAACAGTAGATACTGCACATGGGCTAAGGCTATTTCTCACCAACCCTTTATCTAGGAACTCCTGAATTTTCCTAGCTATCTCTTCATTCTGCTATGGGGTCATTTTATATGTTGCCTTGTTAGGGAGTTCTACTCTTGATATGAGGTCAATCTAATGACTAATATCTCTGATATGTGGCAAGGAATCAGGTATGTCTTCTGCAACCACTCCTTTATACCTCTCTAGTAGCTCCCTGACCTCCTTAGGTTTTAACTCACTCACACCCTTCTTCCTTTCTTCCTTGGGCTTCACAATCAAAGCAAAGCCTACCCCACCTTCCTCCTTTAGTGTATTTAGAAACTCTTTTTCTCCCACCATAATCACACTAGATCCTACATGTTGTGGGTCCCCTTCTACTACTGACTGTATTCTGAAAGCCACACCATCCTTTTGGAAAGAGTAAGCATTCTTTTCTACATCATGACGAGCCTTTCTGTCAAATTGCCATGGTCTGCCAAGAAAAAGATGGCAAGCATCCATTGGAAGGATTTCACACAAAATTTTATCCTTATACCCCCCATTACTGAACTCTACCCATGCGTGCTCATTGATGAGTATGTGTTGCCCTTTGTTCAACCAACTGACCCTATATGGACAGCTGTGGGGTATCCTCTCCAAGTTCAACTTGTTTGTTGCTTCCAAATATACAATGTTATCACTAGACCCTGAATCTATGACAACTTTACAAACCTTACCATGAATCTTGCAATTGACTCTAAAAAAAGCCTTCATTGGTTCTTTTAGCAGTGTCATTTTGGTCATCAGGTTCTCTCCCATCTCTGATGTCAAATTCACTTCAAGAGATGTCACACTCCTTGCATCTTCTTGAGTCAAACTGGTTCTCCTCTCACCACCCTGAGAAGTTGAAGCCTTCTCTGGACACTTGTAGGTTGGGTGCCCCATCTTATTGTAGTTATAGCATCTCATACTGGAGAACTTGGATCCTCTCCTTGATCCATTTGTCCCACCTCTTCCATTAGGTCTTCTCTCACGGTAGCCTCCTCAGCTACTTGAGTCCCCAACTTTCTCTCCTTGGCTAGACTCACTACTAGACCTTTGGTTAGGACTTCTTCCTCCAAAACTGCCTCTGCCTCTGAAACTTCTCCCTCCTTTACCTCTATTACCCTGCTCACTTCTTCTTTTTAGTTTCTCTTTTGCCCTTAGGGCCAATTGAAAACACTTGTTCATTATCTCCAATGCCAAAATTTTGATCTCATCTTGGATGTTCATTCGTAGGCCGTTCAAGTACCTGGCCACTTTCTCTGATTCCTCTTCTTGTCTCTTTGATCTGAGACTGATTTTATGAAACTCCTTCGTATATGCATTCACATCAAGGTCTCTCTATCTGAGGTTCTGCAACTTTTTATACTTCTGCACTTCATAGTCAATGGGCATGAATTGTGCCTTGACTTTAGCTTTCATCCTTTCCTAGGAGGTTATCATACTCTTTCCCTCCTTAACTCTCTCCCCTTGTACATAGTAACACCATGTAAGAGCAAACCCCTTCAACCTTGTTTTTTCCAACTTAACTCTCTTGTCTTCAGGGATTTCTTTGTACTCAAAATGATTGGTCAATGCCTCAATCCAGTCTATCACCTCTTTTGCTTCCATACTTCCACTATATACAGGCAACCCATCAATGGTGTCCCTATTGATTGACCTCAAGGCATCTACAAATGCCCTCTAATCTGCAGGTATCTTCTCTACCAACTTAGGAGCTTCCCCATCTTCTTTATCCCCTTCTTCAATCAACTTCTTCACCACATCTTGTGACATACTCTTGGGAGGCATTTTTTCAGCCCCTATTTCAATCTCTTCCTCTGACATTAACTGAGACCACACCACCCAAGTGATCTTCAAAATCCTACTTTGATAACAGTATGATGAGGAGGCAATAGATTGGAAGGATAACCTTGAACCAACCAACCTCTAAGGCTCACAAACTCAACCAAATCCCTACTTCCAAAGATCCTTAAACAACACCAAGTCAAACAATGGTTCAAAAAACACTAAACAACACTTTGGAAGACTCAAAAGGCTCCAATAGGTCCCCTTACAAACAACTAACACTTCTCAAGTCTTGTGTGACTAAACACACCCTTGCATTCATATGTGGGCTCCTACTAGGCTTTAGGGGTTTCAAAGGCCCACTGGACCAATTCCATACAAAAACCCTTGGAGGGGTGTTCTCACAACACCTTAACACAAATGAAATAGGATTTCATGGTTTAGAGCCACCGGAACTCCAATTTAGACTCACTTGCCCACAAATAGAACTGGTTGCAATTAGGCCTCCATTTAAAGGAATCGAGTGATAACTTTTGACACCCTGAGGATCTAGGTGAACAAATTATATTTTCAGACACCCTTTTGGTATTTCTCAATAATATATTAGTTTTTGGTACCAGACCAATTTTCAATTATCCCAACCAATACTGCACTACTAGACCTAATAGGGATATTAGACCTATTTGACTGAACGCCTTCCACAAACTGTTTTGGTTCTCCTAATTGGTGACCATCACTGATCATGAAATATTATGTAAATCTCCAAAGTAATCTTCTACCACATTCAAACCCCTTTCCAGTGCTCTACCACTCAATTCTCATGCACTGCACTCATCAAATCGGACTGTCACATAAAGATGCCAGCCCTAGGGTTCGTTCTTCATCCTCCTCGCCCAGTTGTGTTCTCTTAATGGCTTTTGGAACTGACATATGATATAGGGGCCTATCATCTCCTATAATGGTAGAGTGTTCAGTTAAGGATTGATATGCCAAAACCCATTATTGTAGTCAAACCCTAGGGGTTTGAGGGTTTTAGGCTACCCAATAGAGATTTGCTTGTAGAATGGGGCAGCGATTACTTCAAGACTTCACACCGAATGAAAAATAAAGGTAAAACGATCTAATTTCAGGATCTATGTGATGATCATTCTTGTCAATCCACCTTCAATATGCAATCAACAAAAATTAGACGGTTTTCCGAGTTTCCAATAGTTTTGATGCTTCAATTTCCTTTCCAAATCAACCAAAATCAACCAACTTACATCTTTTGGTTTTTGGGTTCCTTAAAGGTGTCACCCCAAATGAACACAACCTCCTCCAACCATTTTTCAAATTGAACGGACCATTGGAGAATCACAACTTACAAAAAGTGCAAAATTGTCATGACAACAAATTGACAATATGACATTTTTTGCATTATTCAACCAACTTAGACTCCTGACTATCATAGTCCCCCAAAATGATTACATTTGATTCTAAAACATCAAAAAAGACTCAAATAAACCTTTGGCCACTTGATCCCTCAATTTAGACCATTGTGACCCTTATTGACTCAATTTGCTCTACAAGACCCTAGGTGACAATTTGACCCATACATGGACAAACTTGTCACACTCCTAGGATAGTGAAATACACAAAGGACCCATAGGGTCTTATTACATTCATCTTGGACTAATAGGAAAATCATCTTTTATTTGCCTCATTCTTTCGTAGGTAGGTGCTCCTGCACCAAAGGAGTCCAGTGCAAGCAAAGCAGATAAGAAAGGAAAAGTGACTAGAATCCCGGTAGCTTCTTCCGAAGATAAATTGGCTAATGGACTGGATGAGTAGAGTAGAGGTAGCTATGAGAAAGATCATGAATGGACTCAACCTAAAGTGCAAGGTGTTGCCCAAAGGGTCTCAAATGGTATGGATATGTTGAAAAGGGAGACTGGATACACACAACCTTTTGTTGTTGTAACATCAAGTTCCTCAAGGATTTCATGCTCTCTCAAAAACTTGGCCAACATTCAGGGAGTAAGAGGATCTCCTGTTGAATCGGTTTCTTCATTACCAATGAGAATATCTAAAGTGAAAAAACCATCTCTAATAAGAAGAAACAGTTTAGGAGTGGAAGATTCAATTCATGGTGATTTTCCTTTCTTTGCTAGTCCAAGAAGATTTTTTGATGGTGAAGGTGACACATAAAGTGACCGCTCAGCACCAGTTAAGAAGATAAAAGGTTCTTGTGCTAAACTACCTAGCTCGCATGAGAGTTGCAAGGAATTTGAATCTTCTCTTTTGAATTCAGGAAAGGTTGATGACAGCCATGATAGAGATGCAAAACTATTTTTTGATGTCAATATCAAAGATAAGAAGTCTTAACAAATGGATAGAACTGGCAATGCTACTGATCATTTAGTTAATAGTGGTAATGTTGTTGAGCGACTGAGTGAAAGAAAATATAAGTATCCGTCTCAAGGAAAATTTAGAGATCGCTATAAATCTGATGGTGGTTGTTAGGACAAAAAACTACCAAGCGAGAAAATAGTTAGGGATCATGATAGAGAAAGGGAGAAAAATCTTGTGCACATTAAAGGAAAAGATAAGATACATGATTCTATTAGTTATATTCATGAAGAATTATGCATGCATGGGAAGGATAGGAAATCACATGAAGGACCTTTGAAGACTCATGCACACTCACCTTATATTGAGCCCTTTAAGGGTGGCAAGGAGTTTGTTGGTGATAAGCAGAGCAATAAATCTTATAAGGACAGAGGAAATGATATAGAATGCAATAGTAAAACTGATTCAAGGACAAAAAAACTTGGGTGAAATGAGAAAAGGTAACCCAAATTTGTACAGTAATACTAATGAGACTATTATCATTTCTTTATGGCATGAATATATTATATCTACCGAAAGGGTAGTGGATAAATCGATCATTCATATTTATGTTATAAATATAGAAGTCCTGACCAGGGATTGTGACAGAATCATCTATTACAAGAAAGAATAATGAAATTACTTGTGTGTCGGTTTCATCTCCGAAATAGTGCAGGGCATGGATTAGGGTTTCAGGTTTAGGGGAAATCTAGAAATGAATATGATTAATACAAAAGAAAGAGCAGTAGCAAATGTTACAGAAATGCAATAGGGGCTTACCTGAAGTGACATGTGTAGATCAAAACAACCTAGTTGGTGGTGTGAATCGTTCCAAAACTTGAAGTATCTGCATTCACCAAATGATGACCCAAAGTTTTGTAGGTCACAATATTTTCTCCGAAGAGGATTTAATACAACAAATAAAAAGTGGATAACCATGAAATATAGATAATGATTGAAAACAAAACAGAGGAAAACCTAAGAAATCCTTTTCACAAAGAAGATTACCATGAATCCATGAAAACTTAGAAACTCCAGACTACATGAAAACTAAAAAATGCTAGAAAAACAAATGCATAAAACAATTAATACATTTATCTTTATACATTTTAACATTCTTGTTTAATATGGAGAGTAAAAATTGCCCATATTGGGCGAAATTTGTGAGGCAATGATATTAGAGAAAATTTAATTTTTAATTATATTTTGTTAAAAATTTAACATCTATATTTTAAAAAAATTAATATAGATTAGCATTTGTTTGAATAAGAAAAATATCTACAATTTGATTTGTCAAAAAACTAATTATTATTCACTAGTTAAATGCAATCCCTTGCCAATAGTTTTATGCCCTATTGTAAGAACTAATAATGGTGAGGAAATTTTTTTGTAGTTGTGGCTTTGGAGTATTTTTTATTTATTTATTCATTAAAGAGTTTAAGACCTTTTAAAACCTTAATTATGACCTTGAAACCTTTTCTCAGATAGATATTTAGCAGTTTTTTAATTAAATGAGTTTTATATATATATATATATATATATATATATGGAAGGTTCATATTTATATATATATACTCTCAGTTTAAATATGAACCTTCCATATATATATATATATATATATAAACCAACAAGATGTATTTAATTTAATAGCAACATTGTCTATTACAATATATTTTTTACAACAACTTAGTTTATAGGAAAGCATTATATATATATATATATAAACCAACAAGATGTATTTAATTTAATAGCAACATTGTCTATTACAATATATTTTTTCCAACAACTTAGTTTATAGGAAAGCATTATATATATATATATATGGGTAAGTGCACAAAGATGGTGGTCAAAAAGGGGGTATAAGCGGACACTTTTCTTTTCTGAAATCAGGTGAACCTGAACTTGGAGGAAAAATTTGAAAGTCATCTACTCAAGATATGAAGATAATGAAACAAAATATATTATAGTACTCTGAATATAGCCCTAAAAATCAGGTACCTGTTCGTGCGTGAAGCATAAGTTACACTAAACAAATCGAAAATATAATTTATTTTTTAAAAATTATAAATAATCAAGTGCACTACAATAATATATAATTTTTAAAAAATTTGGATAAGTATATCAAAAGTTATTAAAAAAATGGTGCACCTATGTTTGTGAGAACTATGGAGACACTGGTAAAAGAAATTCAATAATAATATGTTATTGTTGTTAAAAATTTTTAAAAATTATATGGCTAGAAAGCTTAGAAGATGGGTGAAAATATGGTGGCAATTTTTGAAATACCCACTTGATGAAGTGTAAACATGATGATGACAAAGTCGAGAAACCAAGTTGATAAAATAAAACACGTCAAAAAGGAGGGAAATGGAGGGAAATCAAACTTCCAAACTGCAGCTTTATCATCTAGGCCTATTTCCAAGCCTAAACATTCAAAAGCCAGTGTAGGATACTTATGATAAAAAAGGCGTGTACAGGGTACTTATGGTGTAAGAAGCACGTATGCTCTATCTTAATTATAAACAATGTGTACGCGCTACGTTTGTTTAAATTTTGGGAATTTGTATAATATGATATTGTATATATAATATGTGTATATACATATAGTATATAATATTATATATAATATATATATATATAATATATTAAGTATATATATACACACGTATAAGTGTATTGTCTCCCCCTCTCAAGCATGTACAAGGTGCCTCTCTTTCTCTCCCTCTCCCTCCCTCCCTCTCCCTCTCCCTCTCCCTCCCTCCCTCTCCCTTTCTCCCCTTCTCCCTTCCTCCATATCCCATCCCTCTCTCTTCTTCTCTCCCTCCCTCCCTCCATACCCCACTATAGTTGTGTCTGCACTTCTATAGAAGTAAGTGAATTTATTTCTTGTTTGCAACTTCCTCTTTGATTTTTATCATGTATGCTCCCCTAAGAAAATTGACTGATGGATTTGTGTGTGTATATTGGATAGGAGGAAGAAGAGTCTGAAATTGAACCATGGGTGCATTACCATGACAAACAAGGAAACCTGCAGCAATATTCTTCTCGAATGTGTTTTTAATGAGCAGAGCAGATGTGGAAAATAGTGTCAACAAAGCAAAATGATAAGTCAGACTACCTGCAATATGTTTTTTAGAAGGAAACAACCGGTAGGAAGAGAAAGAGGGACAGTAACACAGATGATGTCATAGAGAATGATAGTGGTGGGTATGCGAGAGTTCCCATGCTGTTAGACAACATCTATCATCTAAAGAAATTGAAGTTTGTTGTAAGCATGGCAGTGGTAGTATATGATTATCATCACTTGTCAAAAGGCCTGGAAGGGTACATACCCATGAAAGAAATCAAGTGTGTAATTCTTATAGTCACAATCAAGATCAGTCCTATAGCCTTGCAAATTTAAGAGCATCATATGTTTTAGAAAGGCAGTACTCTTAGGGTTAGGTCAAGCTCTTACACTTGCTTTTTAGTGAAGCCTTGTAGTTTGTTCGCTTGGAGTCTCTCTTATGCTAACAATGGTCTAACTTAGCTATGTCAAAACTAAACTACCAATGTTCTATTCATAACTTTAAATAATATATCATTTTATTAGCCCACCATATGACCCCTTAGGTGTCATTAGAGGTCATATTATTTCCTAAGTGGTCATATGGTATCCTATGACCCCTTAGGACACCATATCACCCTTTAAGACACCATACAACCCATAACGACACCATATGGTGTCCTAAGGGGTCATAGGATTCCATATGACCCCTCGGGACACCATACGACCCATAGCAACACCATATGGTGTCCTAAAGGGTCATATGGTGTTCTATGACACCTTAGGACACTATTTGGTGTCATTATAGGTCCTATGGTGTGCTAAGGGATCATATAGTGTCCTATGACCCCTTAGGACACCCTATGACCCCTTAGATGTTATTAGGGGTCATATTATGTTATAAGGGTCATATGGTGTCCTATGACCCCTTAGGACACCATATGGTGTCGTTATGTGTCTTATGGTGTCCTATGACCCCTAGGATACCTTATGACCCCTTAGAATGCCATATGGTGTCGTTAGGGGTCATATGGTCTCCTACGACCCCTTAGGACTCCATATGGTGTCGTTATGGGTCGTATGGTGTCCTAAAAGGTCATATAGTGTTTTATAACCCCTTAGGACACCATTTGGTGTCATTATGGGTCGTATGGTGTTCTAAGGGGTCATATGGTGTCCTATGCCTCCTTAGGACTCCATATGACCTCTTATGTGTCATTATGGGTCATATGGTGTCCTAAGGAGTCATATGCTATCCTATGACACCTTAGGACACATGCATGGATCCCTAGGATACCATATGACCCCTAAGAATACCATATGACCCTAGAGAGGGAGAGAGGGGGAGGAGGGATGGAATGGGAGAGAGATACACCTAAGAGATGAGGAGAGTGAGATAGATAGATAGAGACTAAGAGGGAGAGACAAGAAATAAATGAGAGAAAAAGAGATGGAGAGAGAGAGGGGGGAGACAGAGATAGAGAAAGGGAAAGTGAGGGGGAGAGAGAGATGGAGAGAGAGATGGAAATAGAGGGAGAGATAGAGATAGAGAGCGACACAAAGAAGGGGACTCAAAGAGAGAGAAAGAGAGAGAGAGAGAGAGAGGGGGGGAGATATAAAGAGATCTAAGAGGTGGATAGAGAGATTGGGAGAGAAAGAGATACCTAAGAGGTGGAGGGAGGGAAGGAGAGAGAGGGTGAGAGATAGAGAGAGTTTGAGTGAGAGGGAGGAAAGGATGGAATGAGAGTACAAGAGACTAGAGAGAGATAGGTGCAAAGAGAGGGAGAGAGGGAGAGAGTGAGAAAGAGAGATAATGAGAAAGGGAGAGAGGGAGGGGTAGGAGAGAGGGAGAGAACAAGAGAGAGATACACTTGAGAGAAGGGGAGAGTGAGATAGAGAGATAGAGGATGAGAGGAAGAGACTTCAAAGATAAAGAATTGGGGAGATACAAAGAGAGAGAGAGAGAGAGACTTAAGTGAGAAATAGAGACTTGATTCTCTCTTCCTCCATACCCCTTCTTCTCTCCCTCCTTCCCTCCCTCCCTCCCCCCTCCTCTCTCTCTCTCTTTCTCTCTCTCTCTACCTCTCTCCCCTTCTCCCTTCTTCCATACCTCTCTCTCTCTCTCTCTCTCTCTCTCTCTCTCTCTCTCTCTCTCTCTCTCTCTCTCTCTCTCTCTCTCTCTCTCTCTCTTCCTCCTCTCTCTCTCTCTCACTCTCTCTCTCTCTCTCCATATCTCTTTTCTCCCTCCCTCTCTCCCCCTCCTCCCTCCCTCCCCCCTCTCTATCTCCCTCTCTCTCCTCCCTACCTCTCTCCCTCTCTCTCTCCCTCTCTCCCTCCCTCCCTTTTCCTTCACATTTTCCTTACTACAAATAGTGTGTATGGGGTTTGTGAGCCTATTAGTTCACTGCCCTGCCATAAGATTTTTAAGGCATAAGAGCATGTACCAGATACTTATTACTTGTAAGCACATACAGGGTACCGAGCCTATTAGTTTGTTGCCCTGCCATAACATTTTTAAGGTGTAGGAGCGCATACATGCTAATTATTAGTATAGGGTGGAAAAAAATATCGTTGGGCTTGCCAACATTCTATGGACTAATAGCACGCACGCGGTTATTAATATAGCGAGTACGAGGTACTTAGACATAGTTTTATTTGCCCAAGAGCCTCAACGGCCTCAAAATAATTTTTTGAGGTCGTTGAAGGCCCCACTACAACTATGTCTACACTTCTATCATTGTTTTATACATAGAAGTAAGTGAATTTTTTGTTTTTGCATGATTTCAAATGATTGAATTGTTGTTCTTATTAGTTTTGTCAATATTATTGTGATTGTTTAATAGTTTTGATTCAAAAAAATAATGATAAGATTCATATTTATGGTTATTTGTTTGTTTATGAACTTTTGTTTACATATATGTAATATGATTCTATTTAGGATAACCGATGTCAATCATGGGAAAGAACAAGTGAGGAATGATGGAACAACGAGAGGCTAAAAAGGAAAGATAAAGGCAGTGTATGAAGAAATTACGTGACATAAGAACAATGGGAGAAGAAGGTATGGCATCCTCAACATCTCAATTCAATTTACCAAACGAACATAATGCACCTAATGCAACTAAAGAAGAGACATTTAATTTACCGTATGAACCTAATGCAATTGAAGAAGATAACACATTGAATAATCAATTAAATGATGAACATACACCTTCTTGTTTTGATGAATTGAATGTACATAATGCACCGATGTTTACACCTCCTAGAATCATTTGTAGGAAACCAAAGTATCTAATTGACATTGATGAGAATATATTGAAGCCAATGCCCAATACAATGAATGAATGACCTTGTAGGAGAATGGTTAAAATAATATGGCAAAACTATTTTGAAAACTTAAATCAAACAACAAGATGTCAATTAATTGTTCAAATGATTAAAATTTTGAATTTTAGAGAGACAATGAAAATTCTAGGCCTAAGATCATCTGAAAGTAACAGTGAAAGAACTATTGTGAGAAATCTATTTGATGCATATCAAGCTATTGGTTCAAAATCACGTACTAAATATTCTAATGCTACTCGATGTGTCATTACATCAACCATAGTGAGAAAGAAAATTTAAAAAGATCGTTTGATAAGCAAAACAAGTAAGTCATTAAACTTTAGTAGAACAACATTAAGTAAAGCATTAAAGAGGTGAGAAAAAATAGAGGAACCTATCAATAATTCTCTTTGGGCATTCCCAGGTAGACTACCACGCAAATACAAGGTTGTTGTTGATGCACTAAGAACATTAATTAAAAAAATTTGGCATGACAACACACGAGTTTCTCCCAACCAAAGAGATGTTGTTAGAAGGTGAATCGAGTCTACAAATCATGAGCCACATGCCAAACACTATTTGGATATGACTCAAACTAAATTTTATGAAAGATTCCTTCAAAATTTTCCTCAAATAAGAATATCTCAAAGATTTTTTGAAATGGCAAAACCGTTTTACATTAAGATTAATCATGTATGTACCACGTATTGTTGTAGGATGCATATTCAATTTTCCATGCACTATGATATTTTTTGTCATATTTGTTCTACTTTGCACACTAACAATGTTTTGCAGGAATGCAATATACAAGCACTTCCTAAGTCGCTAAGAGAATTTATTTCAAGTGTGCTATGTAATAGACATGATGGTTGCATTTATTATAAGATGCATTTTTTGGAAGGTTTTTGTGCTATATGTGGTGGTTTGCAACATTTACCAAGATGTGTACATTTTGAGAGCACACATGAAATTTGTAGGAAACTAGTTTCTTTTGGAAAATACAAGACATTCACATATGGAGTTAAAGATGGAAAAGATTTGAAGAGATGTGAGCTAGTGAAAAATGATATATATGTAGCTGAATTTATGAAAATGTTTCAAGAGAAACTAGTTTATGAGTACATAATGCATACACATAGAGGTTGACGGTTAGATGAGAAATTCAAGTTATGTAAGGGCACATTTCCTCTTGGTAATCTATGTAATCTAGCTAGAGTTGATAGATGAGCCTTAGCTAGAGAAGAATTGAAGTACGGAGGTGGTGCTGAGTTGATAGATGCAGAAACAATTGTGCGATGGTGTAAGTCTACAATGGGTCTAGGTAATCCAGGTATGTCAATGGTTCATAGATATTTTTGGTTGATCATTGAATCTAACATTGAAAACTATCTAGATTGTTGTACAGTTGCAGGATCGAGTGGTTCAAATGCAAGTTCACTAGTAATTTATACGAGACAAATGGTATGTTTTTTCTCTTTATGCATGTATTATTTGTGGGAAGAATGTGAATCACAAGAGTGGGTTGACAAATGGTCTTGTAGACCATTGGTTCCCATTGATACGTATCAAATTCCCAAAGCACTACAATTGAACCAGATGGAGACATCAATGGATTTTGACCATGTTCCGATCTAGTGGATTCAGGTGATTTTTTGAGTTAATTTTTTGCAAGTATTCTTTTTGGTTCATTTTTTTGTACATCATACTTTATTTTTGGTATTAATTATCACTTTATAAAATGCAGGTCATGTGTATGCAGTTGTTGCAGAAGAGAACAATGAAGAAGGAACAGATTACTATTTGTGTCGTTGTGCTGAGCCTAAAAGAAAATTGACAACCACAATCATTCACAGAGAGAGTAATGAGTACCCAATAGGGTCTGTTGTCATGACAGGAACATGGCTTAGGAGATATCCTATCAAGAATTTTGATGTTTGGTTGTTCAAGGACTTTGAAACACACAAACATATTCTTCATTTCTCTAACCTTGTTGTTGCAACAAATATTCATTTGATGAAGTGTCATGGTAGACCTCATAACAAGATTTTATGGAAAGTTGGTGAATCTGACCACGAGGCAATACTTGACACAATACAGGTTAGAGTTGATCCTCAAGGCTCACTTGATTGATTCTACGGTTCAGAGTAGAATGATTTTGAGAATTTTGTATATATCATCGACTAATTGTTTTATATTCATTTTTTGTATATATAAATGCCCATGAGATGATTGTTACATGTTTAGGGGCATAATTTTGTATATTTAAATGGCAATGAGCTGATTTGTACATATGTAGATGCCAAATTTTGTATATTAAAATGGCGATGAGCTGAATCGCACATATTGTAATGGCAAATTTTATATAAAAGCCCATGAGATGATTTGTAAGACATTTTTTTGTATATTCAAATAGCCAAGAGTTGATTTGACCATATTTAGAGGCAATTTTTTGAATAATATGTGACTATTTTTTGTGTCTATGTTTTGTGACTATGTTTTGAGTTTATATGATGTGATAAGGTCAATCATGAGAATTCTTGATTCTTGTATAATCATGGAGAATTATTTGAGTCATTATCACGTCATAGGGGTCATAGATCGAATCTAGATACAATTTGAGCAAACATTGTCATTATTGTCAAAAAAATTGTCAAAAAAGTTGTCAAGCAACTTGTACATCGCGCTGGTAGGGTATGACTCTCGACGTTCCAGTGCTTTGGGATACATGAGAGGAGCATGTCTAGTGTAAACCTACCCACCCAGACATGCTCGTGATGTCGATTTGTGCACACGACGAACTGAATCAATTCTAGCCTATCCTGCAACTTTGCATTGCATGCAACTGACAATTTTTGCAGCAGGCAAAAAAATGCTACCAATTGAAAAAGGCTCTGAGTTGTCAAAAACCAAGATAGGATATTGTAGAGGAGCCTCATGCAACCCCATATGTTCAAACTGATTGATCATATGTGTCCTAGATTGGAAGAAACAACTTGTCAAAGTTTGACATTTTTTTGGATTGAGGGCACTTGAGAGATCGCATCGGTAGGATATTACTCTCGATGTTCTGGCACTTTGGGATGCATGAGAGAAGCCTTCCTAGTGTAAACCTACCCATCCAGATGCACTAGTGACATCAGTTTGTGCACACAACGAACTAAATCAATTCTAGCCTATCCTGCAACTTTGCATTGCATGCAACTGACAGTTTTTGAAGCAAGCAAAAAAATGCTACCAATTGAAAATGGCTCCAAGTAATCAAAAACTGAGATATACCATTGTAGAGGAGCCTCACACGATGCCACAGGTTCAAATGGATCGATCATATGTGTCATGGAATGGAAGAAATAGTTTGTCAAAGTTTGACAATTTTTTAGACTCAGGGCACTTGAGAGATCGAGTCGGTAGGGTATGACTCGACGTTCTGGCACTTTGGGATGCACAAGAGGAGCATGCCTAGTGTAAACCTTCCCACCCAGATGCGCTCATGATGTCGATTTGTGTACACGACGAACCGAATCAATTCTAGCCTATCCTGCAACTTTTCATTGCATGCAAATGATGGTTTTTGCAGCAGGCGAAAAATGCTACCAATTGAAAATGGCTCCAAGTCGTCAAAAACTAAAATAGGCCATTATAGAGGAGCATCACACAACCCCACAGGTTCAAATGGATTGATCATATGTGTCCTGGATTGGAAGAAATAGTCTGTCAAAGTTTGACAATTTTTTGGACTCAGGGTACTTGAGAGATCGCGTTAGTAGGGTATGACTCTCGACGTTCTAGCACTTTGGGATGCATGAGAGGAGCATGCCTAGCGTAAACCTGCCCACTCAGACACGCTCGTGACATTGGTTTGTGCACACAATGAACCAAATCAATTCTAACCTATCCTGCAACTCTGCATTGCATGCAACTGATGGTTTTTGTAGCAAGCAAAAAAATGCTACCAATTGAAAATAGCTCCAAGTCATCAAAAAATGAGATAGGTCATTGTAGAGGAGCTTCACATGACCCCACAGGTTCAAAAGGAACAATCATGTGTGTCCTAGATTGGAAGAAACATTCCATCAAAGTTTGACAATTTTTTGGGCTCAAGGCACTTGAGAGATCGCGCCGGTAGGGTATGACTCTCGATGTTCCGACACTTTGGGATGCATGAGAGGAGCATGCCTAGGGTAAACCTGCCCACTCGAACATGCTCATGATGTCAATTTGTGCACACTACAACCAAAATTTGACCATTGCGAGCGTGAGGGTGCTCTCGAACCACACACATATTGTTGTTTATATTCATATTGTTGATTTTTGTTGTTTATATTCATATTGTTGATTACATATGCAAATATTCATTTAAATTTATAAAAGGGCAACCACCAAATATAGTGAATACACAATAATGAGCTAAATACAAGGAGTTTTGTAGGGTTAATTCAACATTTTAGAAATTTTATCAAATCATATTCCATGATTGCAATGTTTTATATCATAGATTTTTGTTGTTTATATTCATATTGTTTATTACATAGACAAATGATCAATTAAATTTATAAAAGGATATCCACGAAATACAACAAATACACAATAATGAACTCAATACACATTTATTGGATCGAATATCAACATTTATATATATATAAAAAAGGCATGTCTGCCAAGTCAATACAAGTATTACAAAAATGTGGCATATGCCATGTCCAAATTGATATACAATAAAAATGTAGAATATGTCTACATGTATTGGTCATTCTATGACCAAAACTAACATTATATGATCCTAAACTTGTGGTGGATCATCAAAATCGAGCCTCTTTGATGCAATAAGCGGCTCTGTAGATGGTTGCAAAACCACAATTCAAAAGCCAAGTTAGAATTCTTTTGTAGAAAATAGTTCACAATTAACAACATAACTATGCATTTAACTATAATTCCTTTGCAATTGAAATGTAGATTACCTCATCGGCTGATCTAGGAGCTAATGTCTTCACTCTCCTCTCCTTGTCACTCTTAGGAGTTTTCTTGAAGACATACTTAAAAGGATCCACGTTATGGTCGTACCGCGAAGGGGTCTATTGTAGATTAAATGTATAATTAATACAATGTACTAACATAAATACATCAAAAACACTTAAAAGCTATAATATAGAGAACAATGGCGTACCGGTGCCTAAGATGTTTCTCCAATGGACTATGGCTCACCATCGATGGAGAAACTGTCGCTATTACCTATACAAAAAATGATCAAATATTAAATACAATTAATATAATTATAAGTATTGTAGGTTAAAAACAATTAATGTAATATATCAAACAAAAGTGTATCGGATCCTGAGATGCTTCTCTAGTGCACGGAGGAGGGCTCGCCATTGATGAAGCAGCTATGGACATTTCCTATATGAAAAAATTATAAGATTATAATGTATCACAAGTTCATATGTACGCGTGCATATAATCATGAAATCAAGAAAATAAAGTAGAGATACATACCTTCGCCCTCTCTTGATCCATGGGCGAATCAAGTGCGTTCAACAAATCCACATAGCTTAATGGTCATTGTACATGTAAAATAGATAAATAACACTAATCAATCTACAAACCCCAACTAATATTTGATTTCAACATTTTCAAACAATTGTACAACTAAAAATGTGTTCAATTACTTTCTTCCCATGTTTTGGCGTCTTCGAGGAATTCTTTTTCTTAGGACGAGGCCTAGACATAGAGGGGGTACCCTAAAAAAACAAAACTAACATGAGATGTTAGTATAGATAATATATTAAACATAATTTAAAAAATCTAAAATGAAATGACTTGCATATTCCATCAAAATAATACATAAAAAGGGTTGTACAAAATATGATATTGTATAGCCTTGTAGGCCAAAATCGATCGCTGAGAGCATGATGTCATCAATCTAGGACATTTGGTCCCCTGTCAACACCTACAAACCAAAAATCGGACCAAGCATTAAATATAGTTAGTATATCTTGTAATATTTTTTAATTCAAAGTGTACTATTCTATTTTAACATGTTACAAAATTTATACCTCAGGCATCGAAGTTGCAGCTATAGTAACTGCAGGAGGAGTATGGGATACCGCTGCTGCATCCTGAAATGCATATTATTTGTCTCAATTTAAATCGATTGATAAATAAAATGCTATGAATTCAAATCAACACACCTGTGTTTGTCACTGATGGGCAAACACCATGTCCATCAACTCATCTATCAACGCCAAATCCTCAGTCGTGCGGGCCTAACATCTACTCCCAAAATCGTGCATGAATGAGATGTGGATCCATCTGCACCAGTCGTATCATCTATCCTTGAGCATATCCCCGAGAAACTGACACACATATGTTGAATGGGCTCTCTGTCGCCACCTGGAGCAACTAATGGCTCATCATCCAGTACAATAGGGTGTGCTAATGATGTCCCATGTTGGATGATGGCACCAGTCAATGTTGTGGCCTCCTGAAGAGTCTGTAGCTCCATCAACTCTTTCAGCTCTACTGGGACAGCCTAGTGCACCTTGGGTTTGGGTGCTAGGGGGCGATGACTCTTTGGGGCTACTCGCCTATGGGCTCCAGGTCTATCTTGGGCAGAGCCACCACCTCTACCATGAAACTCTCTCATGTCAAAATAGTTTGGTCACACATTGAGCACAAACTCACACTATACTTTTCTCAAAAAATACAATGGCACCTCATAATTATTACAAGGTGGATCATTAAAGACCATCCACCACCTCTGCCAGAAAAGATTCTTCATCTGCACATTGGTACGCCAATGTATGGGAAACTTCTTTGTATTAAGAGGTAACGACTAACCAGTTTTAGGATCAATAAAAAGGGCACATATTTGTTGTTTACTAATAGTTTTGTTTTTCACTCCCTCGTATGATAACCCATCAACATAGTATTGACGACACCTATCCCTAAAGTTTCCCCATTTTGTAATTTGTGTGGAACAGCTATGGCACCACTAGTTAATGTTTCTAGGCTAGTGGCGATGGATTTATGATGCTCAAATTCAGATGTTTTCAATTTATCAATCAGTCTATTTATTTTAGACATATTTTGCCCTAACTAATTAACTAATTGCTCATGTGTTTCAGGTGTGCGGTCAAAAGAAGGAATTGGGGGTGTATCTTGTGGGTTTTCAGGAGGTGCATTTTTTTGTTCTTGTTGTGGATTATCAAAATCTGGTTTTTGAAACAAAAAATGAAAAAACCTAATCAAAATTAACAAAATTAAATTCAAAACGTAAAACAAATTGAACAAACGGGAAAGAAAGACAAAAATTAACAAAAACCAACCTTGATCCATAGTGTCTGGAGGAGAAATGAGGCACCCCATTCGTGATTTGGCGGAAGAAATGGGGATAAAAACGCGGTTGTCATGGGAAAATCAGACCCAGTTTTTTTTTAAAACTTGTTTTGACAGGTAACGCGTACACGGTCCTTTAGGGCTTATTAGCGCATACGCGCTCACTTTTCCTAAAATCAACACGTACGTGCTCACTTTCTTAAAACCAAAGCGTACGCAATGATTTCAAATTTTATAACCACGTACACGTTGCTTGTTTTTTCATGTTTTTTTTGGGTGATGTCCATTTTTCTAACCATCATCTTTGTGCACATACCCATGTATATATATATAATGTTGTTCAAGCATAAATTTGATGTTTCGTTATGTATTTTATCTGATGATTAAATTAGTCATTTACTTAGTCATTTTTTTTTGAGTGACTAATTATTTAGTTGTGTTTTCTTACCCGATGACCAAATTAGTCATTTATTTAGTCATTTATAGTTGTGTTGCAAAAAATGACTAGAATTTGGTCATTTTCACTTGTCGTGACTAAAATTTTTAGTCATCTGATCATTTATTTGCCACATTTCTACTAGTGCAAGATGAATGCGCCAGTACTATTGTCAAATGCACTATTTCACCATATGCATTGATTATTTGCATGAATGCGCCATTATTTGAGTCATATGTGTTGGAACTCTGAATGTAAGCACTATTGGGTTTGGCATATGTTCTATTTCAGCCATCAGAAGCACTAATCTGTTTATCAGAAGCATTGTTAAATTAGTCAAATGCACTAAAAGATAAAATGAAGGCACTGTAGCAGTTAATAGATGTGCTAATCTGCGGAGTAAAAGCACTAATGTGTCTAATTTGTCTTTTGTGATAGTTTTTGAGCTTTCTGAGTTTTCGATCTTCGGGTTTAGGTTTCCAGAGGTTGTTATTTTGGTTCCTAAGTTGTTACAGGACTGTCTATTTGATCAGATTTGTATATTTTTGTTGATGTATGGTTTTATGAAAGATGTTGTGCCTTGTTGACATATCTTCTTGGGCTCTTGTTGAGTTTACTTTGATATTATGTTTATATGCATGGTGTGTGTGCCATGTTATTTATAAGGTTGTTAGGTGTCAGCCTAGATCTAGACTATGAGTGGAATCTTGTGTCATCTCCTAGCACGAGGGGTGGTTCCACATGGTTGGGTGGTTTGATGCCTTCTTATATTGGGATGTTCTTCATTGGATGATCTTGTGCATGGAAGTGGATTCTTCTCTCTTCATCTATGAATGGATACTTATAGCAGATTGATGTATATGATTCATATGGCATATATATGTGTAGAATTTATGATGTAACTGTATTGGTAGTTAAGAGCTATGCTCATTGATGTAAAATGGTTGAAGTATATGTAATGGTAGATGGTATAGTAGATGAACATATTGATGTATCTTGTTGTGTATTGGATATTGCTTATTAATGGAATTAGCTCTATGGTTATGCACTTAGTGTTATGTGAATGTCGAAGATGATTAAGGAAATGGATTGTCAATGTGGTAATTAGTATTGGAAATGGATTATTGATGCTAGGATGTTGAATAAGTGATAGGGATTAGGAACATTTAGAATTGGTGCTTTAAAATGAATCTAAGGGGTTATTGGCATTTGCATTATTAGAAATGGAATCATGATAGATAGGCTAGTGTGGTATCATATGTATGCATGAAAAGAGAATGATAGTTGAGTTAAAATGCATTAGATGATGGTAGTAATGATGATGTTGTTATGCTTATGATGGTGCATTCTTGATGTGATTATGCTCTATGGAAGATTGTAAATAATGGCATTGGGATACCCTAGGGAAGAATAATTGTAGAGTTGTAGTTATTTCCACTTGTGTATAGTACTTTAGTGAATATGTATATGATGGTCAATTGTTTATCTTGTTAATGGATGTCGAATGCATATGATTAGCTAGTTGCATGTGTTGCATTAGTAGGTGTTTTAATTAAAAAAAAATTTACCTCTATTTGCATTTTAGATGGTTAGTTTCTCTAGGGTATTTTGGCAGGCATTACACACTACAAAAATAGTTGTTTAAATTCCTCATAGTCGACAATTCCAAATAGTTGTAGAAGAATCATATATAAATATATTGTAATCTAATTATGAGAATTTTGTAAATGGTATCACCTTGGGTTAAATATAAATGTTTTTGTTCCTTCCATTGATCTTGATAGTTCATTTGTTTGAGTGTATTGTCATATGTTTGATCATAAGACAATAGTCTCTATGTATTTGTTTGTTTCATTTAGTTTTATCCCAACAAACTGATACAAGAAATATAACCTCTATAGACAATTTGAATTTTAATCCATCGAAAATTAATCTGGTTACCTTGTCTCCTTTATCCTAATAGAGTTGGAAAACTAGAAATAATACAAAACAATTAAAAACTTAAAAACTTTAGAAAGCAAATAAATAAATAAAATAAGACAAGTTACACGTAATGTTTTATATGAGACCGTTTCCCACACATATATTGCCATATCATATAGATGACAACATTAATTTCTACACAAAGAGATCAACTAACAAATAAAACTTGTACAAAATTTTCATCCCTAAAATTGAAATTGTTTAGGTCTTTGGTGTCGTTATATCTGATATTATATTATACGAGAGAAGAATCTTCTACATCTTGAACACATCATCTCCGTATCCTTCACGCAAAAAGGATGGCGATGTGAATGTTTGAACATCCACTTCCTAATACGCTTTAGGTCCAAGTTGAAAATTGCAAATTTACCCGTTTATATAATAATGGAATGATACCGTGATAGAAAATTCCAAGTGTATAATTACAAATTAAATTTATAAAATAATGGTATGATGTCATGGGAAAATATTCATGAAATCTTCGCTAGCTGACCAAATCTATAAACAATTGTCGTGGTTTATAACTATAAAATTGTAAGAGAGCTTTTGGTTTGAAGGCGTCAATCAAGATATTTTATATGGACGCATCTTTAAAGAGTCAATCCATCAATGCTTATTTTATATGTTGATCTTCTACAAAAAAATGTTTTTTTTACTAATAAGAAACTAGCCTCGATTGTTAAATGGGCGTGATTTCAGAATAAAGAAACTGCAATTATTTAGAGGAATCTTAAGAATGAATAACATTGCGAAAACTAGTGTTTTTCTTGTGGTTTTAGTTTCAGATTGGCTTTATTCCCTGACTTGGGCTGAAACATTAAATCCCCTTGATTGTTATGATTGGTCTGTACCCAGTTGTGATGCTTACATTTATCTCCGTAATGTCACTGAGCCCATCAATTCTGTTGCAATCAGATTCAACATTTCTACCCTGCAAATCGTCCCCTTTGACGAGGCTGATTATTTGGCCAAAATTACCTGTTCTTGCGTAGTTTTCTCAAAAGTTGAGGCATACTTTTACAGGGTGAATTATACAGTGCAAGCTTCTGATGTGGGTTTAATGGAAAGCGAGATTTCAGACAAGTATTTTGGCTATACTGCATGGACGGAGAAAAGTAGTAACAGTACATACAAGACAGGGGAAAACATAGAGCTAGTTCTAGGTTGTGGGTGCCCTGTTCGTGGATGGGATTCAATTGTTTCTTATGCAATTCCCGTGGATCAAAATTTCCGGCAGATGAGTACAACATTTAACTCCAACTTGGACGAAATTATGAACCTCAACAAGATGCAGAACCCAGATGTTTTAGTGGCCGACAGAGTATACTTTATCCCTTATGATTATCAAACGGGTATGTTAAGTTGCTTTCCTTTGCATTTGGTTAGTTCCTCACACTCACTAATGAATATCATTTATAAATCTAATTTTCTAATAAATTTAATATTAATTCCTACATTAGTATCAGACAAAGAAAATGAAAAAGAGTCATGTTAAAATCTCTGGTATATGGCTGCTGTTTGTTCTCTGTTTATATTGTTTTCAGTATTGTCTATTATTATTTGCAGTATTGTCTATTATTATTTTATATAAATTTAATCATGATTCATATCCTTATTGAATTTGATAGCATCTTATCTGTCAGGTACACAAGAGAACAAACATACATCAAACAACACACAAATGAAATTGAAAGATTCTCTTCCGATTGGTAAGCATATAAATCTTAGTTTCCTATTACATCTGAAAGAGTGGCAACTACTTTTATGTACTGTAACCAAAAGTTATTAATCAATTTATATTTCGATGTTATCTTATTCAGCTGTTGTTATTAATAGTTGAATTAAATAAATTTATTGAATTTAAAAGGCAATCAATCTTATCATATTATATGATATAGTGTCAACTATAAGACTAATTTGTTGTAGTCTTTAATGACATTTCAACATATCTTAAAGCTCTCAAGCACTTGGCCATATTCTTGAACTTGAGACAAGACTTTTGCAGCCTTTTAAATGAAAATTTTGCATGTTAATTTCACGTGTGAGGTGAAGAATGTTTCAACTGTCTAAAATTGTTTTTTGCCAGTATGAGACAACTTTTTAGGTGAATTTGTTAAAGAAATGCACAAACAACTTTTTGGGTGAAGTTGTCTTTTTTTGGTTAAAAAATGCACAAATATAATCTAGGCTAGTTATAATTTTGGTATAAATATTTGTATATATTTATTTTTATTTGTGTTTTGAGATTTTGTTTTCGTTAAAGTGTTATGAATGTTATTACATATAAGAGATCTCCTTAAATAGTAAGATTCTATTATATTACTAATTACAAATCAAATGTAAATAACAATTCTAATTATTTATTCAAGTTATTTTGGGTTCAATAAATTTATATTTAATTAAATAGAAATATTTACTTACATCCACATTATAAATTGAATTCTTCAACTTATCAAGCATTTTTGGCCTATGTTTTGTCGAATGTGCAAATAATTAGGGATAGTATTAAATTAGGGTTAGAGAGGTAAGGTTAGAGGTAGGTTTTTATTAGGATCAAGGTTTAATTAGGGTCAGGGTTCAAGTCCTATAATAAAAAATAGGATTATGATTAGATTTTGATTTCAAATAAGATAAGGGTTAGGGTTCAATTACAATTAGAATTTAACTAAGGTTAGAGTGTTGTTTCAATGAAAGGGCTTTAAAAACATTCAAGTAAATGTAATTGGCAGATGTGAAGTCAAATTGTACAACCTTCACAAGTATCCTCTTGAATATGCCAAAATTGTACACACTTCATGTTGTCTAAGCACTTGGAAAGCGAAAGATTCAACCAGTAATTGTTCATAATATATTTTATGTGTCAAAGTACATATAATATTTGATCAATTCTATGAGTATTGTTTCCTACAAATGAAAGTAGGTCTCTCACATTCTTGCTATTTTATTTTATATTTATAATGTGACACTCTACTAAGTTTGTATGTAATTATAATGCAGTTCTTATATTATGTGACTTTTACCTTCCAATATATTATTAAAAATATATTTTACTATCAACATAAACCTTGTACCTTGTTTTAGTGCAAGGGCTTTATCAGAATTCATATCTTTATTAAATTTGATAGTATTTTATCTGTTAGGTACACAAGAGAACAACACACAAATCAAATTGAAAGTTTCTCTTCCAATTGGTAAGCATATAAATCTTAGTTTCTTATTATATCTGAAAGACTGCAACTACTTTTATGTATTGTAACCAAAAGTTATTAATCAATTTAGATTTTGGTTTTATCTTATTCAGTTGCTGCAGTCCTGCTTCTACTGTTTTCAATTGTTAGTTTTTACTACACCTGCTACAAAAGAGCTCCATCTCCTCAGTCTTCTACAGCCATAAAAAATGGACAACCTGATTATAGCGTAGCACAGATGTCTGAAATTATAACTATAAATGGAACAAAGCGGAACCAGGAACAAAGAGAGAAAATGGATGATGCTCTTTCAGTGCCAACCTTAACAAACCTTACACATGATGAGATAGTTCAAATGGAAAGTTATTGTACCCAATGTTACGAAATTGGGGAAGGAAGTTTTGGAAGTGTGTATATGGGTAATTTGAAAGAGAAAGAGGTGGCAATAAAGAAAATAAAATATACAGGGAAATACAACAAGAAATTAATTGAGAATGAAGTGAAACTTTTGGATGGAAAGAAGCACAAAAATTTAGTGTCTCTAATTGCATGGTATATTGAAGAAAATGCATTTTATGTGGTGTATGAATATGTTAATGGATGCAATCTAGATAAATATTTGAGAGAGAACTGTGAACGGATTTCTTTGTGTTGGGAGCAATGTATGAGGATAATAACAAGTATAGCTGAAGGAATAGAGTTTTTACATCTCAATAAAATTATACATGTTGATATTAAGCCTCAAAATCTGATGGTGGACAGTAAGGATAAAGAGGTGAAACTTATAGACTTTGGGTTTTCAAGGCATGTGGACTGGGAAGGCACTCACAGGTCAACTGATAGAATAACAGGTACTAGAGGGTATTGGGCTCCAGAGTATTGTCTCAACCACAAACTTTCCTACAAGCATGATGTTTACAGTTTTGGTATTGTGGTGTTGGAGGTGATAACAGGACAGAAGCATGTTGACGATGCACGAGGCTCAAGCCAGTTTCATATTCCAGACTATGTACGTTATATGATTGCCTGTAATCGTTTCAAAGAAGCTTTGGATGAAAGGTTTAAAACGGAAGGCTTCAGTGATTTTGATCTCATGAATGCTTTAGCTGTAGCAAACTTAGCTCTTAAATGTGCTGAGCTAGACAAGGAGGAGAGACCTGATATGAGTTATGTGGTTAGGGTACTCAATAAAATGGACAAATAAAATATTGAAGGAAAACTATACAGATGGTCAATTGATCAAAATAGTCTATTTAAATCATATAGTGCAACGTTTTGTAGATCCATTTTTTATCCTTAGTACTCACTTTACTTTGGCAATTTTTTGTAGAGTTTGTCAGTCTATGGAGGACCCAAGGAAATTTTGTACTAATTTTTTTTTTGATAAATTGAAAATAAATAAATAAAATTTCTAAATCTAATTATAATTTGAAGTAGTTATATTTCTAAGTTAGAGTTTAAATTGAAGTAATTAAAATGGGTATGTATCTATGTATGTATGGATGTATATGTATATGTATATGCATGTATATAAAGAGATATGTATACATGTACATCTTTTGTATGTTGTGTATATGTACATGTTTTTATATGTATATGGAAACTAAATGTCTCATTAAACCCAAATCAATCATCTCAAATACTTTCTTCATAGTTGACTTGAACAAGTCAATTGATAGATCACCAATGAATATCAAATCAATCATCTCAAATACTTTCTTCATAGTTGACTTGAACAAGTCAATTGATAGATCACCAGTGAATATCAAATCATCAACATATCAACAAACATTATGATCTCACTTTGCTCATTCATGTTGGTATACAATGTAGGCTCAATGTTGCACCTATTGAAGCCATTTTGTAAAAGATAAAGAGTCAATTATGCTATAACATGCTCTTGAGGCTTGTTTGAGTCCATATAGTGCTTTCTTGAGCTTGTAAACCTTGTTTTCATGACCCAAAATCTCATACCCAGGTGGCTGCTCCACATAGACCTCTTCTTCTAAAATTTCATTCAAGAAAATTGATTTCACATCCATTTGATATATTTCCCACTTGTTTTGAGTTGTTATGGATAGTATTGTTCTCATAGTGTCTAAACGGGCTACGGGTGCAAATGTCTCATTGTAATCTATCCCAAGTTGTTTTGAATAACTCTTTACTACAAGCATTGCCTTGTGCTTTTGCACATCACCATTTGTATTCGATTTTGTTTTGTAAACCCAATTCACTCCTATCACTTCTTTTCCTTGTGGAAGATTAACTAACTCCCATGTTTCATTCTTTTCAATAGCATCTATTTCTTCATCCATTGCTTGCACCCATTCTTCTTTTTTAACATATTCAAAGTGAATTGGATCATCTACATGTGAGTATAAAGCAAAAAGAAAAGTCTGACTTGCATTATTTTCACCTTCATTTTGCTCATAAATATCCCTTAAACTTTTGATTTTTTGTCTCCTCAAGCTTGCTAATGTAGGATTGGACATGTCACTTGAATTTGTTGAATGTGGGTTTGATGGTTCAGTACCAAGAGTCCCAATTGAAGATGGTGTTAATTGCACATTTGATGGATTATTTGTTTGAGTGTGGGGGGTTGTCCTTATATTTGATGGTGTGATTTGTTGTCCACTTTTTTTACCTTGAATAACTATAGGAGAAGTCACATTTGAAGGAGTACTTGTTGATATAAAATCTTCATTTTCTTCTTGTAGTATGTTGGCTGCAATATTGATTGTTTTATCCAATGTTCCATCTCATGCTTCATCTTCTACAAACTGCACATCTCTATTGATAATAACCTTTTTGGTTATTAGATTGTATAGTTTGTATGCCTTTGATTCATCACTATACCCTAAAAATATGCATTTTTCTCTTTTGTTGTCTAATTTTCTTCTCAATTCATTTGGCACATGTGCATATGCTACACATCGAAATACTCTCATATGAAAAACATTATGTTTTCTTCCAATCCATGCTTCTTTCGGATTCATATTAATGACACTTTTAGTGGGATATCTATTTATTATATACGTTGCACATGCTACAGCTTCAGCCCAATACTCATTTGACAAACGTTTTGTCTTCAACATGCTACACCATTTTGTTGTGTGGTATACCTTGTATTGAATTGTTTGTGGATTCCATGGTCTTTGCAAAATCTTATGAAGTCATTTGAAACGTATTCACCACCTCTATCTGTTCTTAATGCTTTGATATGATGCCCACATTGTTTTTCAACAAGAGCCTTGAATTGACAGAAATAATTAAACACATCATGCCTATGTTTTAGAAAGTAGACCCATATCGTTCTTGCAAAACCATCAATGAATGTCAAGAAATAGTAGCTTCCACCAATGGAAGGTGTTTGCATTGGTCCACACAAATCTTAATGAACAATCTCCAATGGCTAGTTCTCCCTTATTGACTTTCCTGTTGGAAATGATTCTCTATGTTGCCTACCCAAAATGCATCATTCACATACTTGATTTGGTTTTTCTATTAGTGGCAACCCCTTCACCATTATCTTCTTATGCAGTAAGTTTAAGCTTCCAAGTTGAGATGCCCAAATATTAGGTGTCATAACCAATTTTCATCCTTAATTTCAACTTGATAAATTACTTGGGGGACTGCTGCAACTTTTTCTTCATGCACTTGTGGCTTCATTGAAGGGTGTTATTGAGCAAGCTCTACCTTCAAATCCGGTTTTATCCTTATGGGAAACGTTCTATTGCTGCTCATTTTGAACTTTTTTTTTTAGCCGATTGCTTGGAAATTTGTCTCAAATTGTACATTCTTAGTTTTTGTAAAAGACTCTATATCCCTTTTGAATGAGTTGCCCTATACTCATTAAGTTTTGTTTCAATCCAGGAACAAAGTATACATCTGAAATAAACTTTTCCTCCCCCTTTTTTGTTAGAATGTTGACACTTCCTTTACCAATAACTGAAACTTTGTTGTCATTCCTCAATGTTACATCTGATTTCACACTTTCATCCAAACTTGAAAACATTTCTAAGTTTCCATTCATATGATCGCTACAGCCCAAGTCTAAAAACTATGTCTTTCTCACTTTCTTGTGCAACATTACAAGCTATGAACATGTTGTCCTGAGTTTGACTTTCCGTGGTAAAATTTGCACTTTGTTGCCTAGAATCATATCGCTTCTTTCTACATTCACTTAAATAATGCCCAAATTTCTTACAATAATGACATTGGACTGAGGATTTGTCATACCTTTGGCTTTGGGGTTGATTTTGAGTTGATGTTTGATAGTTGCCTCTTCCACTTGAGCTTGATGGGCTACTACCTCTTCCACTTGAGTTTGATGGGCTGCTTCTTCCACCTTGATATGAATTTCTTTATGTACCTCTGAATTTGTTCTTCCTCTGCCTCTACCTTGACCAATCGAAACTTGTGATTTGAAAGCATGCTCCAATGATGAATTTGATGACCTATTTAGCCTATGCTCATGAGAAATGAGAGATGCATGTAGCTCATCAACTGAGAATTGTAAAAGATCATTTGTTTCTTCTATGGCCACCACAATAGATTCAAATCTTTTAGGTAAACTTCTTAGAATCTTTTCAACCGCTCTCTTATCTTCAAGGGTTTCACAATGTGATCTAATTTGGTTTACCAGTCCCATGATTTGAGTAAAAAATGAGTCTATTGTTTCTAACTCCTTCATGTAAATAGCCTCAAAGTCCCTTCTCAACATTTGTAGTTTGGCTATCTTCACTTTTTCCATTCCTTGGTAGGCTATTTGGAGAATATCACATGCTTGTTCTGATTTTGTTATTGGTTGAATCTTTGGAAAAATGTTTTTATGAACTCCTTGAAAGATGTAAAAGAGGGCTTTTGAATCTTTCTTTTTATTTTCCTTAAATATGCTGCTGCATCTACTAGTTCTTTGAAGCCATTCATTCTCAACAAACTCCCATAAATCTTGTGCACAAAATAACGACTTCATTGTGATTGCCCAGTAATCATAATTTTTCTCATTAAACTGTGGGATCTGTGGATTTGTCAAACTTGTGCTTAGAGCTGCCATTGTAGACCGTGAAAAAACCCTTCTAATTTTTTGGAAAAACCTTCTCAAATACTTCACTCAATAACCTTCAGTTCTGGTATCACTGATGGGAGAGAGGTAGAGTACATATTGTAACAAAGAAAACTAATAACGGAGAGATATAACTGAAACAATACAAATAAAGTAAGTTTTTCTACTGCAAAGTTATATAATCATCTATAAAAAGACATACAATCTGGTTTGAAAAAGAGAGCTACTACTCTTTTTAATTTCACACATCAACACATAATCCCCTATCTTTGTTCTGATTAATAACAGCCACACACATTTTCCTTGTTTTTCATATATGTTTTTTTTACTAAGACTACCCTATATTTATATATAAATATCTATTGCTACAAAAAGAACTTCTAGACTCTTCCTTTATATTTTATTCAAAAATGCCTCCATATTCCTTTCGTATGAGCCCAGCAAAATAGAGGATAGCTTTAACAAAGATATTAAATATACTGACAGGATATGCATACAAAGTCTACAAAAAAGATTATAAAATGGATTCATTTTTCAAAAACACTGTCCTGCAGTATGGTAGCCCATACGTATGTGAATATGAAGAAGAAATCACAGCTAGAATGTGCTACGGAGGAGTAGAGGAGTAAATGATGGTGGTTGGTGATTAATTCCAACAAATATAACCATTTAATAATGCACTTTTAAAACCTTGAAGCTAGTAAATATATAATCCCTCATCAATATAGCCATTCAAAAATGCACTTTTAACATCTATTTTTCATCCATTTTGAAAAACTAAAGACTAGAATAATCCGGTATATCCATCTTGGTGACCGGAGAAAAGGTTTTGGTATTGATCTGATATCTGATGAAGGAGAAGTAGCGATACAAAATTGTTAACAATGAACAAGAATGATCTGCATATCATCAACCCGATGCAAAATATGTGCAAGACCCAAAACTTCTTAGTATTATTATTTGAGAGTAATATAACATTTATAAGACAGACAAACTGAAAAACTGCCACCCCACTAACAAAAACTGCCACTTAACTAAACAAGATTATTATAAAAATATTATCAAATAGTATTTATTAAGGATAATATATTTGAGAGGATTTTTTGGTATTGAATATATATCAGGAGATTACTTCTAAATTTTGATCATCAGATTGTATTAATGTTAAAATTCATTAGTACAAATCAGTTATATATTGATTAAATTTATGGTTATGATAAAAATACACAAATGGTTTTAAACAAAATTGACGTTAGAAACTTTCTTCTATGAACGTGGATAAAAGTTACATTACCTTACACCTACAAAATACAAAATGAACAAATATCCTTCACACAAAATAGATTAAGTGCAAATTAAATCAAATCACAACAAAACTAAAACTTTTTAAGAATTCAATTTTTTTAATCTGTAACAGTTTCAAGAGGTACAATTTCTTCTTCTCTGTGTTGACGAGCAATGTTATTGCAGCCCCTGCTCATCAAAGAAGTGAGTTTTGTGACCACAAGATTCATGTCGGGTCGCCCAGCCTTATCAGGGTGAGCACATTTGAGGGCTATATTTGCAACAGCCAAGGCTTCTTCTAAAGCAAAGTTGTCCAGACCATCTTGTTTAAGTTTAGGGTCTACGACTTCTTCAAAAAGGTTGTTCTCTATCATGTACCGTAAATATCTTGGAATATGGAACTGACTGGAGCTTCGTGCTTAATCAACATGCCTTTGCCCTGTTATCATCTCTAACACAACAGTTCCAAACACAACAATTCCAAAGCTGTAAACATCATGTTTATAAGAGATCTTGTTATTTCAGCAATACTATGGTGCCCAATACCCTCTGGTACCAACTACCATACCAGTTGACCCGTGTGTGCCTTCCCAATCTACGTGCTTGGAGAGCCCAAAATCAACAATCTTTGCCTCATTATCATTAGCATCCACCATGATATTTTGGGGCTTGATATCAACATGGATGATTTTATTCAAATGTAAGAATTCAATTCCCTTAGCTATACCCAATATCATGTTGAACCTCTGCACCCAACTATAGCTAAATCCTACACAATTTCCTCTCAAGTAGTCATCAAGAGAACATCCATCTATATACATGTAAGCCAAGTAGGATATGTTTGCTTCTATACACCAAGCATACAGCTTGTTTATGTTCATGTGTTCCTTTCCCAGCAGAAGATCAACTTCATTCTCAACCCATCTTTTGGTGTGAAGGGATCTATGTTGTATTTCCTTTTTTAGCCAAAACTTCACCTTGGAAGATCATCTTATAAACTCGTGCTAAGCCTCCTTCCCCAATTGGACGTGACTCACGGCAATAGCTCTTAATATAAAGTATATCCTCAAGTGAGAGGTTTGTATAAACTTCTGTAGGTTTGTGGAAGTGTTGCTGTTTGGAGGAGAGACCTGTGTGCATCTCTACAATTCTTCCTCTTTCTTCATCTACTATAATAGACACCATTTGCAGGTTCGAGGATAAACCTGAATGAACTTGCTCTTTGTTGGTATACGTGGACTTTAAATGCAGTCTGATCCTTATTTGTAACGCCTCCACTACTTATTCTTTACTGACCTCCACTACTTCCATATTCATTATTGACCTCTGCATGTTCTGCTCCCACGATGAGGCTGCTATTAATTTCTCTTGGAGGTTATGGTTATTGCACTATTGGTTAGTCTTTTTGAAGATAATATATATTTTTTAGTTGTAGAAAAAGAACATGGTGTATTCCTACTGTAGAGAGAGACAGATTGATTGATGTATGAGAGATTTTCTGAGTAATAATAGAGAGCAATCCCTTGGTCAATGTGGATGTAGCCAATTGGTGAACCACGTTAAAAAACTTGGTCTTTGTCTTTTGCATTCTGAGTTTATTTTTTTGTTTCTTGATTTATCATTTCTATTTTGTTTGTTTCTGCTCAACAACTAGTATCAGAGCTCTTGTGAAGAAGCTTGGAAAAACAGCTCGGTGATGAAGCTGGTTGGGAATCTTGACGAATTTTCAGAAGAATGGACGAAGCAGACAAATGGAAAATCAAGAAGTTTTCAAGGCAGAATTTCGGTTTGTGGAAGGTGCAGATGGAATCGTTGCTCATCAAGCAAGATCTCTCAAATGCATTGGCTGGAAAAGCCAAAGGGCAAGGTTCACTATCAAACAAAGATTGGGAGAAATTGGACAAGAAAGCAAGGGCAACCATTTTTCTATCATTGTCCAGCAACGTGCTTTTCAACGTTTCTGCAGAGCAGACTTCGAAAGCGTTATGGGACAAACTCTCATCCATGTATGAGATGGCTTCAACATCTAACAAGATATTTATCATGAAGAGGTTATATAATTTGAAGATGAAAGAAGGTGGAATTTTTTCTAATCATCTAAATGAATTTAACACCTTAGTCACCCAATTGATTTCGGTAGGACTTAATCTGGATGATGAAATAAAAGCTATTTTGTTATTATGCTCATTTACCTAATAGCTGGGAAGGAGTTGTGATGGTAGTAAGCACTTTGGTGGCTGCCAAGAGTAAACTACAATTTGATGATGTTGCAGCTACTCTTCTCAGTGAAGACATGCAGAGGAAAAATCAAGAATCCTCTTCATCTGGTCATGCCTTGACTGTTGTCAATACTGGTGATAAATGAAGGAGTCAAGATAGAGGCAGAAATAAAAATAGGAGGTCCAAATCTGCCAAAAGATCGAAATCCAAAGGCAAAAATGGTGAATGCTGGTTTTGTGGCAAAACCGGTCACACAAAAAAGAATTGTTGGAATTACAAAAAGGCTCAAGAGAAGGTGAGCAATAACGAAGCCAACACAACATATGAAAAAGATGAAGGCGTTCTAGTTCTATCACCTAGTGGCATTGTTGTAGAATCATAGGTGCTCGATTCAGGTGCCTCCTTTCTTGCTACTCCATGTTGGGGTGCTTTCACAAATTATCAAGAAGGTATGTTCGGAAAAGTTTTTCTTGGTGATAATAAAGAATGTGGCAAAGGTGAAGTGACATTGTCATTGAAAAATGGAAATACTTGGATCTTGAAAGATGTGAGACATGTTTCCACACTGAAAAGGAATCTTAGCTCTGTAAGTCAGCTTTATGCTCAAGGATGTGATGTCAAATTTTCTTTAGATACTTGGAAAGTAACAAAGGGTGCCTTGGTACTTGCAAAAGGCTGCAAATTGGGTAGTATTTATATGTTAGAATGTCCTGGTGAAGTGGGAGCTGCAATGTCAGTTGTCGATAGTGGCTCAGATCTTTGGCATAAGAGGTTCGGACATATGAGCCAAAAGGGACTTGAAGTTATGTTGAGGAGGGTTCAACTTCCTAGTTTGAAGTCCATTGATTTGGAGTTTTGTGAGCATTGTCTCTATGGAAAACAAAGGCAGATCAGCTTCTTGAAGACCAGTCATGATAAGAAAACACCACCCTTAGAGCTTGTCCATTCCGACGTTTTTGGATCTACAGAGGTAACATCTTTTGGTGGTGCCAATTATTTTGTCTCTTTTATTGATGATTATACTCGTGAAGTGTGGGTTTGCATGATGCATAGAAAATCAGAAGTTTTCCTACGGAGGTAACATCTTTTGGCAGTGCCAATTATTTTGTCTCTTTTATTGATGATTATACTCGTGAAGTGTGGGTTTACATGATGCATAGAAAATCAGAAGTTTTTTCTAAATTTAAAATTTTTAAAGCTTTGGTTGAGAATCAAACTGGGCATAAAATCAAATGTTTAAAAATCGATAATGGGGGAGAATTTTGTTCCGAGGAGTTTGATGTTTTTTGTGCAGATAATGGCATTAGACGAATCAAAGTGGTACCATATACTCCTCAAGAAAATGGTACAGCTGAGCGGATGAACATAACTATTCTTGAGAGGGCTCGATGCATGTTGTCAAATGCAAGCTTAAGCAAGGAGTTTTAGGCAGAGGCGGTTAACACAGCTGTTTATCTGATCAACAGAAGCCCCTTGTCCAGATTGGATTTCGATATCCTAGAAGAAGTTTGGTTGGGCAAACAAATTTCATATTCTCATCTTCGTGTTTTTGGCTGTGAAGCCTTTGCTCATGTTCCCAAAGAGCAGAGAACAAAGTTGGATGCTAAATCAAAGAGATGTATTTTTCTTGGCTACGGTGAGGATCAGTTTGGTTTTCGGTTTTTGGATCTCGTCACCAAAAAAGTGACTCGTAGCCGGGATGTTGTCTTCAACGAAAAAAAAAATTCTATGTTTGCAAAAATAGGACACATCCTCAAATAATTTCATTCCGGTTGACTTGTTTGATAATGGGCATAATACCCAAGGAAATACTACAACGACATCCACTGTTTGTTTTCAGTCTTCTTTGGCGTCTCCTCCATGCTCTACGCTGCCTCTCCCATTTGCCACACACTCTGCAAATTATTCTTCAAATGCTGATTCGCTGCCTTTGGTTCCCACCACGCAGCCTGCACATAACAGATCTCTCTGCGTCGCTCTCCTGCAGCTCGGATTGGACTTCAAGTGGGAGATTTTTGGTATACGTGGACTTTAAATGCAGTCCAATCCTTATTTGTAACGCCTCCACTACTTCCATATTCATTATTGACCTCTGCATGTTCTGCTCCCACGATGAGGTTGCTATTAATTTCTCTCGGAGGTTATGGTTATTGCACTATTGGTTAGTCTTTGTTGAGATAATATATATTTTTTGTTGTAGAAAAAGAACATGGTGTATTCGTATTGTACAGAGAGAGACTGGTTGATGTATGAGAGATTTTCTGAGTAATAACAGAGAGCAATTCCCTGCTCAATGTGGATGTAGCTAATTGGTGAAGCACGTTAAAAAAATTGGCCTCTGTCTTTTGCATTCTGAGTTTATTTTTCTGTTTCTTGATTTATCATTTCTATTTTGTCTGTTTCTGCTCAACACTCTTCTCGAATAGTAGACTTCCACTCTATATTTACAGCTGATGAAGGTAAAGAGGCAATTGTTCCTTCCCTCTTGGGCTCATGTTTGTCAATCATTTCGTAGGACAAGAAGATGACTGCTAATAGCAAAGCTGCAACGACTACAACAACTGCAAAAGGGAAAAATTAAAAATAGTAAAATAACACCATTGCCACATACTTATATAGCTCACATTGCAAATTCTCACTTCAAGCTTAAGCATAACAATCCAGATTAGTAGTAACAGCAGTTTTTATTATCTTATTGAATTTGGAAAGTTATCTTATTGAATTTGGAAAGTTATGATCACTTACCGGCTACAATAATAACAATACTTTTACCCTTCGTAAGAGCAAGCACAAGTATCCCCTCAGTGGATATATTGGGCCCTGCAAAAATAAAATTGTCTGGTGATCGAATAAAATTTTACTCTTCTTTTAAACTCTGCAACAACGATTTGTTTTAATTCATCTAGAAAGACAACCATCCCTTGATCTATTATAAAATATTTTAAGAAGAAAAAAGAGAGCTTTCATATTTTCTATCCCTTCCTACATGATCTGAAGGGGTCAGCCTTGATGAGACACAGGCAAATTGCAGCAATGGCAATCGACTACTTAAAATGGAGAGTTTTAACAGATCGTGTTCAAGACCCAAATAAGGAAATAGAATTCAAAGATTTTGCCATTCTTAATGGCTTTCTTCTGGCCTCAGAAAACAATGATCCTCTCCAATCAAGCGGAGAAAACCAGATAGATTTGCAGAATGTCATTGAGAGCGGTTGCGGAAGTGTGCTGGGCCATGGTAGGGTCGAGCTGGTGGTCGCGGCCGCCGTAAGGGTCGGGGACGTGCTTCATGGGTTTAAATCTAGTGGTGGTTTAAAAAGATATGTATTTGTGGTCTTTTTTGTCTTCAATTTTTGTATAGTTTAAAGCTTTGTAGTCAAAAGTGGCTGATAGTAGACTCTTAAGCTTGTTTATGGTTAACATGTGTTGATTTTCGTGATCAGATTAATAATAATGAGCAGGAAATAATAATCAAAGCACACAAATAGAAAGGGCACACAACACAAGTTTACCCTGGAAAACCTCCCTCTTAGAGGTGAAAAACCCAACAACAAAATCCAAGTTTATATTAGGCAATATCAGCATACAACTTTGCTTACTGCACTTGAAGCAACATATAAATAAGAACAACAGAATGAAGATTCCAAACTAGGGCACAAGGAATAGCTTGATAGACTTATTAGCACTATCGAGATTTGCTGTTTGCTATCATGCAGATCATTCACAGAGCATAGGAGTGAATTTGCTGACTGTGGATATGATTCGCTGCCACTGAAACAATTCATTGTTCCTAGGAATGAATCACTGAAAGAAGAAGATAGTTCGCTGCTCTTTGAAGGCTGATTCACATAAGACTAGCAATGAATAAAAATGAATGTCTATTGTGTAGAATGAATCTTGTTTACAAAAAAGATTCATGTTCAAGTCTTCTAAGTCGGCTTTAACCAATTCTCTTTATTTTACATATTTTTACTTTGCACTTTGGTGCCCAATTTGGGGCCTACATAACGTGCAATTTGTGCCACGTTACCTTTTGGACCCAACCGTATTGCTTTTCCACGCGTTACATTTGGGTTCAGACCTATAGACATCAATTGCTTAATCTACACGTTACATGGGAATAGGACCCAGCTGAGTCTCCACGTTACATCAAGAAGAAGGGCCCAGCCCTATAAGGATTCGAATCCTTATTTATTTTCCTCACTTAGTTACAATAAACTAACAACATGAACTGTTACGAATTTTTGTGGGAGGATAAATGTTTTCTATTAGGCCTTAGTCTCTATCCTAGTCAAAAAGGACCAGCTCTTGCATAATTTTTGTATAATGAAACTATTCTTTTACATAAACATCTTGACTCAGCCTTTATCGACCAAAAAAATATGTATTTGAATCTGTGAGATAGTAATCCTGTTCCGGATCTATTGTGTTAAGGGAAAGTTTTGTAAATATCGTTATTCTATGGGAAATGTAAGAAAAAACAAAACAAAACAATACTTTTACTCTTCGTAGGAGCAGGCATAGGTATCCCTTTATTGAATGTGATAGGCCCTGCAAAAATAAAATTGCCTTCAAATTAATTATTTAAACTAGTTTAGATATAAACTGCAATGGTGTTTTTTCCAGTTCGTTAAGAATAGTAGCTTTCCCTGATCTACTATGAAAAATTTGAGGAAAAAATACGAAAAGAGGACTTCAATATTTTTTTCAGAATTTTAAGAATTTCTCTCTAGACCAAAGAAACGGGGCTCAGACTCAGCAAGGCTGACTCGGACTCGGACTCGGACTCGGGACTCGGTGTCAGACTCGGCTCCAGACTCGGTTGGACTCAGGAAAGTGAAAAACTCAAGAAATTTAGAGATTTTTAAAGATTTAAAACTTGTTTCAGGCACCCTTTATTGAATACACCTTAAAGACACAATAACATCATCAAACTCGGCTCATTTGATTACATACACAAGCATACATCAATCACATAAGCATAAACGCAAATTGTAGCTGAAGGAAATAACAAACATAGATATATAAATATTGTCAAATGTATACAATATTACAAAACTCATGGAATAAAAAATCCATGTCATCATATGATCATCATCAAATGTTTCATACAAATACCAAAGGTAAATACAACTACAAGCCTATGGCTCAGAGGAGCCTGAACCCTTCGGCCCCGGCCCCCTGCGAAGGTGTCTAACGTAGGTCCTAGATGATTCGACAGCCATAGCCGCTCCCCGTGACACCATGCCATGCTCACCAACATCAGGAACATCCGTGTCACTATCTGCCTCTGAATCTCCTGTCTGTGCTCGTGCTCTCCGCTCCTCCTCTTCCATGGATACAGTCTCAGCCTCTATATCTACCTGGTCGATCTAGTCAGTGTCAGACTCAGAGCTTAAATTTTCCCTACTTCTATCGACGCAATTTCCTCCCATATTTTTCGACGGGGGTTTGGGGGCAGCGCCCCCAAGGTGGGGTCAAGGGGCAATGCCCCTTGTGCGCTCCCTATCGCGATACAGGGCGGGGTCGAGGGGTAGCGCCCCACGAGGCCAAAAAAACTTATTATTTAATCAAGGTGTTGAGTGTTATTTTTCTATTGGCTGACATGTTGTAACCCTAATTTTTCTCATTCTCAGGCGAAGGTTGTAGTGAACAAAGACGATACCATTCATTTAAAAAAAACTTTTTAAAATGTATTTTTTTTGTCATTTTACTAACCCAGCTAGTAGCCGAGTTTGAGGCTTGGGACTCGCCGAGTTTGGCGAGTTTGCTCGCCAGACTCAGACGAGTCCAAGTTCGAGCCCCAGAGACTCAGCGAGCATGACTTGGACTCGGACTCGCCAAGTTTAGGCGAGTCCGGGCGAGTCCCATTTCTCTGCTCTAGACATCAATTCTGCAGAAATAAAATCCTCTTATATCAAAGTAATAGCCGTCTTCGAACATTATTTAAATTTAACTATCTGAATTTGTTTGAAGATAGACTATAGAGAAGCAAATACCGAGGCAGATGCCCTTTCCAAGATTGCGACAGATGAAACCAATCTGACTTGTTTCCAAGATTGCGACAGATGAAACCAATCTGACTTGGTGGGCGGATGAGTTCAAAAGAACCTGTTACAGTGATCTTCATGGGCTTATTATTGACAGCTCTCTCTAGGACTAATACTTTCTATAGTAATATTGTCTAAGGAAGTAATCTCAGAAGCACTTGTCTTATTATAGTATGCAGCTGCCATAATTTATCTAAAATGGTGGGTGCAAAATGTTAAAAAATTGTTTCAGTGACCAACATAATGACTGAAGCAACTCTTATTTGGACGGAATGCAAAGTTGGAAATAGAGTAGCTTTGAAGCAGAAACAGGGGATCCGTTGCCTCACCCAACGACTACCTTTTTTGAATCAAATGTTCCCCGCCACAAGTTAAAGTGCTTCTTTATAGGATGAGCTGGCAATCATCATCCCCTTTGCCTAGTCACGTCCAAGTTGGATAGAACTTTTGTTAGAAGAATTCTTTATTTTTTTATTAGAAAAACATTCTAAAAACTTTCGCCTGATGTCAAAAATCAATTAATGAGAAGAATTTGGGTGTGCTTTTCGGGAGATTTATGAGGTCATGAATCTGCCACATCTCTTCCAAAGCAGAAAGGATGTCGTCTAAAGGACACAGACTCAGTGAGTTGTCGTGGCGACATGATATCAAATATGGAGTTCTTTATTTAAACTGCCTAGAAGATCGCACCTTGCCACCTTCCTTACTAGGACTATTCAATTTGAGGTAACTTGCATTAAAGGCTGCAGGAAGTGGCGAGAATGTAAGGAAGTTATTATTGCCTTTCAAGTGTTTCATTGTTGTCATTCAGTCCACTCTTCTAGCTCCTTCGACAGCTGGTTTCTAAATTATTCACCTAACTCCTCATCCCCCATCTAACAATGGCTGCAAAAGAACCCTTCGGCTTCGTCTTAAGAGCCTTTCCACGCCCAATTTCCTGTTTTGGAGGTGACACTCCAATTTCCCTTTCAAAGAGATCACAGACTTAAGGCTCAAAAGGCTTCTACTTATCCTAGAGCCATTAATCATCTTGGCAGTTAAGTTAAATTCAGGTAGCGGGCATCTGAGCAGGAACGAGTATCTAAGGGATAACACTTTCATTTCCTCGAGGTTTGTGGCATCTCTCCTAGATAACCAAGTTGCCAAAGAGGAGGTCTTTTCAATGACAAGAGCATTATTTAGCCAAGATGTCCTGGGAGGCCTGGGAACCATCCTCAATTGAGCACTTCTTGATTCTGGTATTCCACGCCCAGGTGATATGATTTTCTTCTCTATCCCCGGGGAAGTAATCAATAACTATCCATTTCCTCTGGACCTCAAAGGTCCTGCTTTAAGGCAGCACAGTGCATTTGCGGCTATGGCAATTAGGTTCCTAAATTAGAGGCTATTGTCGAATGATCTTGAGAATAAAGATAGGGAGGAGGAATTTATGGATTTTGCAAGATTGAATGGTTTTAGGTTCCTAAATTAGAGGCTATTGTCGAATGATCTTGAGAATAAAGATAGGGAGGAGGAATTTATGGATCTTCCACCAAAAATTGAGTAGGATGTGCGGGTGAATGTTGCTAAGGTATTGATGGTCGAAGAAGGGTCCATGGTCGTGGGAGGCAGGTCGTCCCAAGTAGAAGGGGTCAACCACGTGGCAGTGGACATTCTCAGGCTGCAGCTTCATCTTAGGGCTGATTGACTCCATCATACAGATAGGAGATTTTTGTTTATTTGCCAAATGTTTTGCTGTTTTTGGAAATTATTGGCCAATAATTTGTAAATATGTACTTATTAAGGTGTTAGATGGAAAATGGCCTTTAGCAGTAGACTGCAGAGACTATCAGAAGTCTCCTTTTCATACTTTCATGAACTCTCGTTTGTCTATTTAGATCTTCCAGAGGTAGAATTCAGTCTCTTAAGGGGGACTCTCTTTGTTTTTTTCTTAGCATGGATGAAAACTGAACTTTTTCTGTGTATCTGGACAAATTTTAATATAATTATCTGGCTATGCCTTTTATCGACCAAAAAGAAAAAGATAGACTATTCTTTTGAATCTGACAATAAAAACAATAAACCTGTTCCAGATCTACTATGTTAAAAGGAAATTTTTGTAATTATCAGTATTCTATGAAAAATAAGAAATAAATAAATCAAACAATGCATTTACACTTCGTAGGAGCAGGCGCAAGTATCCCTTCTGTGGATGTGATGGGCCCTGCAAAAATAAAATTGCTTCAAAATTAATTATTTCAACTAGTATAGATATAATCTACAACAACGCTTTGTTTTAATTCGTTTAGAACATAAGCCTTACACTGATCTACTATGAAGAATTGGAGACTTCCCTATTTTTTTTCCAGGGTGTCAATTTTCTAAAAATAAAATTATTGTCAAAATAATAGCTATTTTTAAGTATTATTTAAATTTAACTAATGACAATCTGCGAATGTTGCTTTTATGTTTCCAGTTTTGATTGTGTATCAATTTTGATTCAAAGAGATGTATATGATTCATTGAATTTTCTTTTATTCTGATAATGGATCATAGAGTTTAAACCTAAACATTGATGTATATGATTCACTCAAGTCTCTTCTATTTTGATGACAGATCATAGAATGTGATCCAATATATGATAAAAATTGATACACACCAAAACCAAACAAATAAAAGCTGAACTTAACTATCTAATTGATTATGTGCAATGACTTTGAATCTCAGGCAGGAAAGTTTTGTAAATATTATTATTCTATGAAAAGAAAAAAAGAAAAAAAGATTTACCTTTCATACAAATAGACACAAATGCTTCTTGGGCCCGGGTGGATGTGATAGGCCTACAAAAATAAAATTGTCTTTAAATTAATAATCTAAACTAGTTTGGATATAATCAACAACAACAATTTGTTTTGATCTGTTAGAAATAGCAGCATGTCTGGATCTATCATTATAAAGAAAAATTGTAAATCAAAGTCAGTAGATTTTTACAATTTAAAAAGACTATTTTTAGATCACACTCTATGATCCATCATCAGGATAACAAGAAAATAAGAAAAAAAAATCGTTTTTATCTTCTCATGTCATTCTAAGATCATTAAGAGTGTGATGAAAACTTGATGCAAAGAACAATCAACCAATCAAATCTAAAAGCAACATAAAAAAAAATAGTAAAAAATTTGATTAAAAAACAAACAAACAATCAAATTCAGAAGCAACCTATGATTGATCAAATTGAGGACCAAAATAGAAATGCACTTTATGTTTTCTTCATAGCTTTAAAAAACTCATAAGAAAGAGTAATTGTGGGCCCCTCTATCACACTTCAAAAAGTAAAATTGTATAAAGTGTCAAAACAAAAGTAATCTTCAATTATCATTTCTAAAATTTCTTTGAATCCGTAAAAGAAAGTTTTCTATCACCAGTGTACTGAAATAAAAGAAAAATGTACTTTAATATTTTGTATATGATTTTACTGCTGGAAATGTTAACCCAAAGCATCCGCTTAACCTCTGCCTGTGGTGGCACTGCGAAAATAAAATTGCCTTACAATCCGTACCTTCAAGTTCTGTATAAAATTAATTATCTAAATTTGTTTGGGCTTTTATAAAATCATTTTATGTTTTCTTTAGACTTCAAAAAGATTGACCACTTGTAGAAGCAAGGATGGATGTCATCGGCCCTTCACCAGTTTGAATATAATATGTAATAACCATTTGATGGTGAGATAACTTTCTATTTATTATTGGGATATAAATTTATATAAGAAAATCGAAATGTTTTGTATTTTGAATATATTGATGAACAGTTAAACAAAATTTAAAATATTTTTTTGGATCAAATAACGATAAATATATTAATTAAAAATTTGAAAACAGTCATAAAAAGATTTTTTTCAAACAGTAATAGTTGTCACTCAAGTCTATAGGATAAAAATTCAATGAGGTTTTCTACAATTCTACCACCTCCTAAAACAAAAAGAGTTTATATATTCCGACAAAAGATATCAAATGATCAAACCAAATCATTATGGAGCTGCAAAATTCACAAAGATTAAGCCAAAGATAAGGACTGCGATTTCGTGATCTTCCGTATGTAATTAACATTAGAGGCCGACTTGACTAAACAATACACAACAACATCCATCTAAGAATATGAATAAAGGAAATTAGTTTTGTGAAAGGTGAAGAATCTGCCCCACATAAGATGCAAACCTCAAAGGAGACTCTTGAAACCCACTATTCCAAAAGGAAACCAAAATCATGAAAACCATCTCACAAATTATATTTCTTGTTATCATCTACTTAAATTATAAGATTTTAGTGTCTTTTATGCACTTGTAAAGTTTAAATCCTTAAACCCTAAACCCTTTTTGCTCTTTAATGGCTCTTTTTACGTTTTTCCTTGACTTTAATACATTGACAACTCTTATTATCAATAATATTAAACATATGCTTAAACAAAAATCATTGGGTCATTTTTATAAAACTTTGATTTGGGTTGGTTGTTTAAAAGATTTTGTTATGTTCTGTCTTTGGTAGTTTCCTTTTGGTTCCTTGACTGCTCTTTCTTGACTTGTTGTCTTTATGAATAAATATAAGTCTTTTTTCTCCTTTTAAAATCCCTGCTTACCAAATCAAAAACATTATTCAACATATACTTAATTCTTCATTATTCTAATAATTATGATATCAATGTCAGATATGCTCAGACTCCAACCTTTTAAAATAGTGGGAATCGACTCTTTTATCTTTAAAATTCAGTTTTTTGGGTTCTTGCTATTTCTGAAATAAAATGTAAACATTTTGGATTTGTTTAAAATCGTTGATGTTGAACATCTAGCATGGAATACTCTAAGCTTTAAATAACAAAATGACATTAAAGCTTTTTATTTTTAGACCTTAAATACACACTAGTTAGTGTCGAAATGAGAATGAATGAAGCTTTTCTACGATGATGCATGGTGTGAAGTTAGTGTGGAAATGAAAATGAAGGAAGAGTGGTCCGTTGGGTCCTAAGTCGAAAGCCAATAAGGGAAGATTCGGAGGCAACAGATATGGGTCTGGTGGAATAATCCCAATCTTGTTGAACTAGCTCATTAGATTAGTTGTTCATTGTCTGTAAATAACATTATATGCTCAATAATGTAAAAAGAAGTAGCAACTGTATTGAAGAGTATACTAAATTAGAAGTAGTTGTCTGTAAATAACATTATATGCTCAATATTGTTAGTCTGGTTGTCTCTGTTGATTCTCATGTCACCGTAAAGCGATTTACAAACATGTTGATATTAAAAGCATTATTGAGTATGTGCTTAATTGCCCTTTGCTTTCAAATTGATTCTTATAGAAAAAGGGATTAATCTAATATGGAAACTTGAGCCCATGATCTTCGAAATACATTGTTTTAATGTGTTCAGTCTTGGCACGTATACAAATTTAGGGTGATTTTGAACAGTTTTAAAAGGTGTTATTTTTTGAATTTTTAAGATTTTTATATAAATCCATAGAGTTTAGTTTATTGATACTTACGTTGAAATCTCTATAATTGAGAGACAAAGACTGATGCAAATCCACTACCTGTCTATATCTTTATGTCCTACAAAAGGAGTCTTCATAGGAGTAAGAATTTAGAGAAGGATTTAGGGAGGGTTTAGTAAAAGTTTAAAGAAAAAGAGACATTAGCTTTGTGTGAGGTTGTATATTTCAGGAGAGCAGGGGAGGACTGTTGAAACAGAGGATTATTAAGGGGAAACCGGGGAACTAAAACTTCCTTCTAGCCTTGTAGTATGTATAAAGAAATGCACTTTGATCAATATGCTAGTGTGTACGATTTACAGACTCATTCCTTGCTGTGAATTCGCCTGATGAATGTGTTGGAATAAACAAATAATTTCCCCCCTGTTTGTATGCTGAAGACTGCCTTAATCACCGACAGAAGAAGACAATCTTATCCTCTGCAGCTGCAATCTGATTTGTCTGCAAAATGAGTTGTCTACAATCTGATTTGTCATTATCCTCAGTGTCTGCAGGAGGAAAAGGGTATGCTCTGTTTTGTCTTCTACCTCCTACCGCCGATGAAGATCGACCTTGCATAAAATCTGATTTATGCTTATCCTGAGTTGCTGTGCAGAAAATCTGATTTTTGTTTATCTCAACTTGCCTTGTATTGCAAGTTTTTATAACTGCCTTTGTTCACCGTCTATATGACATCCTACAAATGTATTTTGGGTGCAACTCTGTGATGTAATTTTGAAGAACAAGATACAGACCTTTGAACTCTGTAGAGTTTCATTTTTGTACTCTTATTACTCATAACAGAAAATCTGGTTTGTATGCTGTAGCATACTGTTATTTACATCATGTTCTCAATTTAGTTTGTATGCTCTGTTCTGTTATATTCCACTACTCTGTATTACTGTGATTTCCCTGTTTCCTTCAGAATGTGTGTGAGAGTGTGATGAAACAAGTAAAGATTCTCTGTAGCAACAGCAGCATTGTGAGCAGAAATTACTTGAAACATATAGCACATCTCCATGGCAGAGAGTAGGCAACTTTCCAGCACAATAGTAAACCGATTTTGGAGCCGCAAAGAGTGCAGTGCCATCATCCTGGTCAATTTACAGTGAAATGCTTACCTTTGGGACTAGTTTGCTTCAGCTTAACAAAATAGATTCTAGAATTGTAAAAGTAGTTTAATGAGAAAGAGAAAACTTGTAAGTCATGATCACTCACCATTTATAGCTTTTTCTGAATCGTTGGAAGCACTGGTTATAATTTCTGAATAACTATTCGAAGATGTTAAAGAATCCCGTGCTGAGGCGATACATATCATGGTAATCAAAGAAAGTAAATGTAACCCTTGCATCGACGTCATCATTTTTTTCTTCTGTATAAATATAAAAGTCATATAGTCCATCAAAATTGTACGCATCTTAACAATATTATACAAGTTTTGACTATATAATTCTAAATAAATCATAATCTGCAATAAATATATAGCTTTTCAAAATTCCATTCTCATTTCATCATTAATAAATTCATAAACAACTTATAGTCTAGCCAATATTACCTTGAAATGTGAGATGTGATAGTCTATAAGAAGAGATCAATCCTCAGGGAAAACCCAAACTAAACATTTTCGCAGCTTTTTATCGCTCCATATAACATAAACGAGATCTGGGCCAAAAACAATCAGTCAATTGAAAGACCCAGAAATATAACGAAAGAAAGTACTTTTAGGGCATCCCAGCTACTATCAGAAGAAGCCATGTTAATCTTCATTTCGTATTTGCACTTCAATAATTTGGGAGTCAATTCAGTTGTTACTTCACGCAAAAGGTTGACTAAAGTCGCGCAACATTCCAAAAGTGAGGTGCAGATACAGTGCATGTAAAGCACCTTCTGTACAACATTTGTGACAGGATATTTGGCCATAAAAGACAGAAATACCAGGAAAACTGAAGAGTACAAATAGATAAGATGGCGATTTGTATTTGCACATCATGTACTAATTAATATATATGCATTTAAAAAATAAATCATTTACTAACTAAAAATAAAGTATGCCATGTAGACTTTCTGATCTCTGATAGACAGCATGTACTGAGGTGTTTACAGTCAATCTTATGTTTGAAATTTTGTTAAAATTGTCCGATACAATTTGTTGAAATTTTACATGATTATTGTAAATTATTAACTAGCACTTGTACCTCAACAAGGTGCAATGGTTCTGCCGATAGCAAGATAGGTTTTAGGTAATATATTACAATGTAGGCAAAAATTGGAAGAAACTAACATTGCTTTTGTTAGGAGTAATTATTTAGAATTCATTTGAGTTGACTCGAAATGTACAAAAAAATTCAATATGAATGGATGCAACTTGTAATTTAAACTGGCAAGCTATGCAAAATGTTTTTGTCATAAAAATGTTTTTACGATGTATGAAGACAATTAAGTTAGGATATCGATTACATTGAGTAGATTTCTCACTAGTTGTTGAGACATCTTATATACAATTGTCATAATTTGGAAAAGATTCAAAATTTTGTTATTTACTTCAAGGATATATAGGTTTGCTTATATGTTGGTTTGTCCCATAAAATCTTTATTTATTTTTCAGATCAAGGTGTTGAACAAATGCTTGACTGTAGTAAAAAATCACTCTATTACTAGGCAAACTTTGTGTGCTTTATTTATTATTTTTTCCTTTTAATAATTTTGAGTTGTATAATAATAGAAAATATAATTTGTAAGGGGGTGGGAAGATATAGGATAAGTCTGGGTTGAATGGGGTTCCAATCACTGTCATGGTGGATGATCACATTATTCACTACATGACAGAAGGGTTGCCCAGCAAAAGACTTGTTTTCAATTACATTGAAGCACTTGTTCGACATCTGAGAGCAACTAGCAACAAATGGATTCAACTAATACCTCTCTTATGTTTATTGTAAACATATATTGTAAAAGCATTTCAAATAACAAAAAAAATCTGCACAAATTATTGGTCTAAATTAAATTAAGTTGCATACATTCATATTCAAGTTCTTTTACATGTCAAGATCAAATCACTTATATTATAAACAATAACAATGCCAATCAGCCAATTATGCATATCAAGAGAATCACCAAATTACCCATATTTCATGTTGTGCACCCATTTAACCTTTGTTCTAAGTTCTGATATCCTCCCTTTAAAGTTAATTGTGCTGTTTTCTTCAAAATCAAGTTTCAATTACCCTCAAATTCTCTCCATGGCCATTGTGATCGAGATTTGGTAAAAAATTGTGTTTATTTAGTCTATTTCTCCATAATTCATTGTTTAGATGTAATTTAGTCAATTTGTACAAGCCTATAGAGTCAATAAATAATCAAACACCATAAATTATGGCTATTTCAATTGTTAGTGTTAGATCCCTTCTGTATTCTTTTCCTATAATTTTACATTATTAAAAGGTAAGAAAATGAACAATATTTAGATAAGTTAAATTATTAAAAGGTAAGAAAATGAACAATATTTAGATAAGTTTTTTGAGCAATTTGAAGGAAGAAATTTTTTCTATTATTTAATATTATTTATGAGACTATCAGGGTTTGCATTATAATTTCAAAAGCATACAACATATTTCAGCTGTGGAAACTGAGAATATAGAAAACATATATACCATTAAAAGAGAAACCAATGCAGCATATGTGAAGATAAATTATAATGGGTAAGACCACCTACATTTGCATATCCTAGCATTTAATAATTATTCTCTATAATCGATTCTTGTAGGAATTCTTGATCTTGTTGCTTATGCAAGGGTAATATATGGTGTGCTTTTCCTAGCCAATTTGAATGTTATTCCAAAGTGAATGGCAACCCAATATTCTGGAGAAAAAACTTGAAAATGGATTGGTACCAAATAGTAAAAGAAGACATGGAAACCAAAAATGCATGTTAAATACTCCTCTTTAAGGCTATTTTTATTAATAAAGGCATTCAATAATGGATTTGCTAAAGATGAGTGTAACCTTTTGGCTTGAAGTATACACAGGAATAATTGGTCTTTCAGCTGCTATACTAGGCAAAGCTTCATCTTCCTTACATCCTTCTTTTAATTTTACTGTTAACTCCATCCTCCAAAGGTACAGCTGTTTTGGAATCTAATATATATGGCGAGCCTTTCTTTTTATTAGAGTTTTACGCTACCAACTTATAACAAAGTCGCAATTTTATAGCAACAAATGAATATGCTGGGCCACAAACAATGTGAATATGTTTTAAGGATCCAAACTACTGGATTTTTCTTCTACAGAATCATCTATTTCCTTCAACACTAAGCCCATGGAGAACCAATAACATATCACCAAGCAATCAAATGTTACATATACTGGTTCAACAATTTCTGTTTAGGTATTAACCCATCCATCATCTGTATAAATTAAAAATCGAGATTTCACTTTAAAAGCATCCAGTATACATACATGTTGTAGGTTTTGTTCCTAGTTGTATTACACAGTTATTGAGCTATAACTTGCTTAGAAATTCTGAAATTCTAAATGAAAAAACAAATACAAAACAGAACATGAGATTGCCTATTTAGTCAAACTAGTCTGATGACTAAAGTTTCCTTGATGAGCCAAATCAGATCGTGAGATTAAGCGTCTTAACGGTTCGAGAACATCACTTAGGTTCAATTTGCCCATGGAATTGAATACGTTATTTCGAATCCCAATCCCAATACTTGTGAGGGTGCTCCTTCAGTCTTAGGCATTCCTCTGACTACAACTCAGTTTCTGCTAGACGAAAGCCAAGTAATCACTCTCCAACAAATAAAGAATAAGCAATGATTTTTTCAGCCATTGATAAAATAGTTGTTTTAATATGCAAGAATGAATTTAAGCCATTTCAACAAATCCATGTTGTACATATCCTTCGATCATGTTATTTCATGAAAGCACATTTCTTTGAGGCATTTTCTCAAACAGGCTCTAATGCTTCCACATTTCGAATACATGTCAACCAGGGTTTCGAATGCATGTCAACCAGGGAAGTTGCGACTACAACATTTGATAAAATTCCTCTATCCTTTATGCTCTGATGGATGTCCATACCCTATTCCAAAGCTTGCATTTTGGCACAGGCAAGGAGGATGCTTCCACATTTTGCATACACGTCTTCCAAGTCGGTTGCAACTACAACATTTGGCAATATCTTTCTATCCTTTATAACTTTGGTGGATGTTCATACCATGTTCCAAAGCTCCCATTTTGGGACAGGCAGGAAGGATTCTACAAAGGTTGTAGAATTTGACCTCACATCTGCCAATTGCATTTGCTTGAAAGTTTCTAAAGCCTTTTCAACAAATTCATTTTGTGGGTATCTTGCAACCATAATGTTTCTAAAGCCTTTTCAACAAATCCATTTTGTGTGTATCTTGCAATCATAGCATTCCATGTGACAACATTTCTTTGAGGCATTCTTTGAAACAATTCACTTGTCTTGTCATTGCTTCCACATTTTGCTTACATGTCTACCAGGGCAGTTGCAACTACAACATCTAAAATAATTTCTCTTTCCTTTATGCTTTTATCGATGTCCATACCTTGTTCTAAAACTCCCATTCTGGCACATGTATAGAGGATGCTTGCAAAGGTTGTGGAATTTGGCTTTACAACTGCCAATGACGTTTACTTGAAAGTTTCTAGAGCTTTTTCACCAAACCCAATTTGTGCATATCTTTGAATTATGACATTCTATAAAATCACATTTCTTTGAAGCATTTTGTCAAACAGTTGATGTTCCTCAACAATGCGTTCAGGTATATCAGAGCAGAAACGACTATCTAGCCATCAGGATGCATCTAGCATCAACAGATGGATGCTATACTGAAGTTTTGACTTCTCATCAATGAAGATTGTTTACAATTTGTTCACTTTACCATCACCTCAAACAAATTTAACAAAAGTTCTCATCAATGAGAAATCATTACTTTAGTTATGTAGCATCCAACCATTGATGTCATGATGCATCCTAATGACTGGATAACCATTTTCTATCAAGGCAAGTGCAACTACAACATCTGATAAAATTCTTCTATCCTTATTCTTCTAGCAGAAGATGGTAAAGGTAGTGGAAGTTAGCTTTACACCTATCAATTGCATTTGCTTGAAAGTCTCTAAAAGTTTTTCAACAAATCCATTATGTGCATATCGTGCAATCCTTGCAGTATATCTCTTTAAGGCATCTTGTCAAACAATTGATCGGCCTTTTCTATGCTTCCAAATTTTGGATATGTGTACCAGAGCCATTCCAATTACAATATCGGAAAAACATTCCCTTTTATTATGCTTTTATGGATATCCATACCCTGTTCCACAGTTCCCATTTTGGCACAGGTTGGAACTACGCTAGCAAATGTGAACTAATCGGGTTGAGTTTGTTGCATTCAGCATGCCTCTTCAAGTCCTGAAGAAAATTGTGAATATTTTTACACCATCTACCCTGGGTTCAAATCTCAGGCAGACCCAGGATCAAGAGAACAAAGAAATCTGTGGGAGTAAGGCAGAGGGTCGAATTTAATCGAATGAAGATTGAGCTCGGTATGAGAAACATCTGAATGGTCGTGCAATGCAAAATCGCATTTGCTCATGCCCAAAAGAAAATTTGCTTAAATATATATTTCTCATGTTTAAAGACTACCGCATAAGACACTTGGAAACAAAATGGCCAACTTAGGAGTAGGGAAATAGTTACCTTAGAAGTAACAAAATGGCTTTATTGTTATTAAACACAGAGCAGGTTTAAACTAATAAGAAAATAAAGAAATCTTTACATCAAAGTATAAAGAAAAACCCACAAAAATGAATTCTAAGTCACTGAAATTGAACTGAAAATACAAAATTAACAATTCCTAGAATTTTCCAAATTATGCGTTGCAGAGAAAGTTCAGATTGGATCCGAAACACAAGGACCCATGTGACATTACCCGCTAAATGTAGAGGGACAACAAAAGCAGGTTTACAGTGACCTTAAAAAAAATTGAAATCAGAGTCTACAAGAAATCCAGAAAAATGAATTTTTAGTTGCTGAAATTGAATCTAACATAACAAAATTAACAAAATCTCCAAAAGAATATTAAAATTAACATTGTAAATTTATTTACAATGTCTTCTCTACCTAAAAGACCTTCCTCCTAGATAAAGGTGCTCCTCCCGGCAGCCGTGAAGCTTGGTAGTATACCGGCAATCTTGTAGAGGAACTCAATATTTCTGTTAACAACAAGCCAGGAGGCCTCTAGGGCATTAAAGTCAAGAGAGTTTACAATCACCTTTTTTCGCACCTCCACACCATTTTCCAAGCTCATATAATAATTATGGGGGAAGGGCAATCTGAGATTGTTGTCAACATTGTCCAACACTGTGTCAATTTCCCCAAGAAAGTGGTGCTCGAACACCATTTGGGTGATAAGCTTCGCCCTTTGTTTGATAATCCTCATATAGAGCAGTGTAGCTAGGAAGAAGGTCGGGATGTCTACATTGGCTATGTATATGTGGTATGCATTAAGGAATTCCTCCCCCAAAATTCTTTTAACACAATGCAGGATTATCTGATAGTAAGAATACGTCTCCCGATAAGAGCTACCACCAGTAGGGCCCAATACATCAGGGAAACAAATATTTCATTCTTAGAATAGGATCGGTTACATCACTTAAGCCTTATAAACCACCATAATCAAAATAAAGATATGCCTCAATCCGAACAGGGTATCTAAGGAAAGAAATGAATGTTGTCGCTTATCAGAGATTTGCTAGATTATCATTCTGGCAGCATCTACACCAAGACTGTAGTAACCCCAATGAGATCCTATACCAAAACATAGTAAGTATTGGTTGGAGACAGGTACAATAGACCTATGTGAGTGATAGAATCACCAACCGAAAGAGGCCGAACAGCTAGGATGGAAACTCTTACCGGTAGGGGCCCGAATACCACAATCAAGAGAGACCCATAATCGGTCAGAGTTCAACTCCCAGTATAAACAACCAACCGGTAGGAACCAAGACATCAGGGGACCAAAGCAGTTCATTCATCAACCAAAGGATGCAATATTTAACCCTAATAATTGTTGTAATCAAATTTATCTATGCCCTAGCCAAATACTCGGATCAAGGCCTCCATTTGCAATTGCCATCTTAGATAGTATGTTTGCTTCCATATTGCCTTCTCTATAGATATGGCTAATCTGAAAACCTTCAAAGGTCTTAAGCAACCCCACTATAGGTTGAAGTCATAGGCTAAGACACCAACTGGGGGTATGGTTACTACGAATAGCATTGACAACATTTAATGAATCACCCTCCAAATGGACTATTTTTATCCCCAACTCAGACCCTAACTGCAAACCTCTTAATGTTGCTCGGAATCCAGCCTCATTGTTAGTGGCCAAACCAATATCTTTAGAGATTTCCTTAATACAGATGTCGTCACTAATAATACAACCAATACTAGTCTGCCCTGGATTCCCTATAGAGGCACCATCAAATTTAATCTTATTCCACCCTGGTTCTGGGACTACCCATTTAACATCCAACCTTGGATTAGCCGGTATTTCAGGATTGCGATTTCTGAAAAGCGAGGGGATGATCAAATTTGGGAATGCTAGCTTTAGCTTCCAATCCTAGTCAGTATATAGATTCTTTTTCAGTGATTTGGACTTTGTCGATTCATTCAGGAGCTCAACCAAGTGGTTCTGTATTTTCCCATTGAGGGCAAGCTGGCCCATTTCTTTATCTTGGAAAATTCTTCGATTCCTTTCTTTCCAAATTTCCCAAATCATCAATGAGGGTAGGATAACAAATAAGTCCCCAAAGAATGCCTTGTATTTTGATTTAGGCCATAGTAAAAACAAATCATCCAAACCTTTTGGAAAAGGGCATACCAGATTTAGCTTCCCCATTAAATGCCACCAACAATTGCTGGAGAATTTGTAGTGAAGCAAAAGGTGGTCAATTGTTTCCTCTTGATCCCGACATAATACACATCTACTAGGTCCATTAATACCCAGTTGAAGGAGTCTTTCACTTGTTAAGATTTTCTTCTGAAATCCATCCAAGCAAAGGAACCCGCTTTAGGAAGAAGATGTAAGTGCTAGAACAAACTAACCAGCCAATCGTTCTTGTTTACTGCAGCTTCTTTCAATTTATAGCCAAAACATACATTATACTTACCATTAGAGGAGCCACACCATCTAATGATGTCCTCATCCGAGGATGGATGAATGATTCGATCCTTCAGAATACCGACAAAACGATCTTTTTGATTTTGGGTTAAGGCCAAGGGGTCCAGGGACTTCCATGCCCATTTATCAATACCATTCTCCTTAATTGAATAACCATAATCATAGACCTTGTGTCCCCAAAGCCGACATGTTTCTCTCATTATAGATTGGAGGGTCGGGTTATGACACAAGGCTTCTTTGCCACTCCAAGAATCCAACCAGAAGGATGCATTCCTCCCATTTCCGACATCCCAAGTGACCTGATTGCTTATGATTTCTCTGCACTCCAGAATAAAATTCCAAATGGTCGAGCCCCTAGGAGGGATGATAACTATGATAATCCTTTTGGGCTCAAGTGAGTCAAGATATTTGTGTTTTAGGATTCTTGCCCACTTCTGATTACCTCCTCTACAAATTTCCCACACCAATTTAGCTCCCATAGCCAGATTCATAATAGAAATCTATCGAATACCAGTACCCCTTGCACTTTTTGGTTGACTTCTTTTTTCCAGGCAATCAAGGGAAACCTCCCTTTGTCATCTGATCCATTCCAAAGGAAATTTCTCATTAAAGTAATTAAGTCTTCTTCTATAGCAACTAGTAACTTCATGCAAGCCATGGAGAAAATCGATATGGTAGAGAGGACTGATTTTATCATAGTAAGTTTACCGGCAGAAGATAACCACTTCCCTTTCCAATTTTCGAGCCTAGCTTTACATTTCTCAATAAGATGTGACCAATAATAGATCTTACTATGACCACTGAAAAGGGGAGTCCCAAGGAATTTACCTGGAAAGTTTGCCACTCTTAGCTTGAGGATCCTTGAAAGGACACCTTGGATATTTGGCAACGTATTGATAAAGAAAACTTCTAACTTGTTCCAGTTGATTTTTTGCCCTGATGCCTTGCAATAGTCTTTCAAGCATGTATTTATGGTCCTTGCCTCCCTTCTACTAGAGGCTCCAAATTGCAAGTGGGTTGAGTGTTCAACTCTTGTAGCCACATTGACTCCCAGCCAATGACCATCATGGTGAAGAGATTTAATTAGCCGACCTAAGGCTTTAGCCATAATTATAAACAAAAATGGCAACATAGGATCCCCTTGTTGAATACCTCTTGTTGAAGGGAAGAAACCATGAGATGAACCGTTAATCAAAACTGAGAATTTGGGGGTTGATATACAATTCCTGACCCAAGTGATCCATTCATTGCAGAAGCCAAATTTCCTCAATACTTCTACAATAAATTCCCTATCCACCATATCATAGGCTTTCATGATATCCAGCTTTAATGATATCCAGCTTTAATATCATACAAGAAGCTTTAGTTTTCCTTGCAGTGTGGAGGGTTTCGTGAGTAGTAATGATGCCTTCAACAATAGAGCGACTAGGGGCAAAGCCACTTTGCTCATTTGAAATAATATACTTTAGAAGAGGTTTCAGTCTGTTAGCAATGATCTTTGTTACTATTTTGTATACTGAATTGCATAAAGAAACTGGTCTGAAATCATCCATTTGCTGAGGGTTCTTCTTTTTTGGAATTAAAGCTAGAAAGGTGTGATTGATGGCTCCCAACATAGTCATTTTTTTCTTAGATTCTTCTACTGCTAGGTGCAAATCCTGGGCAATAATGTCCCAAAAATGCTGAAAGAAGGTTGCAGGAAAACCATCAAGGTCTGGAGTCTTATCAAGATTCAACTGGAAGGTAACTTTCCTGACTTCTTCTAAGTCAATAGGTTTAAAGAGCTCTTTATTGTGTCTTTTAGTGATTATAGAGGGGCTTGAGTCTAGAATTATGTTTCTTGCTTCCTGAACACTCTGGCAATTGCCATTCATCAAAGATTCAAAATGTCTTACTGCTTCTTAGGTAATATCCTCATACACTCTGGCAATATTGTCATCCAGTCTCACAACCTCTAAAATTTTGGTCCTGCTACGGTTGGCAATAGCCGATCTGTGAAAAAACTTGGTATTTCTATCCCCATCCTTGAGCCAAAGTTCCCTAGATTTCTTCCTCTAGCGAATTTCCTCATGCCATAGAATTTCATTTAGTTCAGAATTGAGAGAGTTTTCCCTTCTGAAAAGTTCATCATTCATGCCTAAATTTATAACAGAATTGGTTAAAACCTCCAACTCTGCCATAATCCTAAGTTTCTCCTTATGGATGTTTTGGAACTGACTCAAATTCTACTCTTTGATTTTGATCTTAATATACTTTAGCTTCTTGTTAAGCTTGAACAACCTCGAGTTATTTCTGAGAGCCGGCTCATTCCACCATGCTGCTATCAAATCATGTAGGTCCGACACTCTGAGCCACATCAATTCAAACTGGGAAGGACTGCTACCCTCAGATTATCCTAAAGACACATTTAGGCAAATAGGGAAATGATCTGACCCTACAAGGGGTAGAATAGATGATTCAAGAATAAGATTTTGTGCTAGCCAATCACCGGCAACCAGAAACCGGTCTAGACATTCTGCAATTTCAGTGAAACTGGTACGCCTATTTGTCCATGTAAAGGTCCCATTCTTTGGGACAATATCCAATAACTGATTTTTATCAACAAATTCCTAGAAATCTTTTTGAGCCATACCAATCCTTTGAATACCACCCTTCTTTTCATTACCTATCAAGATAGCATTAAAGTCGCCAGTAAACACATAGGCGCCCAAAGGAATATTTTGGAATCTGTCTGATAGGAGTGCCCAAAGTTCACCTTTGTCATTAGCAGTTTAAGGTACGTAGACATTGAATAGGTTGAAGCTCTCATTTTTGCATAAACTAGTGACCAAACAATGCTACCAATATTTATCTTCGCCAAGGAGAGTGACATGAACATTCAAAGGGTTCCAGATTATTCCCACGCCACCTGAGGCCCCCTCAGATTGTCTGAATAGACCTTTCCATTGTTTCCATGCTTTATTTTTAGTATAATCTCAAACTGACTCCATTTAGTCTCCTGCAATACCCAAATATCACCCTTAGTCTCGTCAATCTAGCGCTTAATTAAGCGCCATTTGTCAGGGGCATTGAGGCCCCTGACATTTCAGGATAGTAGTCTCATGGTTTCTGGGGAGGGGGGTTCCCCTTCTCTAAATTAAGTTTGGACTGCCCACTAGCTACGCCTGTGATTTTCAACATTGTTTTCCTTTATTTGTGCCCCCTTTTGCCCTTTGGATAGAAGTTTGGTGCAGTAATATGTGATGCAAACTTACCAAAACCTTTTGTTGTATTATCCAATAGTAGGCTGGCAACCGATTCAAGATCTTATTCCCATTCCAAGGCAGAGGAATCAATTTCACCCTCTTCCAAGTCAATGGTGGGGCCTTTCTTGCCCAAATCACCAGAGGCGATTGGAGCAGTTGGCAAAGGGGAAATAATCTTATCCTCCACCACACTAAAAACACCAGCCTTATTGGGTACTAAGGAAAGAGAAGTTGCAAGCTCTGTTGCAATATCCTTTTGAAGGGATTTAGCATCATCCAAGAGATTTAGAAGAGCTTGAGTATTCTCACTATTGTCAGAAAGAATCTGTTGATGACTAGTCACAGCAAGAGGAGAGTTAACAATAGGGTTATTCTTTCCCCCCTCCTTCATACTGACAACCGAGGATTGTTCTACATCATTTGTTTCCCATTTTTTAGTATTTTCCTTATATACCTTCATGTCAATCGACTTAGTTTGCACACAAGCATAACTTTTAAGGGTGGAGGCTGAAACTTTGCAATCAAGACCCATGTGCTCCCTTGAGAAGCATTTGGGACAAAGGTGCAACTGATCTTCTCTATCAATCCTTTGAATCCAAGTCTTACTGACACCACTAATTTTGACTTCCTCTGGGATACTGGAAATTTGGCTGGTGTTAATGCAAATCTTGATAAAACAACCCCAAATCCTATCCTCCAAAATATCATCCATAGATACAAAGGTGCCAGGCTCTTTGTAGATATCTTTAATAATCTCAATGTGCCAATAGTCTAATGGGAAGTTATATAACCTTAACCAGACTGTGTTTTTCGGTAAGGAATGAAACTGAGGATTAAAATTTGGTTTCCATTCAATGATGTGCACCCCAATCCCATCCAAAGTATAAGGACCTTTATTTTTAGCTTTAAACATGTCCTTATTTTTCATAAACTCAATCAGATAATAATCATTTGGAAGGACATTAATGTTAATATTCTCCCCCCATTGCAATCTACACCATTTCTCAAAATTACCCTTTAACCATTTGCCTCCACCCCATTTAGTAAAAAAATAGAAATCTTGAAGATTTGACCTAGCCAAATTGATCTTGTTATCATCCAAAATAATAGTGGGTCTTGAGATTTTCCTTACCGGTTTGTGGATGTCTGGATAAACCATTGATTGGTATCTTCGCCCAGGTTCATTCTCCCCAACCTGATCCAGATTATATCATTGATTTCTGGTTGGGGCAGTGGAGTGCTAGGCCTCTACCCAATCAGCTCGCGAGGCTCTGTCTTGCCTAAACCTCCCATTCTGAAACTTATTAGGGTCATAACCCAGAGGAGGGTTGAAATCTTGCTTAAGACCATTAGGGATGTTAAATGTTCCCATCTCCAATACAGAGGGATTAGGTTTTAAGATTGAGTTCCAATTGTGCACTAGATCAGAAGCAAGAAGCTTTGCAGATCGAAACCAACCATCATTGTTCCAAGAAAAGTCGTTCTTCTTCCATGCTTACAAATTTATTGGCCTAAGATTACTATTTGTGTAGGGGTGACTAGCATCAAATTTCTTCTGTGTTCTAAGATCCCTCGTTCCTCTTCACACAGGATTAGGTGCGTCCACCTTCCACGGTCGGTCTGGGGTTTGATCATTCCATGTTGACGATTTAAAAGTTGGTCGCTTGCCGATAGTATGGTTCCTTATTGCTTCAATTGGAAAGGCTTCATCAGCTTCATCGCTCCATGATCTGATCTTCCCTTGACCACCCTTGCCATTGATCGGAACCACTATAGTCTACTCGTCAGTTAAAAGCCTGTCACTGCTGCTACCTCTACTGAATTCGCCACCTTCGCTCGCCATTTTTTCCTAGTCTTCTTTTTATGTAATATTCTATTTTTAACATATATACTATAAAATAAAGTTTTAATGATTGATTATTTATTTTTAAAATTTGAAAATCTAATTTGATCTATTACAAAATGATAGTAAAATAAAATTGTTATTGGTAAATAAAATTTATGTATCCATGTAATAATTTTTAGTAAATAAAATAGTAAAAAAATTATGTATCCATGTAATAGATTTTAGCAAATGAAATAGTAAATAAAATTTATATATCCAAGTCGTAGTTATTAGTAAACAAAATAGTAAATAATATAGCATAGGGGAATTTCAAAATTTCTACTTTCCGTATCCATGTAATATTCTACTTTAATTATCTAAATTAAGCAACTAAAACATATAGTAAAATGGATTATTGTGCTTGATTTATTATCAAAAGGGTTATGGGTTCAACTCCCATTGTGATTACCAAAATTAATATCAATTTAGTTTGGAGAAATTAATTAATTTAGTTTTGTTAGTACTATTCTATTTTTTAATTTAGTTTGAAGAAATTAATTAGTTATTAATATTTAGTAATTTGTTTAATTATTCTTCAAATTGAATGTTACATATTTTTTTTACATGCATATGTTTCTCTATTAATAAAATGTAATTTGAAATTTGTATGCATTTAATTAGGTTATCTGTTTTGTGTAATTGCTTCATAATTCTAACTCTCCCTCTAAACAATTATTTGAAAATTTTAAGGAAGGTGAGAGAATGAGGAGCAGGCTTCAAGGGTTTTAGAGACAGTTTTAGAATGGCAGAAAATCTAACATGAACAATTGGAGAGAACCTTTGAATCCTGGTAATACTGGTAAAAAAGAAGTGTCATTAGAGGTGGAAGTGGAAGATGTGGAAATTGACATCACAAGCGAAGTTGAAGAAGAATTAGATTTGTGGATAAAACACACAGCCATCGGCAAATTCATTAGACTCGGATTCAATAGAAATCAAATTAAAGATTGGGTGTATAGCAATTTGGATTCCAAAGTGGTTATCAAATTCATGCCTAAAGGATTTTTCATTGTCATCTTCAAAAATGAAGAAGTGAGAAACAAAATTTTGATTCAATAGAATTGGTTCATGGAGGAGTGCCTATTATATTTGCAGCCTTGGTAGCCCAATTTCAATCCATTACCCTTGGCGATATACAATCATCATGTATGGATTCGTTTGTACAATCTTCCTTTAGAATATTGGAATGATTCATGCCTTGAAAAAATTGGAAGATCGTTGGGCACACTAATTGATATTGATAATGGAATTATGGAAAGTGATTCATACTTGTATGCAAGGCTGAAGATCGTGGCTGTAAAAAAGATTCCTTCTAAACTATCACTTTTGTCAGGGGACAATATTTGGATGCAGCAAGTGGAAGTTGAAGCATATCAACCGACTTGTGGGAGATGCGGTTTAAAGAACCATCAAAGTGTAGATTGTAGAGTCTTTGTCAAACCTGCAAGAAATGCCAAGAAGTGGGTCATGAAGTTGAACAGTCAATTAACGGTTACAAATGCAAAAAAAGGTGATGTTGTTGACAAAACTCCAATTATGGCATCTAAACCGCCATCCCCTAAGAAAAATTGCTTTGGTGCATGCTCGAAAAATGCAAATGAAGATGATGTTAGAAAGTCCCCATCCAGACTGAATCCTATCAATCACAAAGGTCTTTCAGATAATGAAATCAACTATGATTTGGATTCGGAAGATGAGTTTCATTTGGATGACGAATTGGACAACATCGATCCCAGAAGCATTAGTCAATCCACAAACATCTTGTTGGGTAAGGCTAAAGGTGTCGAAGGTAGGAAAAGCAACCGCCATAAGAGAGAAGACAGGGCCAAAGAGAAAGGGATTATTAGCATGTTGGAATTCATGAAAAAAGCCAAGGGAGATGGATTCTCCCTTGGTGCAAAATGAAGATAACTACTTGGAATGTCAGGGGACTTTTGGCCCCTAACAAAAGTCGCTTGGTCAAATGTGCTTTGGCTAGAATATTGAGTGAAGTTATTCTGCTGTTGGAGACCAAGCTAAATATGGACAAAGCATCAAGTTTTGTTTTTTCATGCAAAAATTGGGATGGTTTTTTTTCAAGAAGACAATGGTTCTGCGGGTGGATTGGCAACCTTATGGGACCTTGATAAAGTTTTAATTAAATTGATTCAAAAATATGAGAATTGGATTTACTGCTGGGTCAAATTTTTAAAAGAAGACCTTGAGTTTCCATCATTTAATGTGTATGGGCCTACCAAAACAAAGGACAAACTCAAAGTATGGACTGAAATTATGGAGCAAATCAAAACTATAGATTGGGAGAAAGCGATGGTGGTAGGGGATTTCAATGCATTGCTTGATATTGATGAAAAGAAGGGAGGTTTAAGAATGTCCAATCAAGTTATGCAAGACTTTAGGGAATTTGTTTCCAACAATCATCTTTTTGATCTGGTACCGAAAAATGGATGTTTTACTTGGACCAATAGAAGAGCAAAGTTTGCAAGCATTTCAAAGAGGCTTGATAGACTTTTTGTAGGACTGTTCTAGGTTGAATCTTTGTTTAACTTGGAATCAAGTATCTTGCCTATTTCCCTGTCAGATCACTTCCCAATTTGAACTTGCTTCAACGCTTCTCAAGCAAAGGTCAAGGGGAATTTCAAGTTCTTAAGTATGTGGTGGAGGGATCCTAATTTTCACAAAAATCTAGAGACATGGTGGCTAGAGAGCAATATTTTTGTTGGCACACCCAGCTTTTGTTTCTCTCAGAGGATGAAGTTTATCAAAGATAAAATAAAACTTTGGAATGTGGCCTCTTTCAAAAACATATTTGCTGAGAAAATTAGAATAGAGGAGGAGCTTGACCGCTTGAATAATTTGGTAATTGTTAATGGCATGTTGGAAGATGATTTCTTAACAGAAAAATAGTTAAAAAATGATCTTTCTGAAATTCTGCTTCGAGAGGAAATCTATTAGCGTGAAAAATCAAAGGAATTGTGGATTAGTGTGGGAGATGCGAACACCAAGTTTTTTCATGCATCGGTAAAGGCCAAACGAGGAAAAAACAGAATTGATTCCATCAAGAATTTGGAAGGGATGCAATTCTCGAAGATAGAGGAGATTGAGGAAATTGCAGTCAAATATTTCAAACAAATTCTAGGATCGGTGGATCGCTAGACACATGGTGGTTTCTCAAATTTGCTGGAGGTTATTGATAGAGAAGTAACTCTAGAGGACAACAAATATCTTATGCGCCCTTTCACGATCAAAGAAACCAAGGATGCCATTTGTGCGCTCCATCCCCACAAGGAACCAGGCCCAGACAAGGTGACTATGGAATTTTTCCAGAATTGTTGGTGCTTCATGGGAGAAGGCATCTGGAAGGTTGTTGAAGAATTCCGCAAGAAAGATAAGTTTGTCAAAGAAATCAACAACACCATGATTGCATTAATTCCCAAAAAGAAGACTTGTGAGACCATGGCCGATTATAGACAAATCTTGTTGTGCAATTCTCTATACAAAATCATATCCAAGGCTATGGTCAATAGATTGGAGATTATTTTGGACAAATTGATCTCACCTGAACAACATGGCTTCACACCGGAGAGGGAGATCGCAGACAGTATTATCTCTGTGGTAGAGACCATTCATACCATGAGTAGAGACACAAAGCATGGAATGATTGTGAAGCTAGATGTTAGCAAAGCCTATGACCGGGTAATTTGGACCTTTCTGTTTTGTATTCTAGAGAAATTTGGTTTTGAGAGAGGTTGGCTAAATTATATCAAACATTGTGTTTCTTCCATATGTTATTAGATCATTGTTAATGGCTCGGTGTGCAATTTCTTTCATGCCACTAACGGGTTAAGACAAGGAGATCCCATGTCACCCTTCCTATTTGTTTTGATGGTAGAAGCTCTTGGTAGAAATATTAAAAAGTTATTGGTCTGGGTAGCTAGAGAGGCATTTCAATTCATGAAGATCTAAATCCTGTATCTCATTCACAATTCTCTGATGACACTATTATTTTTGGAGAAGCCACAGAGAGGGAAGCAAAGACAATCAAAGCCATCTTGGAGGAATATGAGGTTGGCTCAGGGCAAAGCATGAACAAAACTAAGTCTGTGGTCTACTTAATCAATACTAGCAAGAGAAACCAATTGAAGATTGCAAACATTTTGGGTTTTTTCATATTGGTGAGTTCCCCATCAAATATCTTGGTGTGCAATTGTCTACAGGGAGATTCAAAAACAAGCTTTGGGAGGAGGTGATCAACAAATGTCACACCAAAGCGACAATGTGGAAAAACAAATAGCTTACACAGTTTGGAAGGATACAAATGATCAAGTCGGTATTGTCGGTTGTACCTATTTATTATATGTCATGTTTTAGATTATCCTCCAAAGCAGCAAATGATCTTGATGGATTACTTAAAAAAATTCTTGTGGGAAGGGTCCAAAGACAAGAAGAAAATCCCATTGATTAACTGGGATATGACTTTCTTAATCAAAGATGAAGGAGGGGCTGGTCTGAGGAAAATGAATTTGCACAATTTGGCACTTGGTGCCAAGTTGGCATGGAAAATGTACATGCACCCACAAAAAAATTGGTACAAAATTTTATCCAAAAAATATCTTGACTCTCCAGATCCGAAAAGAATCTTCACATTGGCAAACTCAGATGGAGGATCCCTTGTCTAGTGATTTATTTGAGAAAGTAGGAGAATCATAATGGATCATTTGACTTGGAAACTTGGCAATGACAAAAAGGAAAGGCTTTGGAGAGACTCATGGAATGGAGACACTCCCCTGGCTGAGGCTTTCAAGGACCAAGATTGGGTCAATCAAGTGGAAGCTATAGTCAACCCCTTTGTTGTAGACTATATGCAACACATGCCTAGCTCTACTGCCCTGATAGTCTGGAAAGTGGTGGGTGAATGGAACTAGTAAAATTGGAAGAAACTGGACGAATTGCTATGCAGTAAAAAAAAGATCCACTATAATTGTGAAGATGATAGTTTGTTGTGGTGTGCGGCCAAATCAGAAATGTATAAAGTGCAACAGGGATACGAATTACAAAGACATAGAGAGAAAGATATTGATTTGCCTGGGGCATTGTGTTGGCATAAAAGCATTCTACCTAAGGTGGGTGTTTTTTTGTGGATCGCATTGCATGGACATATTCTTACAGGGGAGAGACTAAAATTGATTGGCATCTTGGGACCCAACGTGTGCACATTATGTAAGAAGGATGGAGAGATGGTCAAACATTTACTTTTTTGGTGCCCCTACACAAAGCGATGTTGGGATTGGCTTCTTGATTGTTTGTAGTGTCATTTGGTTAGGAATCAGTTGCTAAAAGACTTTCTCTGCTCTTGGCCAATTAAGGCAAAGTCTTCCAATTGGGGTATTATTTGGTTTGTGAGTCCATCTATGTTGACATGGCACCTTTGGAAGGAGAGAAACCACCGTATTTTTAATGATGAGGCTATGGAAGTTGATGTCCTCATTCCAAAGATCAAACATGCCATCAAAGAAGTGGTTAATATTAAGACTCTTGGTAGAACTTATAAATCATATACAAAATGGGATATGGCTATGGAAAACATTTGGCTATTGTCGAAGAACAGCGACTACAAATTCTTTGACTCAAAATCCTATAGAAAAAATATTAAGTGGACTCCTCCTCCCTCTGGGTGTTTGAAAATGAATTTCGATGGGGCTTGCAGAGGAAATCGAGGTGAGTCTGGTTATGGGGAAATTATCCGTGATGAGCCTAGCAATATGGTGGGGGCTAAATATTACCCGATGGGTGTATTGACCAACAACATTGTCAAAGTAACATCACTCGAGGTAGGTCTTGAATGGTGTGTGGAGAATGGGGTTTACAAGGTTATGATTGAAGATGATTCACAGGTTATCCTCAATGGCATATCTAATCAGCAATTCACGAACTAGAAGCTAGATTGTTGGATCCCTAGGATTCAACATCTTATAGGGCTCATCTCTGAATGTACTTTCACACACTCATATGGAGAAGGCAACTCAGTAGCAGATTGCCTGGCCAACATGGGAATATCCAGTTCATTTTCCAGACAATTGTTTTCAGCAGATGAGATTTTGGATGCTCTACTGTAGATCTTGATCCAGGAGAAATCATCAATCCCTAGGTCAGGGATTGGGTAGATCTAATTTCCTTGTATTTGTATGATCGGGAGATAAGTTGAGTTCGAGGGTCTCATCATGTGGTGTGTGTGATGACATGCACATAATACAACACTATGCTTTATTTTCTTAGACATCAGAGGAAAATTTGCTTGGATTTCGTTCAAGTAATAACCTCAAAATTATTTCCCGACTAGCTATTTTAGTATGTTTGGAGGATTCACAGAGCAGTTTTCAGTTTAGTAACTTCTTGCAATGACCAGGTTTGTTTTTGAGGAGGCTTTCTACACAGTTGTTTCAGAATCATGGTTCATCACTTTGGGTTGAGTTGTATGTGTTGTGAAGAGTCTCTAGTAAAGCAATGTGACCGACTCTTCGACATTGATGTTGAAGGGCAGACAGTGATTGTTGCGATTGTTGAGGACGTGCTCAGTGAAGAAAGGCACTGGTGCGATGGTTTCACTTACGAGATCATTCTTTGCCTGCTAGTGGACATTCTTCCTTCCAAGGAAGCATGCATTAAGAAAATGGACGGGTTTGTCAGGGATGTGGATGCCAGTGTAGTAAGAAATGCCATCATGGAGTTGGAAGAGGAATGGGCGAGCATCTTGGGTCCTTTCTTCAATCCTGAGTGCTTCCTCTCGGATGTGGATGTTTCAAATTCTGAAGATGAGAACCAGGTTGTTGCGATAGAGTTGTAGACAAACAAGGAGAATTTTATGGGCAATGCATGGGATGTTTTTCGTGCAGGGGTCTCCACTAGCGAAATGGGTCCATTTCGAAGGATGATGAATGAAGATCTAGGTTGGCTGTCAGACAACAAAATTGAAAAGGTGGCAAATTTGTGTGTTCGTATTGCGACTATTCTGAGGCTTCTGTAGTGTCTTTGGCCTTTGATTGGTTGATGACTATTTTTTGTTTTTCTAGTATGGGCCATATCCTTTTTGGGGATCTGGTGCATATGTAATACTTTTTATTATCAATATAGGGTTCTATCCCCATACTTGATAGCACTTATCTAAAAATAAATAAAAAATTAAGTTATTTATACATAAATAATTTGTATGATGCCTTTGGGGATGACCCCGTAGCGTGACAGTAAGTCACGAGCCTTGTTGATAGGGTGGTCACAATTTCAAAACTCATGCCTTTCATCCCATAGGTGCCCCCAACAAGGTACACATTGATAACATGGAGACATAGACGATGACGTGGAGGGAACTGTTGGAAGAAGCAGTGTGCATTGGATGAGAGATATAAAGAGAGGGCACTGCCACCATGGAGAGATAAGCAGATAACTACGCGTGATGATGGAGAGATAAGGTGTCACCTACATGCAGTGATGGAGAGATAAGGTTTCACCTATGTGAGGAAAAAGATATATAAGGGTGAGATGCTATGCACATGCACCAGAGTGATAAGGTGGAGATGCCATACATGCATAATGGCAAAAAACATCTCTAAGGATGAGGTCCCTCACAAATGTGGCCTCACTGTTTCATAGCTCTAGTCAAAAGCGTTAACATCTTTGGCCCCTTAGAAACCAAAAAAAATATAATAGGATGCCTCATTCTCCAAGGTCAAGTTTTGAAAATGAAGACCAATGAAGAGAAAATTGAAGAGAATATGCTTGAAATTATATGAGAATGATGTGAACAAATAAAAAATGCACAAAAAGAGGAAGTAAGAAGTCTTACAACTAAAGAGCAATACAAATAACAAAAGAGAGAATATGCTCAGAATTATATGAGATAATGACGTGAACAAATGACTAATGCACATAGACAAAAAGAAATGACTCATCGAAACCAAAATGATAGAGAAATAAGTGTTAAACATAGGGCAATTATGACAGTGGAAGAGGTTGAAGTGGAAATGAGATGACATGTAGATAAGATGATAGCACATTCAACTCTAATCTTACCTCTTCTTCAACAATTTATTTCAAGTTCTTAGATATGACTATCACCTTCCCATTATAGTCTATAACACATTCATTCTTAGTTTTAATAAAAAATTGACTTATTTAGATTGAACATTTCCTAGAGTTGTGCATCATCCTCTTGAGATGTTGGATCTTACAAAATTATATTTATAGTGGAGATAGACATATATAAATGTTTGAGGTGCCTAATAAAATTTATTCCATCCCTTCTTCTAATCATAGAGCTAGGATACACACACACAACAATTCCAACAACATCATCTTGAGCATCTTATTATTGTTATTCACAATCTAATTAATGGGTTAAAGAGAATTAACGTTTCAAAATTAAGAGGTCATGTTTTATAATAACCCTTGATATTATTTTAAATCATATTTGGAGATTTATTTTAACTTCTATTTCAAAACTTACAAAATATGAAAACACATAAATCATGTTTATCGATAAGCTCACCAAACATACAATAACACCACTTGAAGAAAGGGAGTGGTGTTGGAGCACCTAAGGGTTGAAATGCCCTTAACTAGTTTTGGCTTGTGAGACCTTCCAATGGTCATGTAAATACATAAGGACTAGCTCTAGTCCATTTGTATAGTTGTTTCTTTGCAGTTTTTGAAAATTTTCCTTATCAGCAAGACCTACCCCGATCGACAAGTCTTATCCTGATGAGGTCGCCAATGTTTGGAGTGTTGTTATCAGGTATCGGCTAAGAGTGGTTTACACTTACCCCGATGACCCCATAAGTTGATTGGTGTTTAGAAAGTTGTTATCGCATATCGAGGGGAGTAGTTTCAAGTTACCCCGACAACCCGATGAGAAAGCATAGGCATGGAGTAGAGCCATCAGGTATCGGAAGAAGCCGTTTCAAGTTACCCTGATGACTCAATGAATTAGCATTGGCTTGGAGCGCGTTCGCTAGATGGAGTATCAGAGATCAGCAAGAGGGGTTTTCACCCTACATCGATAACCTGATGAGACTGACTCCCGTGCTAAGTTGCTATGGGCCATTGGAAGTCCAGTTGTGAAGTTTCCCTTATGACCCAATGGAAAGTGCAAAGTGGCGTGTGTCACCATTGGACATCGACAGCCCCGTGTTGGTGTTATCGTGATGCCTGATAAGAAGTGCAGAGCGCAGAAAGTTGTCATCAGCCATCGGAAGCCTAGATTTGTTGTTACTCTGATGCCCAATAGGAAGTGCAGAGAGAGGAAAGTTGTCATTGGCCATCGGAAATTAGGATTTTTTGTTATGTCGATGGACCGATGGAACTTGTGAAACAATTGCAAATGGAAAACCGTTGGTAATGAGATTTATCTCATCCAATAGGAGGAGTTCCCAAAAGAGGATGGAATGTATAAAAAGACCCAATGGGCATATGTAAGAGGCTAATGGTAAATCGTGAATCATGGATGGTTGATCATTTGATCGTGGATCATTGATCATTGTTTGTCGATTGCCTCAGAGAACACATTTTGTTTTTTTGAAATGCAATAGAGAAGTCCCTTTTCTGGTTTTCAATTCGAGATTAATTTCTGTTCGTTTTACATATACTGTTAATGTAATTGTTTCTTTTCTCTGTTATGTGAGTTACTATTTGAACACGTGAATAAACTTGGGGTTTGTAAATAAAGCTTTCCTTTTTAGTTTTTGTTCCCTATTTTCAATAACCATATGGCTCTGACTTGAAACTCCACAAGACCATTGGAGATTGTCAAATAGAGCTAGATATGTATAGTAGGTTTTCATTTGAAACAGACCAGGAAATGGCAATTGCCATTTCTGCAAATTGGCCCTAGGCGAGCTTGGTGATAGTCTGGCTAGGTGTCAGTAATTTTGAAGGAGATAACTTGAAAGGGAAGGAAACTGTCGAGAACTAGGAAAAGATCCAGAAGGCTACAAGCCTAAAAATGAGACATTGTGTAACCAAAGGGGGAAAGTTTGATAAACCAAACAAGATGGGTGGTTTTGCAAAGAGAGAAGGAATGTATGTCCTACATCTCTGCAAGGATTTAGTGAACAAGCTTACTTTGTGAGCTTGAGGAATGTGAGATAAGCAAACAAATGGTAGGGAAGCCCTTAGAAGTCTAGAGGGGTAGACTTGGAACTCGAAAAGGGAAAGAAGCAAACCATCAAAGAAACCTAATTGATGGCAAACTAGGTAGCCTCCCTATCATATTGGTATTAGAGCAAGTTTAGACTTGGGAAGAAAGTAGTGGATGTCAGGCACTGATTCAGTAGGAGAAAATAGTCTCAGAATGGTGACCAATGTGGAGTTAGCCAAGAAGGTAGAAGATCAAGACGAAGAAAATAGGCTCCTCAGAGAAATATTGTTACAACTAGAGAGAAAACTAGACGTAGTTGAAGACAAAATTGAGAAAGTGACAATCAAGGTCAATGAGGGGAAGGGAAAAGAAGTTGTAGAAGAGGATAGGACTCCTGAACCAGACCCTGTTCTACCTGAAGAACATTTCCTTAAAGCCATTAAAGCCTTAGGAGGAAAATCCCTAGAAGGAGTGCCATTTTTTTGTGGAAAAATGGAGCTTGAGGTAGTCCTAGAATGGATAGAGGGATTGGAGAATCACTTTGAATGTGATGGAATTAGTGAGGCACAAAAGGTGAAGGTGGCCAAGTCTAGATTGAGAGGGGCAACATTGACTTGGTGGAAATTTATTCAAGAAGAGAGGGAAAATGAGGGCAAGAACCCCATAGCTACTTGGAAGGGCATGTTAGCCAAGGTGAAAGAGGCATACATCCCTAAAGATTATGAAATCCAGTTGCACAAGAGGAGACAAAATTTGAGGCAAAGAGATTTGGAAGTGAGCAACTACACTGAGGAATTTCAGAAGTTGTGTTTGAGATCCAAGGTGGTAGAGGATGAAAGAATCAAGGTAGCCAAATACTTGAATGGCTTGAGATGAAATATTCAAGAGGAGTTGAGTTTGTTATGTCCTAACACTATGCATAAGTGCTATCAATTGCCATTGAAGGTGGAGGAAAAGAGTAAAAAGAATCAAGAACAAAGCAACAAAGGAAGAGGTAGAGGAAAAGATGGTAGAGGTCAAAGAGGTAGTTTTTGTGGAAGAGGAGCAAATCAAAGGTCCCAAGGAGAGTCCAAAAATATAGAGAAAATTGAGGATTCACATAGAAAGAACAGCTATAGAGGAAGGGGATCATCTAGCAACCCAGGAAGAGGTAGATCTAGTGTACCTGGAATAGGGTCCTACTTCTCCACCATGAAGTGTTACAATTGCCAAAAGTTGTGTCACCCTACCTATAGATGTCCAGAGAAATCTTCTTCATCACAAGAAAGTGAAAGAAGAGTGACATATGTGCAAGAAGATGCAAAAAGTAGCAAGACACAAGGTGTGAGTTTAGCTCTTGAAGATGGAGAAAATTTAATGATGAGAAGAGTCCTAATTAAGGAACTGATCAAAGAAGAGCTTTGTTTAGAATCAAATGCATGGTCCTTGGTAAGGTTAGTAGAGTGGTGATAGACTCAAGATCTATTGACAACATTATGTCAGAGGAAGCAGTAAGTAAATTGAAGTTGAAAAGAATCCCACATAGTAATCCATATAGGGTCACTTGGCTCAACAAGGAGCAGCATGTGGTTGTAAATGAACAAACATGGGTTGAGTTCAACATAGGTAGTTATAAGGATAAAGTCTTGTGTGACATCCTGCCTATGGATGCTTGCCATCTACTTCTTGGTAGACCATGGCAGTTTGACAAAAAGGCCATTCACAATGGAGAGAAGAACTCTTATTCTTTCTAGAAGGATGGAGTTACATACCATATTCAGTCCCTAAGTGATGAAGGAGAGAGCAGCAAAACTAAAGGCCCAAATGCGTTACTGGTAGGTGAAAAAGAGTTCATTAAACTCTCAAGGAAGGAGAAGGAGTGGGGTTTGCTCTTATAGTAAAACCAAAGGAAGAAAAGAAAGAAAAGAAGGTTCAAATACCTCATGAAGTGCAATAGATACTAGACAACTTCAAAGTGATCATAAGTGATGGAGCACCAGCAACCCTACCACCTATTAGAGCCATAAGTCATCAGATTGATTTCATTCTAGGAGCATTATTACCCAACAAAGTAGCCTACAAGATGACTCCCAAATAGAGAAAGGAAGTGGCTAGACAAGTCCAAGAATTGTTGGACCAAGGGTTGATAAAGAAGAGCATAAGTCCTTATGCCGTACCTACAGTGTTAGCACCCAAGAAAGGAGGAACATGGAGGCTATGCATAGATTCAAGAGCCATAAATAGAATCACTATCAGGTATAGATTTCCTATCCCAAGAATTGAAGACTTGATGGATTGCTTGGGAGGTGCAAAGTACTTCACTAAGATTGATCTCAAGAGTGGATACCATCGGATCAGGATAAAAGAAGGTGATGAATGGAAAACAACCTTCAAAACCAATGAAGGACTTTATGAGTGGCTTGTTATGCCATTTGGTCTTAGTAATGCTCCCAATACATTCATGAGACTCATGAATGAAGTGCTGAAAGATTTTATTGGTAAATTTATTGTTGTATACCTAGATGATATCTTAATTTTCAGTAGAATTAAAGAGGAACATCTAGAGCATCTTAGTATTGTATTGCAAAAATTGTACGGTGAGCAACTAACAATAAACTTGGAGAAGTGTGAGTTTATGAAGCAAGAACTTGTCTATCTTGGATTTGTAGTTTCAGGAGGAGATTTGAAGATGAACACATCAAAGGTAGAAGCCATCACAATTTGGCCAACACCAAAGACAACAAGTAAAGTAAGAAGTTTTCATGGTTTGACACAGTTCTACAGGAATTTTATTAGAGGGTTCAGTGAGATTTGTGCACCCATGCTGGATACCATCAAAGGAGGAGTTAAAACTAAGTTTCAGTGGACCAATGCAGCTAACAAAGGGATTGAACTTTTAAAACAAAAGGTAGCTACACAACCAGTACTCATTCTTCCTAGTTTTGATAAGTTGTTCACAATTGAATGTGATGCAAGTAATATAGCAGTTGGTGTTGTTTTGAGTCAAGAGAATAGACTTGTAGCTTTCTTTAGTGAGAAGCTCAATGATTCCAAGAAGAAGTATTCATCCTATGATCTCGAGCTATATGCTCTAGTCCAAGCTCTTAGGAAGTGGAGGCACTACTTGTTACTTAAGGAGTTTGTTGTTTACATAGATAATCAAGCTTTAAGTTTTCTGAATTCACATGATAAGTTGAGTCATAGGCATGTTAAATGGGTGGAGTATTTGCAATCATATACTTTTTTCTATTAAGCATAAGAAAGGATAGTGTAATAAAGTAGCAGATGCTTTGAGTAGAAGGCTACTAACAGTGCAACAAGTGTAGATTCAGAGTATTGGAGTTGATTACTTCAAGGATTTGTATCCCAATGATGAAGATTTTGTAGCCATCTAAAAATAGAAAACACACATTGGAAGGCGAGGAGATGGCAGTGTTGATTGATGTGATGTAGATCATCATTCCAGAAAAGTAGATCCGATCAAATTTGATGCAGAATGAGTTGGTGGAGGAAAACCCTAGCACACCACCGTTTGAATGTTTCTTTTGGTGGGAACATTAAGATATAAATATGTGAACTCAAGACTCAAGAGGATTGATGCTGAATGCTAGTGGTGAGAAGTGTAAGTTTCTGAGAAAGCAGAGAGAATTAAATTTGAGAAATATCTCGCTGAAAATTAGAGTTTCTGAGTGCTAGCAGGCTAAACCGGTGAGAGGTTCTAACAAACAGAGACAGAGTAACCGGTGAACTATTATAGTCTTAACAGTCAAGCGTACCAGTAGGGATTGAAAGGTTAGGAAGGCATCCATGTGTGGTATTGTATAGGGTGAGGTATAGAGAAAGAGAAGAAAGGTAGAGAGTAACTGGTAAGTGATTAGAGAGAGCAATCTAATAACCGACAGTGGAAGAACTAGTGAAACAAAGGAGGCTAGTAACTGACAGACATCAGTTAAACAGATGTTGCAAAACTCATTTCAAACAAGGTACTATTATTGTATCAAGTTGTATTTCATTGTATTACACCGAGTTGGTGCTTGGTGTAGGGGTTGGTGCTCCTTAGGTTGGTACCCTAAATCAGTAGGGGTTGGTGCCCTAAATCATTGTAATCCATTATTTTATTGTGAGGCTGGATTGGAGCAGTAGACTCCAACAACATTTCTCACCGAGGTTTTTCCCATATTAGGTTTTCCTCATACATCTGGTGTTGTGATTTGTGCATTTGTGTGTTTGCCTTTTTGATATCCTCTCATATCTTACCGGTTTGATTACTTAGTGCTTAGGTTGTTAACTGGTACTCAAAGCTTGGTCTAAAAGGAAGAGATTTCTTAGGAACCATTGATTCACCCCCCCTCTTAGTGGTACATTGTGTTCAACAATTGGTATCAGAGCAATAGATTCCTGGTTGATCAAAGCTTTCTCTAGCTTGGGTAGATTCTAGTCAAAGAACATAATGGCAAGAAATTAGTCTGCCTCCTCAAAAGCTCCCATGTTTGCTGGAACTAACCATGCCTTCTGGAGAAGAAGGAGATGGAACTAACTATGCCTTCTGGAGAAGAAGGATGGAGACCTATCTTTCCTATCTTGGTTTTGATGTGTGGATGTTTGTCAAGAATGGGTATATTGTCCCTAGTGTTCCTCCCATAGATCCGGATGCTAAGAAGGAGTATGAGAACAATGCAAAGACTAAACATGCTATTCTAAGTGGGTTGTCAGATAATGAGTTTGTCAAGGTCATGCATTGCTCATCTGCCAAGGCGAATTGGGATAAATTGCAGAGATTATTTGAAGGAGATGCCAAAGTCAAAGAGGCCAAGATGAAATCACTAAGAGGTCATCTTGAAGGTTTGAAGATGAAAGATGAAGAAAAGATTGTAGACTACCTTCATAGAGTAGATGAAACTGTGAACACCATCAGAGGACTTGCAGAGGAAATTGCTAATGAAATTATTGTCAAAAAGGTACTTAGATCACTCACATCTAAGTATGATACTAAGGTCTTTGCTATAGAGGAAGCCAAGAACATGAAAAACTTCACAATGGATGAGTTATTTTGCTCCTTAACTGCTTAAGAGATAAGGACAACCAAAGAAGGATCTTCAGGGAAAGAGGTAGCTTTAAACTCCATCAAAAAGGGCAAGGAAGAGGTTACTCATAAAGGAACCAGTGAAGGCTCAGATGCAAAGGTAGAAAAATTTGTCAGAAAGCTCAAGAGAGGATGTGGTAAGTATAAAGGAAAGTTACTACTCAAATGCTTCAACTGTGGTAAAGTTGGACACTTTGTTGCAAAATGTCACTATAATGAAACCGTTGGAGATGAGCAAAGGCGTTTTGGCAGATCTGTGGGTAAAGACAAAGAGAGGAAAGTCTACCAACAAGGAAGAAGAAGCCACCAGAAGCAGAACAAGTTATATACCATTGAGGATGATGCCACATATGAAGAAAGTGCATCAGAAGATGACTGCCATGAGGATGAAAGAGAAGTTAATCTCTTTATGGCACTAGATGAACCAGCTGGTGAAGATGAGGAAGAAGAAGACATTGAAGCTCAAGTGGATCTAGAAGGTGAGCTCATAAGTGCACTTAAGGAATTAAGTAAGACAAGAAGAGAACTCAAGAAGGTCAAGCTTGGTACAATAGAAGAACCAAGACCTCTTGAAGCAATCCTTGGATGAATCCAATCAAGTTTTTTTTGAATTGAAACTCTAGTTGGAAGAAGCCAAAAGGATATGTGAAGTTACATACTTTGACTTGATGAAGAAGGAGAGGGTGCATCAAAATCTGGAAGAAGAAATTGTGAAGCTCATAAAGGAGCTTGAAAAGAGTAAGGATGAACTTAAAATGAGGAGCAAGTATGAGGGTAGTACTGAAGCCTTGGACAAGATGCTGAGAAAACAAAAGCAATCTAAGGATACTCGTGGCTTAGGATTTGAAGAAGGACAAAGTTAAAACAACAAAGACACATCCGGTAAGCAGATACAATTCACTTCTTCAAGTGAAGGTGAAGATAATAGAACATTCACTATAAGTAAAGATATTGGTAAGAAGACTTATGCAGAAGCTGCAAGAAACAATCCCACAAATCAGTATGCTCAATCAATGAACTGGAGGCCACACTCAATGTACCAAAATGCAGATCTTAGGAGCAAAGCAAAGGTTGATCATGAAGGGTTCACTAGAGCTAGCAGCATGAAAGGAAGACCCCTAGTGAGATAGATGTTTGCAGGACCAAGGCAACCAAACCGATATGTACCAAACTAAATCATGGTTATTGTTACTAGTGTAACAAGTTTGGTCATAGAATTGGTGCTTTAGATTGATGAACAAGCCCCCTATTAGTGTTGCAAGTAGAAATCCATTTAATGCACTCTGGGATATGAATGTTGTCTGTTATCAGTGCAATGGATTTGGTCACAGAAGTTTTGAATGTAGGAAAATTAAACCGGTGTCCTACAATAGTTTTAAAGATTCATCTTATAATGTAAATATGAAATGGTATAACCGTCAAGAGTTCGAACATATTTCAAAGCATTGGAAGCACAATAAAATCAAGCAAAGAAAGGAAACTCTTGATTATAAACCGGTAGTTAAAAAAGATAAAGAAGTTGTAGTAGACAAAAAGAAAGAATACAAACTAGTTTGGGTTGAGAAATAAAAGGACAAAACAGAATCAAGTCTGATTGTGCAGACTACTCTACATGCAAAAAGAAGAAACTTGTGGGTTGTAGACAATGGCTTTTCCAACCATATGACCGGTCATAAAAAGAAATTTATCAAGCTTGAAGATTAGAACAGAGGTTCAGTAAGATTTGGAGATAATTCATCCATCAAGATAAAAGGAAAAGGTACTCTGAATATAGATGGCAAATTGAAGGCACATGATGTATATTATGTGGAAGGCCTAAAGCATAATTTGTTGAGTGTGAGTCAGATGTGTGACACATGTTATAAATTCACCTTTGAATCTACCGGTTGTCAGATAAAGAAGGAGAGTATCGGTCAGGTTGTAGTAGAAGGTAAGAGGACAGATGGAAATGTATACAATCTGAAAGAATGTTTTGAATCCCAATGCATGTTTGGACAAGTGGATGAAAGCTGGTTGTGGAATAGGAGATTAGGCCACATAAACTTTGATAATATAGTTATAGTAAGCAAAAAGGGTTGTGTGAGAAATATACCACCAATCATCAAATCGGTAAGCACATTTTGTGATGGATGTGTGAAAGGAAAGGAGACTAAGGTGAGCTTCAAGACAAAAGAACAGAACACCTCAAGACCACCTGAACTTGTACATACAGATCTGTGTGGTCCAACTAGGACAAGAGCTCTTGCTGGTGAAAGATACTTTATGCTCCTCATTGATGATTACTCAAGAATGACATGGGTCACCTTCCTATAGGATAAATCACAAGCATTTGATAGATTCAAGATCTTCTAGAAGACGGTAGAGAATGAAAGTGGATGCAAGTTGAAATGCCTAAGATCAGACCGAGGTGGAGAGTTCACATCAAATGAGTTTGAAGATTACTGTGAAAGACATGGAATCATAAGACAATACTCAACCCCCAAGACACCACAAAAAAATGGCATGGTAGAAAGGAAGAACAAGATAGTCAAGGAGATGGCCAAAACCATGTTGAATGAGGCAAGTTTACCAGATATGCATTGAAAGGAAGCGGTTCATACTGCAGCATATACTTTGAACTAGGTTTAGTTGAGAACAAATAGGAATATGACACCTTATGAACTGTGGTATGACTGGAAACCATCATTCAAATACTTCAAAGTATTTGGAAGTAAATGTTTTATCAAGAGAGACATGGATGGTTTAGGTAGTTTTGATTCCAGGAGTGATGATGGGATCTTCCTCGGTTACTCAACTCACAGTAGGGCCTACAAATGCTACAATAAAAGACTAAGAAGAGTCATTGAGAGTTTGTATGTAAGAGTTGATGAGGATATTCATAAAGGAAAGCAAGCACAAGTGAACTGGTATGATGATTTCGATGATGAAGGTGAAGAAGCTCAGTCAGACAATGAACCGAAAGAAGCATCCAATAAGGTCCCTAACCGATATGTGTAGAAAAATCACCTGGAAGAGGAGATTTTTAGGTAATAAGAGTGATGGTGTGCAAACTAGAAGAAGGCTTGCCCAGAATGATGAACAGGTTAATTTCTGCCTCATGACTGAAATGGAACCTAAGACATTCAATGAGGCCAACAAAAGTCAGAAATGGATGATTGCAATGGAAGAAGAGTTGCAGCAGATTGAGAAGAACAAGACTTGGGAATTAGTCCCTAGATTGACAGACAAGAACATCATTAGCACCAAATGGATCTACCAGAACAAGATGAATGAAGAAGGTAAAATTGTTAGGCATAAAGCTAGACTTGTGTGCAAGGGTTACTGTCAAGTAGAGGGCATTGATTTTGAAGAAACATTTGCACTGATAGCTAGACTAGAAGCTATTAGGATGTTTCTAGATTTTTCAGCTTATAAGGGTTATAAGGTATATCAAATGGATGTAAAATCTAGGTTGGAGTTCAAAGTTGGGTCCCAATCCCGTGGAAGTCTACGGGTTGGGAAAATTACTGACTAGAAATGTGTGCTCATTTTGGTTCAGGCACCCGAAGCAAAATTGGCACCCGACTTTTACAAAATGGGCACCCGTTTTGTAAATGTATTTAATTTTTTTTAAGGCATTTTTTCCTCATTTTCACTGTTTAGAAAATAGGTAGGCGATTTGAGGAAGCACGGGTGGCCATTTTCAACTTGCCAACCGACCCCCCAAACCATTTTTTTCCTCATTCCAGGTACGTACCTTTGTTTTTTATTTTTTTTCATTTTTTATTATTATTTTTCTAAAAACATGTTAATTTATGTCATTTTTTAACTGTGGTGAGTAGGTTAAAATTTTAAAGTTTGAAAAATGTTTTTGTTTAATAGTGCAAATTTTTTTATTAGTTATATGTTTAAAATAGTTGTTTTTCATTTTCAAATATTTTAGAAAACCTGAAAAATAAAAAATAGTTAAAACTTAAAACCCTAGGTAGAAAACAAAAAAAACTGTAAATGAACAATAAACCCTAGACATAAAACAAATGGACAATAAACCCTAGATAGAAAACAATTGAACAATAAACCCTAGGAAAAAAATGAACAATAAACCCTAGATAGAAAACAAACAATAAACTATAGATAGAAAATGAACAATAACCCCCTCTCTCTCTCATTACCTACTCTCTCTCTCTCTCTCTCAATCTCTCTCATTACCCCCCCCTCTCTCTCTCTCTAGGACTTTTTTAGTACATCCCAGGACCTCTTAAGACATTATAGGATTCCTTAATATATCCTAGGACATCTTTTGATCTTGTAAGAAACCGAGAACCCTTTAATACATCCTACTACATTCTTAGACCCATTTTCACCCAAATGCTTTATATATTTAAATGTTATACATGTGTATAGTTAGATGTTTAAATGTTTAAATTTCTTTTTGATATGTTGAAATGTTACATTCTATATGTTTCTAATGTTACGTATAAATGTTAAACATGTATAGTTAGAAGTTAAAATAATATCCTAGGACCCCTTAGTATAACCTAAGACCTTTTAAGATACCTAGGACCCCTTAGTAGGACCTTTTATGACATAAGATTCCTTAGACCCATTTTCACCCCAATGCTACATATATTGAAATGTTATACATGTATAGTTAGATGTTTATATGTTTAAATTTCTCTCTCTCTCTCTCTTTATATATATATATATATATATAAATCTCTCTCACTCTCACTCTCTCTCTAGATCGCACTCACTCTCTCTCATTACCTACTCTCTCTATCTCACTCACTCTCTCTCATTAGCTACTCTCTCTCTATCTCTCTCTCTCACTCACACTCTCTCTCTATCTCGCTCACTCTCTCATTACCTACTCTCTCTCTATATCACTTACTCTCTCTCTCTCATTAGCTACTCTCTCTCTATCTCACTTACTCTCTCTCATTAGCTACTCTCTCTCTCTCTCACACACTCTCTCTATCTCGCTCACTCTCTCTCATTACCTACTCTCTCTCTCTCTATCTCACTCACTCTCTCTCATTAGCTACTCTCTCTCTCACTCACACTTTCTCTCTATCTCACTCACTCTCTCATTACCTACTCTCTCTCTCTCTCTCTATCTCACTCACTCTCTCTCTCTCTCTCTCTCTCTCTCTCTTTATGAACTCTATCCTCTATTCTCTCCATCCCTCATTCACTCTCTCTCACTCATTGTCTTTCAAATTACCTACTCTCCCTCTCTCTATATCTCTCTTTATTTTAATTATGCGTAAAAGTTTAAATGTTTAAATGTATATTTGTAAATGTATTTAATTATAAGTTTTTTTTGGAAGGTGAAATGTAAATTAAATAGTAATTGTAAATTTTCATGTTTGTATATACATGTGTATAGTTAGATGTTTAAATGTTTATTTATTTTTGATGTGTTGAAATTCTACATTCTATATGTTTCTAATGTTATGTATAAATGTTCTCACTCACACTCTCCCTCTATCTCACTCACTCTCTCATTACCTACTCTCTCTCTCTATCTCACTCACTCTCTCTCATTAGCTTCTCTCTCTCTCTCTCTCTCTCTCTCTCTCTCTCTCTCTCTCTCTCTCACTCACACTCTCTCTCATTACCTACTCTCTCTCTCTCTCTCTCTCTCTCTCTCTCTCTTTATGAACTCTATCCTCTTTTCTCTCTCCCCCTCATTCACTCTCTCTCACTCATTGTCTCTCAAATTACCTACTCTCCCTCTCTCTCTAGCTCTCTTTATTTTAATCGTGCATAAAAGTTTAAATGTTTAAATTTATATTTGTAAATGTTGTATTTAATTATAAAGTTTGAATGTTTAAATTTATATTTCTAAATGTTGTATTTAATTATAAAGTTTGAATGTTTAAATTTATATTTCTAAATGTTGTATTTAATTATAAAGTTTGAATGTTTAAATTTATATTTCTAAATGTTGTATTTAATTATAAAGTTTGAATGTTTAAATTTATATTTCTAAATGTTGTATTTAATTATAAAGTTTGAATGTTTAAATTTATATTTCTAAATGTTGTATTTAATTATAAGTTTTTATTTTGAAGGTGAAATGTAAATTAAATAGTAATTGTAAATTTTCATGTTTGTATATATATGCAGATTATATTCACATAATGGATGAGTTTGACATAGATGAGCTGTTAGGTCAGATGCCACCTCCACCCCCTCCACCTCCACCTACTCCCGAGGAGTTGAGGAGAGCATGAGGAGGAATATTGCTTCCCTCTTGAGAGATATTAGTACCATTAGACATGATCCTCATCCTCCTCAGCAGCTACTACGCCTTGCAGATAGTAAGCAAGGCATTGTCCATTCTGTACAGAAATTGGATGGGGAGTTGGATAGATATCACATGTTTAGAGATTCCATGCATGCTTATTATTCTGATGGACTATATTGTAAACAAGTCAATGAGTTAAAAATAACAACAAATGATTTGAAATGTTATTTTTTGAACCCGAAAATGGGTGGAGATAGATTCAAAAAAGTCACGTATATCTATTAGATGGTGTAGGCACTCGCAGATAGTTGCACACTTTTGGGAGCATTGGTGGATGGTATTTGACCATCCACCAAACTCTAATCATGAGGTGCTGATGTATTTTTTGAAAAAAATATGGGCAGAATTTGAATTGGGTTAAAAACCTAATTACTTTGACATCAGATCATTTCAAGGGATTGGTTGAGGCATGCCATAGGATAGGCCAGGGGCCAAATTGAGTGATAGAGTTAGAAATCATGTGCGTGATGATCCTCTTTTTCCTCTTCCTGCACCAGTTATTCCTGCACCCGTTCATCATCGAGCAGTTGAATCTTCTCTTAGTTCACTGAGTACCCTTTCGGGCAATTTGTTAGAGAAGTTGCACCAGGTGAGGGCTGCCCCCATCATAGCACATGTTTGCATGAGCTGTGGGGGTATATGTATAGGTCCCTAGAGTGATGGTGATCCCATCGATGCTGATGCGACCCATGGTGGATATGATGATGTTGGCGAGGTTGTAGATGATTGTGTCATATCTTCATATGTTAATCTCCTGTGTGTAGACGATGATCATCCTACAGAGGTACAAATTTATTTATATAATTTATAGTGTGATATTAAATTCAATATATATACACATATGAACCATAGCATGAGTCATTTTTTTCTTATCAGAGGAGGGTTCATACCACGTCATGGAGGGAGCCCCATCATCTTACCTCCATACCTTGAGATGTTGGTGCCCTGTTTACGATATGCAGTTTCATCTAGATACATTGAAGTATATTTAAAATAAACAATTAAAACTTGAATTTAATAATGCGTATGATATTTTTTTTTCAATTTTGTAGGGTGTTTCGAGTAACATTGAGGTTGGCAGTTCTTTGCGCCCTGGCCCATCGATCACAGAGGCTCAACCTCATATACCCCTAGTATGTTTTTTATCCATTAATTTTGAGTGTTTATATGCTTACTAATTTATGTACAACTCTAATTCATGCCTATTTTTTGCAATTGTAGGATTTTGGGTTGTCTGATGATGCATCACGTGTATGTCCTCACCCATCAGTGACTTTGGCTGCACATTAGACACCATGTGTATGTTTTTCTTCTATAAACTTCTTCTCATTATATACTTTATAATTTATGTATATACAAGTTTGATTAGTTCTTTATATATGTTGTTCAGGTCGACACTACTATCACTCTTGGTATGGCTACGAGATTGAGCCAAATGCAACCATCGACATTGTCATTTGAGGTCATGATTAATTTTTTTTTTCTAATTTGTGTATTGTGTACATGTCTTTTATAGGGATTACCGAAATTGATGTAATGTTTTTTTGTACAGGACTTGATTGCAACCACTTTCTTTGTTCAAGAGAGTGGACCTCCTTGTACCACTGAGGGCATTACAAAGCACGGTCGTATGGTAATTTATTTTAAATATTCATTATTTAATTACTTTATAAGTGAATTATGAAAATAATTTGAATTAAACACACATAACTTCTTCTCATGTTATCTTTTAATAATGTACAGGAGGGCGCAGGCATTGATATTGCAGACACATAGGATGGTGCATCTCAGTAGAACATCTAATAGGATGATGCATCTCAATCATCTTCACATGGAGTGAAGAGGACTACAGATCAAATGCACAAGAGATCTTCGATTATATATGTTAGAGCATGTTATGTTATTATATTATGGACTTTTTATGATGACACTTGCTATGTTATCAAGACTTGTTATTATGTTATTTGGACTTGTTATTATGTCATTTCCTTGTTATTATTTTATCAAGACTTGTTATTATGTTATTGGGACTTGTTAAGTTATTTGGACTAGGACTTGTTATTATGTCATTTCCTTGTTATTATGATATCAGGACTTGTTATGTGATTAAATATATCATTCATTGTTATGTGATTTGGTGCCCTCTAGTATGATTTTTTTGCACTTTACTTGTACAAGACATTTGTATGTCGTGTTGTCATTCTAGGCTCACACATGCATCCTAGGTAGAAAATAATCATACTAAAATATTTAACACATGAACATGATATGATATCTAAAACTATTAAAGACAAATATTATATGACATGCACATATTCTCCAATACCATATTCCATTCTAGAGGCTCGCACATGCACATGACATGACATTATTAAAGATCAAAGATAAAACTAATAATTATGAAAAGACATTGTAATCTTAACTAGAAGCATAGGTTGATGAAAAATATAATAGTTATGAAATTTAATAGAAATAAAATAAAATTCAATTAACTATGAGAGGAGAAAAAATATAACCTAGAACAATGTGATAGGTAGTTTTAAATCTTGCATGTTCACATAAAGGTCATCAATTTTGTATAATAAAATAATAGAACAAACAATGCAATATAAACTCTAAACTTATTAAAAGAGATGAGAATGATAATTGAAAATGTGATAGATAAGGAATACTCAACTATTTATTGGGAATTTATTATGTGTAGAAAAATCATGACACATTGTTGACATTAAGCCAAATCTATTTTCTAATATACATATAAATTAAAGACACACATGACATATATGTAAATGCTTATGATAATGTTGTATCTATTGATGTGGATGTAATATAAAATAATTGGTGCATTCTTGACATGGATGCAATAAAATTAGAATATGAAAAAATAGGATGAAGTTGTTGAATAGTGTTGCCCATTCAAAATGATTACTATGGTGGAATTATAACATAGACTTGGTATCATTCATTATTATGTACTTATTTGTTCATGTAATTGACAAGATGAATTGATTTTATGAGAACTAGATTAGAGTAGAACATATACATACATATATATAAACAATCATCAACTTATTTATATTGAATGAAGTTACATCAATTGACATGAAAAAATAACTATCAACATCAAAAACTATCATCATCAATTAGTGAACATAGGGCCAATGTACACAATTTATTTATTTAACAAAAGTAGATGAATAAAATGTTGTTTATGAAACCAAAATTATATCAATGCACACATGTTCTTCTAGGGGTCTTGCAAAAAAAAATTAATGTTCAAATGTCATTACAAATATATGTTTTAAAGTAAAGTTCAATTTACGCTACAAAAAGTTAAATGTATTTTATTCAGTCTAATGTACTCACCAAGTTGTATCTATGTCATCCATGTCATCAAGTTGTACTTGACATCTCAATACCAAAATTTCATTTTACCTATGTATATAACAACAATAGATATGTTAAAGGGACAAAGATAAAAATTTATCATAATTAAATTGAATTCTAGGACCTTATCTTGTATTACCATATAACAACAATAAAAAAATTGCACTCACCTAGTATTACAACTTTGATTAGCCAAAAGTTGTAAAATGCACAAGTTTAGTGTCATCCATGTTACATAAAGTTGTACTTGACACCTGAACACCAAATTAATTAGCTACATGTATAAGAATAAAGAAGACATATATACATATAGAAAGTTACATATAAAAAGTTCACACAATTAACAAAAACTTACATGCATAAATTCGATTCAACCTAATGTACCATCTGCATCCTCTCTCTTTTGCAATGTGTATGATCGCCTTGTGCTCTTCCATTGAAAGTGTCCATAATACCTTATTAGCAGGTCTCCCTCTGTATCTTTCTAATTTGAGGTTTGTTGCCACCACCAAATGAGAATAGTGTATAATCTTCTTTTTTGATTGGTAGTCTTCATAAGCTGGTAAGCCATTCCTTCTTGTTAGGTATTTGCATAGCCATGTGCCAACTACCACAACAAACCCAACTGGATACTAAAAAACATCATCATCTACTTGATGACATATCAAATTTTTCTTAGGTTCTACACATATAGCTAGCCAATACTCAGTTTTCTCATCATTATCCTCAGGTGCAACAACAACATACACATGTCCTAGAAAACAAAATTAAGTACATGTAGAAATAAAACCTGTTAGAATTTATAATTCAAATACAATCATAAATTATATGACAATACATAAATAATATAATTTAAAGTTATACACAAGAAATTGAAATAAATAACTAGGTTGTATGAGGTCCGAAACATGATCATAATCTTATGATGCAAATGCATGATCTGGGTCTTCATTTCTTCTAACATCTTGATATTATGTCTCACTAGGTGTTCAGGATTTTTGTTGCCATTCTTCAACCCATTCTGTATTCTCGCATTCTTCCCATTCATTTGCAACACAAAATTGACAAAAACATCCAAGCTCCCTAGTCCATATAGTCCAAGTGATAGAATTAGAACTCTTAAATGAATGCCATTTAGCTGACCCATTGATTGTATCACAATCATATCTTGGAAGGATATTCTCCTCATCAACTAGCTAGAAGAAACATCTGATTGTAGAGTTCTGACTTGATCCTATGGATAAATTTGCACTACACCAATCCACAATTGCACTTGCATTTTTAAATTTAGCTTTTTCATTGAATTTGAGTTGCTCTTTGCAAAGGGCTCTCTTAACACATGCATCGACACCATCATGTTCTCATTTCCCATGTCCAGCCTCAAAAAAACTCTGCATGTGTTCGATATAAGTTTACTTATGTATCCTACTCAACCAATAAAACATTCCAGCATTCTTTAATTGCCCTGTGCAATTATCTGACCATATTAGATGTTGTGTCATCTAAATTTCTCTCTCCCTCAAATTCTCATAGAAGGTCTTGAAGTAATACTAACAAACTCTGATGAGTGTAATTTACTATCACTCATATAGAAATGGTACTCTCTCAAAATTTTATGATCCTCTTCTATACTATCAAGTGCATGCCTATAGACAATATGAACAAAAATTGCTACTTGCGCCGAATTGTAATATTGTGATTGGACCTCATCTTGTGGTGCAAGCATATAGTTCTCTACAAAGTCAACGACTAGAAGTATACTACCAATAGGAAATGTATTCATACATATTCAAAACTGACCATCGAGCCATCTAGCATTTTGAGTGTGTTTAACATATTTAGGTACGATCTTACTCTTAAATTCATTCATAAATGCATGAACAATAACTTTTTCAGTAATTAGATCGCACCATCTTCCAACCTTTCCATCCTTCAATGGATACTCAACAATTTTAAATATTTTTACATCAAGTAATTGTTGTCCAAAATCAATTAAAATATTTTCATGCAAACATTCATCCAACAATGCAAGATTGCCACATATATCACATACATGAGAAACACATGCATTGGAAAGAAAAAATCGCTCATTAGGTGGGTTGAAAAACAAACTTGATATAATCTCGTTTATAGTTTCAGGTGGTATATTTATACCACATTCTTGCAACATTCCATTACTATGCATGGTAACACGTATATATCAAAATACATCATAATGGTAACAAAATTGAACATGAGTTTTGCAACAACATGTGACTCTTTCCTTGTTAATCTGAACATATCAAGGTTTACACTTTTCAAAAGAACTTTGACTTATGCTAATAGTTAACACCTTATCATCCAATTTTTTTTTGTATAATTTAGTTTGAGTCATGTCCAAAAGGTGTTATAGATCTGGATCATGAATTTTTGACCCAACTCTTAATTTAAGCACATCTCTAGCATTAGGTGATACTCTCATATTATCATGCCAGAATTTTTTGATCAAAGTTTTGACTTCACTAGTAAGTTTCATATCAGACCTTGGTAGCCTACCACTAAAAGTCCACAAATTGTTTGCTGGATCACTTTCAAAGTTAACTCTTTTCTTTATAGCTCTTGACAAAGTTTAATGATGAATATTAAGATATCCACTTAAGTTAGTCATTATTCTTTTATCAGAAGTTGTTTTGCTTACTAAAGCTATTGTTATTGCTCGTCGTGCCGCATTTCTATCTTTAGAATGACTTTTCTTTTCGATTGTATCAAAGGCGCTAGCAACAGTCGATACAACTTGTTTTAAAGACTTATCCTTCTTCTTGGGTTTGACATAAAAGCCTAACTTCTTCATCACTTTCCGTATTTTAGTCATTTTAATTAGTTGTAACATCAATTGACATTGAAACCCAAACTTCTTATTATAAAAAAATTGTCTAAACAATCTATTTACATGTGTCCTAATCTATCTCCATGAAACCAAGCCAGGAAGATTGTCTAGCACATCACTTTTAATTTGAAAATATTCATTCATTTCATTATCATTCAAACATGTTTCTTTTTCAATTGGCGTTTCCATGTCTACATCCATATTATTGATTTCAAATGTCGGTCGATTTTTAATTTCAATTGGGGTTTCAATTTTGGTTTCAATTTCAATTTTACTTTCATTTGGGGTTTGATTTAATGAGTAACCTACTTCTACTAAATCACCAATTTGTTCTTGAGAATAAACATGGGGCTGTGAAGACATACCTGTATCCAATAATGGATTAGAAGATGCACCTAAATTTGGTTCTACTGTGTTTTCTTCTTTAACATTTATGGTATCCTCGATGTTCTTGTCTTTTGAAATGATTGTTGAACTTGGCTCCAACATTCTTCAATTATTTAATTCTTGCTCTTCTTTCTTGTTGACGTTTTGCCTCCTCTCTATTTGTTGCAATGTCTTCAACTATCAGAACCTTCCTTCACCTCTTTTTGTGTTGATTTGATCCCATGGCTGCACCAAAATTTGAATTTGATTGGATCTCCTTGTCAATTCGATAACAAGACAAGAAAATAAAAGTATTTAACAAAATATTCTCTTTGCAGATCAAACCTATTGGATAATGATTGAATAATCATTCAATCATTGAAATTTGAACTTGTGGGCCAGTTTTTTGCCCAACAGATCTTTTAAGAAACGAGCACCTGTTATTTGAATGAAACGGGTGCCCATTTTCAAATCGGGTACAGGTTTCTAAAAATAGGTGCCCGTTTTGCTTTCAACGGTACAAAGCAAAATGGGCACCCATTTTTTGAATTTCAAATAACGGGCACCCGTTTCATAAAAGTTGGAGTGTGAAACAACCCCCTGCCTTGGTTTTGGCTTTGGGTTAGGCTTGGTTGGACCAAGCCTATGCTTGGACCTCCAAAAAAATGGCCAAGGCAAAAGAATATCAGATTTATGCCTTGACCTAATTTTTTGAGGGCCTTGTTGATCGAACTTTTTGATGATAAAAAGCCATTATATTTCTCAGTGTCTTAATTTCAAAAATGTAAAATTAATTTCAATATATCATTATAAGATCTCTATTTCCTATGATATTAGAACCCTAACCCTGTTTCCTGCGCTAGAATGGCTGGTAGAAAAAAGTAATATTCAGTCTGTGATAAACTCCATATCATACATAGATGCATGACTAAATGGAGGGAAGGACACATATTTTTGAAAAGTAGTTGTGGTGTCCATGAAGATATAATGTCACTCCTTGATTTTCAAAGTACTTATTTTTTAATCTGGGATCTGTTGATTATTTTCGGGCTTCGATAGTTGTTGCTGCGAGTGAAAGCGATGAAGAAATACTAAAATAGAATATGGGCCACTTGTTCCTACTTTCTACATTTTTTGGGAGTCCACTCTAGACGTGGGAAAGCAAATATTTGGGTACTTTTAGTAGAGTTGGCATGGCTCTCTACGACAGAGGTTTTGATGCCCAGATGCCCATTGACAGATTCTCCAACGATCGCTCACTATAAACTATTTTGGAGCAAGGATTTTGTATTCCAGTGGCGTTGATCTAATTTTCATTTCGGACTACAAATTTTGGAGCGAACTTTTAGATTGTGAATTGTGGAGTGAATTTTGTAGTGATTTTTGGACAGATTTTTTTTGGAGCATTTGTTGCGGACTGCCTGCTCTCCAACATCGCTGGTGTCTGACATGGCCAACTCTGCAAGAATGTGGAGGAGTTAATCTCCTCCACGTGGTTTGCATCTTCTCTTTGTGCCCTTATTACTGTTTTGCATTTACTCCGCGCCCTTATTACTGTTTTGCATTTACTCTATGCCCTTATTACTATTTTGCATTTACTCCGTGCCCTTATTACTATTCTGCATTTACTTTTTGCTTGACACTTAATGTATTTTTTCTGCACGTTAACCTAACCATTAATCACACCTCTAGTCGCTTGTGTGACTCCTCCGTAGCTCCCAATGGAGCCTGAGTCTGATGGTGTTGCCATTTATTCTCCTCAACCCACCGAGCATGCTCATTCAAGCCAAACAAAAACATTTGCTGAGACTGCTAAACCTTCTGAGCAAGCTCACTCAACCCAAAAGAAAACCTTTGTCGAGATCGTTGCTCCGTTTGCCCATGGAGTCCACCCTAGTGCGAGATTTTTTAAGACTCCTGGAGGTGAACGACCCGGTAAGGAAGGTAAGAGCCCTACCGTGCCCTCAAATTCTTTCTGCATTTCACCAAATGATGAAATGTTGAAAGAAATTATTTTCGAAAAAACTAGGTTAAGCGATACTGCAATTTTTTTTCGCTTGTGTTAATATTGAGAAATGCCTGCCTAGGAAATTCCTAGATGATTGGTTTCATAATCTTTGGAGTTTGAAGTTAGGGCTTAAGAGTTCATTTTGTAGGCAAGTCCAACAAGGTCTGTATATTATCTTTTTAAATAATCATGAATCCCAGGTTGAAATTCTTAAAAGACAATACTGGACTATTGGGAACACCTCCTTTCGTGCCCTAGCCTGGTCTTCAGAGGCCGTTAATGAGGAAGTTCTTGCGCTCTCAAGCCCTAGATGGGTCATCCTTAAGGATGTCCCTCCCTTCCTATGGCATTTTCTTCCCCAGGTATTGGAAACATTTGAGAGAATAATTCGGGTTGATGAAACAATGTGTTTAGTCCCTAACCTTGATGAAAGAATACTTATATCCATTAAACTTGGGGTCGACATCCCTCCTCTGCTAAACCTTAACATCGGTGATGAAACATTCATTTGCCCTGTTGAAATACTTGGAGGACTGAACACCTATTTTTTGTGCAAAAAAGAAGGGCATCTTCAGAAGAACTGCCCAATCATCAACCACAAGAAACAAAAAAATAACACTAACCTAGCAGGAACATCTAAAAAACCCTAGCTCCGATAAGGAGCCGATCCCTAACCCAAACAACCTTCATCCTGTTGGAAACAATGCCAACCCTAAAGATGATCTCTCCCTAAGCTCGGCTCCTAGCCTCATCCCTATTGAATTAAATCCAATGATTGTTGACACCACTACCGAACCCCTTAATCCTGCTTCTGTTCCCTCTAAAATTTTTGAGTATTCGCCTTCTGATTGTTTTCAAACAGTCACATCAAGAAAGAGGAGATGAAAGAATGCCCAACAACTCGCCTTAAATCAAATCTGAGATGGTGATCAAACTGCTAATTAGTTGACTACCAATAGCAAATACCCCATCACTATGAATGATGACATACTAAAAGCTTCACAAACTTTGGCCACCTCCCTGGTTAAAAATATGGTTAAAAATTTAGAGAAGCTTGATTGTGGTACTAGTGATGCTAGCATGAGTGATAACCCTACAAAAATGGTGCTCAGGTCTAGGACCCCCAAACGATCTGAATCCACTTTATTTGTAGAGGCTACCCCTGATGTTAACACCTCCAACCCCATGACTGCATCTCTGCTAAATGAAATAGAGGACAACCATATTATTGAAGTCACTTATGCTAATAAGGGACTAGAGGACATTAAGTCTAGCTCAATGCTCCTCAGCTTTCCAGGCTCCCAAGTACCTGGGTCGAACATTGTAAAAACTGCAGATGGTAAAACTAAGCTAACTAAGCTTAGTGAGGAAGAGGATGACCTCATGAAAGGTTCCTCCATGGCTAAAAATAAAGGCAGGCCTTTTGGCTCCAAAAATAAGAAAAAGTTTGGAGATCAAAATGGTCTCCCAAATAGTCCCTCTTAATCCCCTTTTCTCATGAAATACATCTCATGGAATATTAGAGGCTTGGAGTTGCTTGATAGAAAGTTTGTTATTAAGAGGTTTCTGAATTGTCATAAACATCTATATTTCTTGATGCTTCAAGAGCTTAAATCTGTTGAGTTCTCCCTTGACACTGTGCTTGATTTTTTTAGAGAGATGCGATCAAAATATGCACCCTCATTAACCCTAAGTGGAAAAATCACATTAGGGATAGGGGCATCTCCCCTTGTAACAAAGTGGCTTGGGCCTCCCTGGATATCAGAGGCTCTTGTTTTGAGGTATGTTCTATATATGCACCTAATGATCTCAGGGAAAGAGTGTCCCTCTAGAATTGGCTGGCAGCCCTTCCAAGTATTCCTTGGGTCATGGCTAAAGACTTTAACATGATTGAAAACCAAGATGATAAGGCCGGGGGTATCCCTTTTGAATGGAAGTGCCAAGAGAAACCTCACTAGGATAGATTTAAACAACACATGTAGCTATTTGACCCCCTTAAGGGCAGCAAATCTGAATCCTCTGCCCTATGGTACACTTGGTGCAACTTTCAGCAAGGCCCCAACTAGATTTACTCTAGATTAGACAGGTTCTATGTTAATTAAAATTTCTTCTCCTTCTCCCCTAACCACTTGGGGAACTCAGTGGTTGTTCTACCAGTAACCTTATCTGACCATTTCCCTATCATTGCTATCATCAATACTAGGAACTCCATCCCTAACAACAATCCTCTCAATAAGAAGTTTATCCTGAATACCTCCCTGCTAAATGAAAAGGATGCCCTAACTGCCATTAAAATGGTTAGACTCTTTAACATGCACTCTCAACACCCCCAATCCCACACCCTCAGATGGAAGAAAAATGTCTCCTCTTGGCAAAAAATATTCCAAACTATACGCCAAAAGAAAGCCAAGATCTTAGGCTTGTGGAAAAAACTCTCACTAATTGGCTCCACTCCTTGGAGCATGAAATACAATTACATCCTTCCTCCTTTGTCCTGGCAGAATGAGTAGCTCAGGCTAGAGACATTCTTAGGAAACATCAACAAGTCAAAATTAGGGGTGCCCTCATCAGAGCACATAATCACTGGCTCAAATTCGAAGATAAAGGCTCTAAAGTCTTCTTCAATCTCCTTAAACAAAAACAAAATAGAGAAAAAATTGACAGAATCATAGTTGAGGATAAGGAACTCTTGAACATCAATGAGATCAAAGATGCTTTTGAAATGTTTTATTAAACCCTCTTTACCTCGGAAGATAGTGAAGCCTCAAAAGAGGCTAGAAATAGGTGCAGTAACATTATCCCAAAAAGAATCTCCGAGGCTGAAGCTCTTCCTCTCAAGACCAAAATCTCTATGACAAAAATTGTTGATGCCATTAAATCCCTCAAAGATGATAAGGCCCCAGGCCCCGATGGACTTCCTGCTGAGTTTTACAAAACCAATATTGAGTGGATCACCAAAGACCTTTATGACATATACACCGAAGCATTTGATAGTGGCAACCTTGGGGAGTCCATCAATAGGGGAATTGTTAAACTTATCCCAAAAGATAGGGACAAAGCCCTCATAAAAAACTGGAGACCAATTACTCTCCTTAACGTTTCTTATAAAATCCTAGCCAAAGCCCTAGCCTCTCGCCTTGAGAAGAACTTCCCAAGTTCATCTGCTCTACCCAAACAAGATTCATTAAAGGAAGGTGTATCTTGGAGAACCTTGTCACTAGATGGGAATCTATGGAATGGGCCAAAACTTCAAATCAAGATACTCCCATGTTCCTTGTAGACTTTGAGAAGGCCTATGATAGGCTGGAATGGGACTTCATCCTCATGATGCTCAAAGCCTTTGGTTTCGCTAGCGAGTTCTGTAAATATGTCCAAATTCTCCTCAAAGATGCCTCCACCCTAGTTGAAGTTAATGGATCACTTTCCTAGTCTATTCCTCTTTCTAGATCCATTAGACAGGGTTGCCCCCTCGCCCTTTCTCTGTTTGTCATTGCCTCAGACGCCCTCTTTTACCTCCTAAGAGATGATACCATATCCCCTAAAGTTCATGGCATTAAGATGCTAGATGACTCTAAATTTCTCAACATACAATTTGTTTATGACACTGCGCTCTTCCTGGAGGTCTCTAGGCATAACATTGACTCCCTCAATCAAAATCTTGCAACCTTTGGCAGAGCCTCTGGTGCTCGTATCTCCAATTCCAAGTCTATCCTACTTGGGTGGAATGAGGAACCCTCAAACTGGCTTCAGCAGGTTGGATACTCATGGGGAGGACCCAATAAAATAGTCAGGTACCTCAGTATCCCTTTTTTTGTCTCTCCCTCTCTCAAGGATACGTGGATTTGGGTCAAAGAAAAGATTGACAAAAAACTTAATAAATGGGACAATAGGATTCTATCCCTGGTTGGTAGGATCCAAGTCTACCAAAAATTCTTCTCCTCCTATAGTTTGTACTGCTCCTTTGTCTAGATGTTCAGTAACTACCAAGTTTATGAGATCCAAAAATCTATCAGGTGCTTCCTTTGGTCTGATGGTAAGGGTAAAAGAAAGGCCCACATAGTCAAATGGCTCTAGTGCCACATAGATAAGAAACTTGGTGGACTGGGACTTAAGGATCTCAGAACGCAAGGAGTTTCCCTAGCTGCCAAGTGGATATTTCATGCCTTGGAAGGACAAGAACCCTGGAAGATCCTTGTCAGAAATAGCATACAAAATGGCATCCCCAAGTCTGCCAAATCTTGGAAAGCCCTCCCCTTTAGTGATTTGATAGCAGGAAGATTCTCTATGTCTATTCAAGGCACTTGGGTGTTTAAATCCATCTGGAAAGCCTGGGAGCATGTGTGTAAACTTATTACCAACTCTAATATTGATTGTAATAATACTCTGCATGGGGAAAGGTCAATATGGTGGAATCTCTACCATAACTCTAAACCCCTCGCTTTAACCCAAGGCTGCTCTACTAGGTATTGGTATAATAAAGGCATTAAATACCTCATGGACATCTTGGAACATGATAATCTCATTAGCTGGGAGGACCTTAGCAATAAGTTTGGCCTCCCTACCTTGCATAAGAGAACCTACAATATGATTAAAAACGCTTGTGCTTGTCTAGATCTTCCTAGGAACACTGATGTAGACGCTCATAGATACCTCTTGTTCTGATGGAAGGTTGGTTCCCTCCTCTCCAAGGTCAAAGCCAAGTCTATCTATAAACTACTCACTCATGATACCACGGTGATCAATCATATTAACTCCCTCTAGTATATTGACCTTAATACATCTGCCTGGCAGAAAACATTTGAGAAACTATGGAAGTCCCCCATCCCCCCTAAAATCAAATGCTTCAGGTGGCAACTAATGTTGGATAGACTGCCTATCAGGAATAACATTGCTGCCTTCGACCTATGCTCTGTATGTAGGAAGCTTGAAACTATGCGACACATCTTTTTTGACTACATTTTTGCCAGAGAGGTCTGGCTGATGTTTGGAATTTCCATTACTGAACATGTTTGTACTCTTGATATTGTTTCTGGATTCATTCATGGACTCAAAAAGGATGCTAACTTGTTTTTGCAAATTCTCTCTTCTTTCATACTTTGGTTTATTTGGAAGCTTAGAAATGAGGAAAAATTCCAAGGTACTGATAGGACTCTTACTGGGTTTTTTAAGAAACTCACACATTATAAAATTGTTGTGCAGGTATGTTTTTTGATGAATGTTGAGAGGGAGAAGCTGTTGCGTTTCCTCAGGGATGGTTGAGAAACCATGTTCATATATGAGATGAAGGATGGCTTTGAATGGGCAATAATTGTGGAGAACCAGACTGCATTTGATGAGGCTCTAAAGAAACTGATCAAGGAACTCAGGGACAACAAAGGTCCCTACTTTGATAAGCTTGAAATGTTTACCCAGGTCCTGGAGCGGAAGAAGGTGGTGTGGATGGAAGGGCCACAAGGATGGACAACATGGATGGAAAACCAGGATGAGATTTTACAATAGGTGTCCAGTAGCCTCTAGTTGATGTATATGGTTCATTGTATATACTCTCCCTCGTAACTCTTTGTTTTGTAGGAGGCTGCCTTTGTTCAGTCGGATAATCCCACTGGTTAATGGCTGATGCTTTGCCTCCCATCCTTGTTTTTGTATAAACTCTCCTTATTTTGGTCTCTCGATATTTAATATAAAAAAAATATGTAAAATTAATACTGATAAGATTATTTTTACTATTTTTGCATTATTTATTAGTCAAGAGTGGTACGTAAACCTAAAATACCGAGGTTTGGTAAAACTTTAATAACTTTTTTGTTTTTAGGTTTTAGAAAAATAAATTATATTAAATCAATCTACATACAATTATTTTGAAGATTAAAAAATAAAAAATAAAAAAATATGAAATTTTCATCAAATTATGGTGGTCGTACACCCGATGTTTTGAAAATGTACTTTATTGTCATTTAAAAATTAACAAAAAGATATATATTCAATTAAAAAATAAGAAAAAATATTCTCATCAATACTTGGTCTCTTAGGTATCGTTTCCTAGAAGGATTTGCAAAAATTCATTTATTTGCATCAAAAAATGGTGGTCGTACACGTGTGGTATGTTAGTGAAATGGACATTTTGAAAAAGTGGTTTTTGAACATGCATACCAAAACATGATTTCTACCATGTGGGTATTGAAATAAATTACATATTTGAAAAGTAGACTCTGAGCACTACATTTTTCAATTATTGAAGTTTTCTAAGACACAATCTCTAAGTGCCTTAAATTTTGACATCAATTGATAAAAAAATTGAAAAACAAGGAAAACACTTCCACTTTTTGCCCAAAAGTGGGACTCAACTTCTTGTAGCCACCCATCTGCCTTCCTCAATGGAAGTTTGGAAGAAGAAGTGTACATGGAGCAACCAGAAGGGTTTGTGTTACATGATAATGAAACCTTTGTGTGCCAGTTGAAGAAGGCCTTGTATGGATTGAAGTAGGCTCCTAGGGCTTGGTATTCAAGGCTGGATAAGTACCTGAAGGAGCAACGATTCTAAAAGGGGAGTGCTGACAACAATCTATACATCAAAGTAGATGGAAACCACATGATCATTGTGGTTGCATATGTAGATGACATCATTTTTGGAGGCAACAAGGACACTCTTTGCAGAGATTTCGTTGATCAGATGCAATCAGAATTTGAGATGTCAATGCTTGGAGAGTTAACATATTTCCTTGGTTTTCAGATATCACAGCTAGATAAAGGAATTTTCATCTCACAAACCAAGTATGCAAAGGATATGCTAAAGAAGTTTTAAATGGAGGACTGCAAACTGGTGAGTACCCCCATGGTGACTAGATGCAAACTTAGAAAGAATGATGAGTCACCGGTAGTGGATTAGACCTTATATAGATCCATGATTGGTAGTTTATTGTATCTTACTGCTTCTAGACCAAATATAGTGCAGACAGTGTGTATGGTGGCTAGATTTCAAGCAACACCTAAGCAGTCACATATGAATGCAGTCAGCAAAATTTTTAGGTACCTACAGGGGACACTCAATTATGAATTATGGTACCCTAAACAAGGGGACTTCATCTTGGAAGAATATATTGATGCTGATTGGGCAGGTTGCATTGATAACCGAAAGAGCACAAGTGGTGGTGCATTCTTCCTAGGTGACTGGTTGGTCTCATGGCACAACAAGAAGCAAAATTCATCCTTGCTATCCATTGCTAAAGCATAATACATTGTTGTTGCCACATGCTACTCCCAAGTGCTTTGGATGAAGTAGACCCTCAAGGACATATAGGTGGACATCTTTGATCCTATTCCCATCCGGTGTGATAGTTCAAGTTCCATCAACATATCAAAGAGCCCGGTGATGCATTCAAGGACAAAGCATATAGCCATCAACTATCATTTTCTCAGAGAGAAGGTTGAAGGACAAGAAGTCATGATGGAATATGTCCCTACAGGTGAACAAGTAGTAGACATCTTCACCAAACCATTACCGGTAAGCACTTTTGAGTACTTGAGACACAAGTTGGGAGTTGTGTCACCTGCCTCCTACAATTAAGTTTGTAACAAAATATATGGTTCAGGGGGAGTTCATAGAAGTATCTATATCTCTTGAACCACATGTTGATCATAGGGAGAGTTTAGGATTGTATGTCTTAGTACCGGTTGTAATCACAAAGAGGATATTTGACTAAGGAGGAGTACCCACTGCCTAACTGGTTAAGTATGAATTAAAGGGGGAGAATATACTAGATAATAAAATACCCTGACCCTTTGTCATTGTTTCAAAGGGGGTGAAATCTATCAATGTGGAGACTTACAGGTGTGTTGACATCAATACCAAAGGGGGAGATTGTTGGCATTAGTCTGTCATTGATGTCAACCAATATGGAATGGTCACCAGTGAGTAAGTAGTGGTGACCGGTATGAAGGATGGAGTGTATGAGTAGACATGAAATGTATGTTACTAGTACACATGAAGTACAAAATTTGCCGGTAAAGCAGGACAACCAACAAGAAAGCAAAGAAGAACAGAGGGATGTAATCACTGCTATACAAAGTGAAGTATAATGCAACCGGTAAATGGACTTAATGGATGGATCAGTATGTTTGATGGTAGATCAACTTGATCCACCAATAGAGAAGAGGTTGGCAAGTATGAAGGTCCACCAGTAAGGTGAGTTGAACCAGTAGTGAGTCTTGGTCGGTGAAGGATGTCAAACTGACATAGCAGATAGAACAAAGGTGGATGTCGACAAGGATGATAGGTGGACACCAGGTGGCCAGCATGCAGAGGTCAGTGAAGTGTTCATCGACGTGGTACTTGATGAGTAGGTCAGCATTAATGGAGAGCCCGCAAATCATGGGACGATCAGAGGATGTTGCAGCTCGAGGGAGAAAGAGTGGCAAAGTGATTGAACTAATCTTGCAGGATGATTTGATCCTTGTGATTGTTGGCTAAAGAAAACAGTTGAACAATTAATGGTGTTTGATAGAGAAATGTTGAAAAGCATGTTGTAGACATCTAAAAATAGAAAACACACATTAGAAGGTGAGGAGATGGTGGTGCTGATTGATGTGATGTAGATCATCATTCCAGAAAAGCAAATTTGATGAGATTTGATGCAAATTGAGTTGGTGGAGGAAAACCCTAGCACGCCATCTTTTGAATGTTTCTTTTGGCGGGAACATTAAGATATAAATATATGAACTTGAGAATCAAGAGGATTGATGTTGAATGCCAGTGGTGAGAAGTGTGAGTGTTTGAGAAAGCAGAGAGAAGTCAATTTGAGAAATATCTCGCTGAAAATTAGAGTGTCTGAGTGTTAGCAGGCTGAATTGGTGAGAGGTTCTAACCAGCAAAGACAGAGTAAACGGTGAACTGTTATAGTCTTAACAGTCAAGCATAATGGTATGGATTGAAAGGTTAGGAAGGCATCCAAGTGTGGTACTATGCAAGGTGAGGTTTAGAGAAAGAGAAGAAAGGTAGAGAGTAACTAGTAAGTGATCAGAGAGAGCAATCTAATAACCAACTATGGAAGAACCAGTGAAACAAAGGAGGTTGGTAACTGGCAGACATCAGTTGATCAAGGGTTGCAAAACTAATTTGCAACAAGGTGCTATTATTGTATCAAGTTATATTTTATTGTATTACACCTAGTTGGTGATTGGTGCAGGGGTTGGTGCTCCCTGGGTTGGTGCCCTAAATCAGTAGGGGTTGGTGCTCCTTAAGTTGCTTCCCTAAATCATTGTAATCCATTGTTTTATTGTGAGGCTGGATTGGAGCAGTAGACTCCAACAACATTTCTCACTGATATTTTCCCATATTGGGGTTTCCTCGTACATCTAGTGTTGTGAGTTGTGCATTTGTGTGTTTTCCATTTTGATATCCTCTCATATCTTACCGGTTTGAATGCGTAGTGCTTAGGTTGTTAACTGATACTCAAAGCTTGGTCTAAAAGGCAAATATTTCTTAGGAACCACTAATTCAACCCCCTCTCAATGGTACATTATGTTCAACAATTGGTATCATATCATTAGGTTCCCGGTTGATCAAAGATTTCTCTAGCTTGGGTAGATTCTAGTCAAAGAACACAATGACAAGAAATAAGTCTGCCTCCTCAAAAGATCCCATGTTTGATGGAACTAACTATGCCTTTTGGAGCAGAAGGATGCAAACCTATCTTTCCTCTCTTGGTTTTGATGTGTGGATGTCTGTAAAGAATGGGTATAATGTCCCTAGTGTTCCTCCCACAAATCCAGATGCTAAGAAGGAGTATGTGAACAATGCAAAGGCTAAACACGTTATTCTAAGTGGCCTGTCAGATAATGAGTTTGTCAAGGTCATGCACTACTCATCTGCCAAGGAGACTTGGGATAAATTACAAAGATTATTTGAAGGAGATGCCAAATTCATAGAGGCCAAGCTGCAATCACTAATAGGTCAGCTTGAAGTTTTGAAGATGAAAGATGAAGAAAAGATTGCAGACTACCTTCATAGAGTAGATGAAACTGTGAATACCATTAGAGGACTTGAAGAGGAAATTGTTGATGAAATTATTGTCAAAAAGGTACTTAGATCACTCACATCTAAGTATGATACTAAGGTCTCTACTACAAAGCAAGCCAAGGATCTGAAAACCTTCACAATGGATGAGTTATTTGGTTCCTTAACTGCTTATGAGATGAGGACAACCAGAGAAGGATCTTCAAGGAAAGAGGCAACTTTCAACTCCATCAAAAAGGGCAAGGAAGAGGTTACTCATAAAGGATCCAGTGAAGACTCAGATGTAGAGGTAGCAAACTTTGTCTGATATCTCAATAGAGGATCTGGTAAGTATAAAGGAAAGTTACCACTCAAATACTTCAATTGTGGCAAAGTTAGACACTTTGCTGCAAATGTCCCTATAATGAAATTGGTGGAGATGAGAAAAGGAGTTTTGGCAGATCCACGCAAAAAAGACAAAGAGAGGAAAGTCTATTGGCAAGGAGGAAGAAGCCATCAAAAGCAGAACAACTTATGTACCATTGAGGATTGTTGGAAATGTGCCTCTAATTCACTTGACCTTTGTTAACTCTGGCCGATGAAACAGTATGAAGAAAATCTGTGAGCTCTATCGGTATAACCTTTGTTGATGAACTCGACATATCGAAGTAGGTATCAGCCATCAGGAGTGGTTTTAGTCTGCTATACTGATACCCCATGAGTTCATCTTCTTATTTCTTGAAGTGTAATGGAGCTTGGAGAAGCAGCTTTGAAGTCATCCCGATGACCCAACGAAGTCGTCTTCGATAATCGAGGTAGTATCGACTATCAGGTGGACTTGTTCGACATTATGTTGATACCCAATGAAGCTTCCTTAGGTGATCGAGTTGACATTAGCTATCGGGAGAGACGAACTATTGTTATACCGATGACTGATGAGATCACCTTTGGTGATTGGGGATTGATTGAATATTGGAGGGACTTGTGGAAAGCTATGCCGATCATCCAATGGATCCTCCTTGATCGACTTCTATGATATAGGGAGATCAAGTCTACCTATTGAAGGCTATCCTGATGAGCCAATGGAGCCGACTTGTTTGGAGCTGCATTAGTGGAGTCATCTACTAGTTCATTGGGAGATTGGAGCAATGCATTTATGGTCTTTCCAATGGCCGATGGAGTAGAGACCGACTACGGGTGTGCACTCGAATTGAAGTCCAAAAGGTGAACACTTGGACACTGAAGATGGTCTTGTCGGTGTATATGATTACGAACTGACACGACTTCTTGGTGCACATGGGATTATTGTTTTCTCACAAATGCAGACCAACACAGACAGTTAGATGTCTAACCGATTGGTGCAAACTGACAGTTGAACAGTTGACATGGAAAATATATATGAAGCCAAGAGGAAAATCGAAGAGAGAGAGAGAGAGATGTTCTGTTGATAAGCCGTAACTGATTCTATGAGCCAATTGTAGTGTCTAGTTTGTGAGAATGTAAGAACGAATATCAATAGTTGCAGACTGAAACTTTGTTGTAAATTTATTTACTAAAAATAAAGTGTTCAACATTTGGTGGTGGGTTTTTTCCCAAAAGGGTTTTCCCATGTAATTCTTTGTGTTCTGTACTTGTGTTGATTCTATTTATCTTGTCTATGTTATTCTTAACATTCTGTAAAATTTTTAAACTGTATTCTTGTATGATCTTCCCTGATAATTGACATTAGGAAGGCATTTCCACACTGTGCTTTCCTTACAAGGATGATGCTATAGATGAAGAAAGTGCATCAGAAGATGACTGCCATGAGGATGAAAGAGAAGTTAATCTCTTTATGGCACTAGATGAACCAATTGGTGAAGATGAGGAAGAAGAAGACATTGAAGCTCAAGTGGATCTAGAAGGTGAGCTCATAAGTGCACTTGAGGAATTAAGTAAGACAAGAAGAGAATTGAAGAAGGTCAAGCTTGCTACAACAAAAGAACAAGACCTCTTGAAGCAATCCCTAGATGAGTCCAATCAAGTTATTTTTGAATTGAAACTCTAGTTGGAAGAAGACAAAAGGATATGTGAAGTTACATCCTCTGATTTGATGAAGAAGGAGAGGGTGCATCAAAATCTAGAAGAAGAGATTGTGAAGCTCATAAAGGAGCTTGAAAAGAGTAAGGATGAACTGAAAATGAGGAGCAATTATGAGGGTAGTACTGAAGTGTTCGACAAGATGCTGATCAAACAAAAGCAATATAAGGATACCGATGGCTTAGGATTTGAAGAAGAACAAATTTCAAACAATAAAGACACATCCGGCAAGGAGATACAATTCACTTCTTCAAGTGAAGGTGAAGAGAAGAGAACATTCACTGTAAATAAAGATGTTGGTAAGAAGACTTATGCAGAAGCTGCAAGAAACTACCCCACAAACCGATATACTCAATCAATGAACCAGAGGCCACACTCAATGTACCAAAATGCCAATCTTAGGAGAAAAGCAAAGGCTGATCATGAAGGGTTCACTAGAGTCAACAAAATGAAAGGAAGACCCCCAGTGGGACATATGTTTACAGGACCAAGGCAACCAAACTGGTATATACCAAACTTTCATGGTTAATGTTACCAGTGTAACAAGTTTGGTCATAGAATTGGTGATTGTAGATTGATGAACAAGCCCCCTATTAGTGTTGCAAGTAGAAATACATTTAATACACTCTCGGATATGAATGGTTCTATTATCAATGCAATGGTTTTGGTCATAGAAGTTTTGAATGTAGGAAAATTAAACTAGTGTCCTACAATAGTTTTAATGATTCATCTTTTAATGTAAATGTGAAATGCTATAACTATCAAGAGTTCAAACATATTGCAAAGTATTGCAAGCACAGGAAAAGAAAGTCATGCAAAAAAAGACAACTCCTAATAAAAAACTGGTATTTAAACCAGAAAAAGAAGTTGCAACAGACAAAAAGAAAGAAGACAAACTGGTTTGGGTTGAGAAATAAAAGGACAAAGCAGAATCAGGTCTGATTGTGTAGGCTACTCTACACGAAGAAAGAAGAAACTTGTGGATTGTATACAGTGGCTATTCCAACCATATGATCGATGATAAAAAGAAATTTATCAAGCTTGAAGATTGGAATGGAGGCTCAATAAGATTTGGAGATAATTCCCCCATCAAGATAAAAGGCAAAGGTACTCTGAATATAGATGGCAAATTGAAGGCACATGATGTATATAATGTGGAAGGCCTGAAGCATAATTTTCTGAGTGTGTGTCAGATGTGTGATAAAGGTTATAAATTCACCTTTGACTCTACCAGTTGTCAGATAAAGAAGTAGAGTATCGGTTAGGTTGTAGCAGAAGGTAAGAGGACAGATGGAAATGTATACAATCTGAAAGAATGTTTTGAATCCCAATGCATGTTGGGACAAGTGGATGAAAGTTGGTTGTGGCACATAAGATTAGGCCACATAAACTTTGATAATCTTGTTGTTGTAAGCAAAAAGGGTTGTGTGAGAAATATACCACCAATCATCAAATCGGTAAGCACATTTTGTGATGAATGTGTGAAAGGAAAGCAGACTAAGGTGAGCTTGAAGACAAAAGAACACAACACTTCAAGACCACTTGAACTTGTACATACACATCTGTGTGGTCCAACTAGAACAAGAGCTCTGTCCGGTGAAAGATACTTTATGCTCTTCATTGATGATTACTCAAGAATGACATTCCTCACCTTCCTATAGGATAAATCATAGGCATTTGACATATTCAAGATCTTCCAGAAGATGGTAGAGAAGGAAAGTGGATGCAAGCTGAAATGCCTAAGATTAGACCAGAGTGGAGAGTTCACATAAAATGAGTTTGAAGATTACTATGAGAGACATGGAATCAGAAGACAATACTCAACCCCTAAGACAATACAACAAAATGGTGTGGTAGAAAGGAAGAACAAGACAGTCAAGGAGATGGCCAGAACCATGTTGAATGAGGCAAGTTTACCGGACATGTATTGGAAGGAAGTGGTTCATACTGCAACATATACTTTGAACTAAGATTAGTTGAGAACAAACAACAATATGACACCTTATGAACTATGGTATGACCAGAAACCATCAGCCAGATACTTCAAAGTATTTGGAAGTAAATGTTTTATCAAGAGAGACATGGACGGTTTAGGTAGTTTTGATTCTAGGAGTGATGAAGGGATCTTCCTTGGTTACTCAACTCACATTAGGGCCTAGAAATGCTACAACAAAAGAGTAAGAAGTGTCATTGAGAGTGTGCATGTAAGAGTTGATGAGGATATGCATAAAGGAAGACAAGCATAAGTGAACTAGTATGATGATTCCGGTTATGAAGGTGAAGAAGCTCAGTCAGACAATGAATCAGAAAAAGCATCCAATAAGGTCCCTAACTAGTATGTGTGCAGAAAAACCACCCAAAAGAGCAAATTTTAGGTAATAAGAGTGATGGTGTGCAGACTAGAAGAAGGCTTGCCCGGAATGATGAACAAGTAAATTTTTGCCTCATGACTGAAATGGAACCTAAGACATTCAATGAGGCCAACAGAAGTTAGAAATAGATGACTGCAATGGAAGAAGAGTTGCAACATATTGAGAAGAACAAGAATTGGGAATTAGTCCCTAGACTGACATACAAGAACATCATTGGTACCAAATGGGTCTACCAGAACAAGATGAATGAAGAAGGTAAAATTGTCAAGCATAAAGATATACTTGTGTGCAAGGGTTACTCTCAAGTAGAGGGTATTGATTTTGAAGAAACATTTGTACCAGTAGGTAGACTAGAAGCTATTAGGATGTTTCTAGCTTTTTCAGCCTATTAGGGTTATAAGGTATATCAAATGGATGTAAAATATGCCTTCCTTAATGGAATTTTGGAAGAAGAAGTGTATATGGAGCAACTAGAAGGGTTTATATTACATGATAATGAAACCTTTGTGTGTCAGTTGAAGAAGGCCTTGTATTGGTTGAAGCAAGCTCCTAGGGCTTGGTATTCAAGATTGGATAAGTACCTAAAGGAGAAACGATTCAAAAAGGGGAGTGCTGACAACAATATATACATCAAAGAAGATGGAAACCACATGATCATTGTGGTTATGTATGTAGATGACATCATTTTTGGAGGCAACAAGGACACTATATTGGTTCCTACTAAAATTGTGAAGGAGTTGCATGTGGATGTGCAAAGACAAGATGACCTATGAAAATGGCTCTTTGTGTAGATGAATATGGTCATCAAAAAGATTAATTAGCTAGAGGCAATGAATAAGGTAGATCTCAAGTCTAACGTTTGAGTAGATGATTCAGATGAGGACAAAATTTGGAAAACTAGCAATGATATTGTTGGAATCATGGGGTAGTGGGGTAAGGTGGGTGGGAATATTGATGATATGGACTGCAAGATCAAGATGGTAGGGACCAAACTCGACCTAGAAGAGGTCAAGAATTCCCAGGAGACCCTCAAAAAGAAAATTGAGGAGGCTAACCTTTCTTGTAGGAATGCGGCTAGTATGCACAATGCCTCCCTACAAGTTATCCAGATCGAGATGGAAAGGAAAATAGTGAAGGAAATAAAATGCATGGAGTCCTTGGCTATGGGCTCTACCCCCACAATGTCTCCAGTTAAAGCTATCCTTGATTTTGTGTTGGTTTCTTCTAGCTCTAGGATTCGATCAAGCAAAAAATTGTCTTTTACTAATAAAGTTCTTAGTTTGTGCCAAGACTGACAGGAAAAGGGTATCCCCATGTAGTATACCATCTCTTTGTGTTTGTGTTGGGTGGTTGTTTTGTTTTTTGAGGTTGTTTTGGTTCTTCTTTGTTTTGCTAGTCTTTTAGTTTAGTTGTTTGCTCTTTGTTCACCCTGCTAGGTTTTTGCTATATTTTGGTAGGGTTTTTTTTTGCTAGTTGCGTATCCCTCATTCACTCTTGGTGTCACTCTATAGATATGTAATTGTACGAGCCTATCTTTCTTTTATTAATCAAATCAATAACCTGCTATTTGCAACTCCTTTCCAAACTGAGTATATGTGTTGCCACCAAGAGAGCCAACCTGTAATCTCTTGCAATCTTTCTCAAAGATTTAAATATAATTTTTGTACCTAATAAAATAGTTTAAATAGAAAATTAAACCATCATGCATTAAAGTTAATACTCAACTTAGAAATGAACACCTCTTTTACTATGGAGTTGAGGACACACTCCCCATAGGAAATGACACAAACTACTTTGAACTTGGCCGCAATTTGGAGGACACTTGATGCATCTTTAGGACTAGATTTCGAATAATAATGGTTCATATAAGGAATAGAAAATAATATCATTAAATAACATCTCATGCTCCACCAAAATCTAAAAATGTATTTTGCAAAACAAAGTCCCTTCTGATGGATTATACACTTCATGAATCCATCCATAAGCCTAATCTAGTCCCCAAATAATATTTTCAACATGAAAGCATAAAATTGATAGATAATTTTAGCTAGAGTTATAGTTTTCTATCCCAAGTTAAGCTTTTTATAGCTTAATTTCACTTATTGATAATTTAGTTTAGCTTGATTTTTATTTAGCTCCTTCATGCTTTAATTTAGTTCTCCTAATTATAGATTACTACACCTCTTGATTTCTATAAAGCAGTCCTTTATGCATTATGACATTTATTTTGTAAATTTTATTTTGACGAATATAACACATCTTTCTTACCACTCTTGTTTGTGAAAGGTGTTCTTGTGTGCAATCGATAAAGAATTCTCAAGTTGTTATGGAGCATATTATCTTTACTTGATCTATTTTGTGTGACATGTATTTTTCTTGTAGATGATTCTTAGCTCTTTTGGAAACTATAATCAACTACTTACATGGTATCAGAGATCAATCTTTACTTCAACATGGTATTAGAGTATGGATTCAACAGACCCCTTTCTTGTGCTTTGAGAGTTTCTTTTATTAGAAGTGTTGCAGGGTCACCAAGTTTGCCTTCTTTTGTGGACATGGAAGTGGGAAATTTTTATCAACCTTTGGAGAAAAATAGGCATAAATTTTTTTGTTATTTTTTTCAGTTTTCAAAAATTTCCTTTTTTTGAAATATTCCATTTTCAAAAAATTTCCATTTTTGGAAATTTTACTTTTTTCAATTTATCCATTTTAGAATATTTTCATTTTTAGAAATTTTCCATTTTCAAAAAGGTTCTAGTTTTGAAAACTTTCCATTTTTAAAAACTTTCTATTTTTCAGAAATTTCTATTTTTAGAAAATTTCCATTTTTTGGAAATTTTCTATTTGTAGCAACTTTACATTTTTTGAAAACTTCCCATTTTTTATAAATTTTCCATTTTCATAAAGTTTTCTTTTTCAAAAACCCTTCAAGATTTCCAAGCCCTAGTTGACATCTAGTTGGTTTTCTGATATGGTTCAATCTGGAATATGTTTCCTGAACTATTTGGTGCTTCAAATGATGTTCAATTCTGATTGGTAATTGATAGTGTTGTTTGTGATATGAATTTATTTATTTTCTAGATATGGTGTTGATTGCTTGGATTCATGTTTATCTCGGTTCCATTCTTGTTTTGTTAAGTTGAGAAGTGTTATTTTGGGCAGGTCCGATCTTGAATTGGATATTGTGTAATGATATTTGTGTAGCATATGAATCTTGTTTTTGGCTCTAGTATTTGTGATTGATGTCCAATGTGTTGATCTAACTAATTAAGTGTGTTGTGGTGTGGTCCACTTCTCATTCCTTTTCACCATGAGAATATTTATTGTAGACCTATTTCAAATTGTGTTTGGCCAACTTGAAAGGTTATGTAGTTAGGAGGACAACATAAGTAAAGGATGATTATAATGAATGAGGTATGGAAGATATGCAAGATTGAAAAGATAAATCTAACTGATGTTTGATGTGAGAAGTTGTGCAAAGGTGTGTAGTGTGCTATTACGTACCGAAGGCTGTTTCGACAGTGCCATTTGTGGCAGTTGTATCACAATGCTAGATTTTCTTTTCTTTCTTTCTCTTTCAGCAGTGAACCTTTCTAGGCAGTAAGACCTCCTATAGTGAGTATTCTAGTAGTAAGCCAAGTAGTATTCTAGTTGTTCGATCATTCAACATACATATCTATAGAGGTAAATTGACAACTTAACGATGCCAAAAAATGAGGCTATAGCTGGGTATTCACTCTGAGTAGATGAAGTGGTCAATGCTATTAGAGATCTTGATGAGGAACTAAATGAACTAGTTGTGGTAGAAAAGGTACACAAATATCTTCCCAAAGATTACAGCCCTAAAAAAATTTATACCAAGGAAGCTAGGGATTTAAATAATCTTTCATTGGATCAAATGTTTGGTGCTCTCACTACTTTTTAAATAAGAGAGTTTGATAAGGAAGCTTCAAATAATGAAGCATCCTTTAAAACAATAAGAAAGAGAAGAATGAAGGGGAAGCAAAATTTGTAAGAAAGCTAAAGAAGGGCACTAGTAAATACAAAGGCAAGTTACCTTTCAATTCTTTTAACTATGGCAAAATTGGTTACTATACTTATACATGTCTCTTTAGAGAATTAGAAAATAAAAAAAATGATTACCAAAAGAAATATTTTTAAAAGAATATCTATTCCAAAGAGAGTTACTACACTTTAGATGACGAGAAACTCAGTGCTCCACATGATTATAGAGAAAAAACTCTTTTCATGGTCCTGAATGTTGGAAATAATGCTTCTGATACTTAAAAATGTGTGAAGAATAATTTTGTTAAGGACCCCAAAACTATTGAGGTGTCTTGCACTCTAAAGACTGATAATAATGCTGAAAAATTCTATTATTGTGTGGACTTCCTTTCATGCAAAATAAGAGAAAAAATCGGGTAATTGACAATTATTGTTTGAACCACATGACCAATGATAGGAGTAAGTTCCTCAATCTTATGAAGTGGAATGGAGGATCAATCAAACTTTGGGATGATACATCTACAAAGATTTATGGAAGGAGCACAATAAAATTTGATGGAAAGAATAAGATAATTTTTTTTTTATGTTAAAGGTCTCAAGCACAATCTTCTTAGTGTAAGTTAAATGTGTAGCAAAGTGTAAAATCTCATTGATTTATAATAAAGGATGCAAAATCAAAAAATAAAATTTTGGAAGATTGACTGAAGAAGGATCTAGGACTAAAGGGAATGTATACAATCTAAAGGAAACTAATGGGAGAAATTGTGTTCTAGGGTAGACAAATGAAATTTGGTTGTGGGACAAGAGAATGAACAACGTCAACTTTAACAATCTTGTGAAGATCAACTCCACACATGTGGTAATAGATATGCAAAATATTGTTAATCCCGCAAACATTATGTGTACAGAATGTCATATTAGAAAATAGACCATGACACACTTCAAAACCAAGGAGTATTATTCTAAAAAAACATTGGAACTGATTCAGACTGACTTATGTAGTCCTACCAAAAACAAAGAGTCTTCAAGGTGAAAGGTAATTTATGTTACACATTGATTATTTTTGTAGGATGACATAGGTTACACTCCGAAAAGATAAATCCAAGTCTTTTTGTATATTTAAGACTTTCAAATCAATGGTTGAAAATAACAAAAATGATAAAATCAAGTATTTGACATTTGATAGAGGAGGTGAGTTTACTTCAAATGAATCTAATTTTATTTTTGAAGAACGAGGAATAAAGAGGCATCTATCTGCTCCTAGAACTCCTTAGAAAAATGTAGTGGTAGAAATAATTAATAGAGCTATTCAAGAGATGGAAAGAACAAAGTTCAATTAAGAAAATTTGTTTGATATGTATTACAAAGTAGCAATCAATATTGTAATCTATATTCTAAATAGAGGAAAGTAAGAGTGAATAGTGTTAAGACTCCTTATGGGAAGTGGCATCTAAGACCAACAACCATCAAATACTTTAGTCTTTGGAAGTAAATCTCGTATTAAAAGAGATGAAGAATATTTGGTGAACTTTGATTTTAGATTTGATGAAGGAAATTTTCTTAAATAGTCAACCAAGAGAAAATCTTATAGATGATACACTAAGACTAAGAAAGATAGTTGAAAGTGCAAATGTTAAAGTTGAAGAAGAATTACATCAAAATACATATGAACCTTCATGCATAGAAGTAAATGAAGCAACTAAAGAAAAGAAAGTGTAGACACCTAAAAGTTGCACAACAAATTAAGTGAATTTTATTCATTTAATTATCTTTAATTCTTCCAATTAATTAAATTAAGATTTAATTAATATCCCCTTTTCTTCTAATTGACCATTAATCAAATTAAAGGTTTGATTAAAATTTACCTTCTTCTATCCTAACCATTTTTAATTAAATTCACATTTAATTAAAATCCACTTCTAAGCCATTTTTAATTAAATTCACATTTAATTAAATCCCCCTTCTAGCCATTTAATTAAATTAAATCCCTTGGCCCATTTAATTAAATTTACATTTAATTAGAACCAGCCACTTGCAAAATTAAAAATCACATTTAAAATAAATCAATATTTATTTAAATCCTACAAATACAAGTTGCAACAAAAATTAAAATAAATTAATTTTATTTTAATTAAATTCTTTTCCTCCACCCACTTGCAAAATCCTATAGCTCCCACTTGCCTCCTAAAACTCTTCTAGAGCCTTCTAGATTCTTCTAATCCTATCTTAATTAACCTAATCGATCTCTTAAACATTTGCACATTCCTTAAGAGAAGTCATTTCTCAAAAATATCTCAAAGTATTTGAAATGCATTAAAGGCTTTATGTCCTCAACAAGTTAACCTTTAAAGTCTTCCAAACCATTAATGGTTAACTCAACCCTTCCCACATGGTTAGAAACTTTCTTTCTAACTTAACCCTCATTTAACCCAAGGGCCTCATCAAGCACTTATGGTTTTGATCCTAGTTATCCTATTAACCCTTGCACAAGAGTTTACCCCTTGGGTAAAATCTTTATCCAATGGATAACTCTAACCTAACCATAACCTTACCTCCTAAGGTAACCTCCATGTCTCCTCAAGCATTTAATGCCTCTTATATCTCCTCTCATGCAATATCTTGTTGACAATTGTCACCATTTCATTGGTGAAAATTATAAACATGGATTGAGTAACTTTCAATCCTAGCCATTGTTGAGATTATTCAATCTCAACCCTTCATTGCACTATTTTCCCTACAAATAGAGCTCTCATTCTTCATTTTTAACATATCTAAGTCTTTGTGCATCAAACTTCTAGTCTCATTTCATCAAGCATTGTTAAAATCTCTTTAATAATAATAATTAGATCATTTAGCTTTGCATATCATTTAGCAATATCATGTGAGCTTCATTTTATATGCTAATTTAATATCATCATTCTCATGCTAGTTAGCTTCATATCAATATCCTGCATCCTACCATCATCTAGTTTCATATCTAAATCATCACTAAGATCTTAGTTGCATTTCTATTTTGATCTTAGAATCATCATATATCCCTCGTTCTTTTCGTTGTCATCCTATAGGTCAAGTGCTCTTCCAAACTAAGAGCCACCTTGATTTGAAGGATCCTTGGAGATAGAGAACAACGAGATGTGCTTAAGATCTTTACTTCATTTATTCTAATGATTTTGATCTCTAACATAATATCCCATTTCTATGTTTGTCTTGTTTACATCTCTCATGCAGGTACCACAATCTGAGCTCACATTTTCGGCACCCACTGTGGGGCTCAAACCCCTTTTTTTTTAGATATTTCTATTTTTTTCTGCAGGATTCCCACCTACAGGTTTAAACGTAGAGTAGCACATACGACGGTTCTTTTTGTACATACAATGGTTCTTTTCACGTATACAACAGATCTTACAGTGCATACAACCTCTGTTATCATGCATTTCACTATTTCTATTGCATGTTTAAACTATTTTTCCTTGCATATTTAACTATTTATGTAGCGCATTTAAATGTCTCTGTAGTGCATTTAACTATTTCTATTGCACATTTAACTATTTCTGTAGCACATTTAACTATATTTGTAGCACATATAATATTTGTTTTCATGCATATAATCTTTTTTTTTGTGCATACGAAATAGAGACAAAAATTTGTAATCCAGAGTTGAAAAAAATTAGGCTTGTAGAATCTCACTTGATGTTTTTTTGGATTTTGCTAATGGTTTTCTGGCAGATTTGAAGGAATTAGGATAGGATTTAATAGTTTCTTTTTCTAACTTTTCTTTTTAAGTTGGTTTAAAATAACTCATCTTCCTATTGGTATAAAAAGAACTTCACAACTCAATTTTGGGTTTAAAATGAACTAAAACTTTCCTTTGGGCTTAAAAGGAACTTCATTGCAAGGTAAAAAGAACCACAAAATCACACTTTATTTTCTTGCAAGTTAGGATTCACACTTTCAATTTGGGCTTAAAAAGAAACAACAAATTTTAAATTTCTTACAAAGAGATAAAAAGAACAAACCACTTTATTATTGCAAGTTAAAAAGAACAAGTGACAAATTGTCAATTTACCAAGCAATTTACTTTCAAGGCAAAACGTGCTTTCATTTTGTTGACCAGGATCTCAGTTTCCTAGATTAGACAACAAATTGCTTTGTGGATAAAAAGAACACCATGCTTGTTGGAGCAACATCTTCAAAATAGGACATAGAAAAACCTTGTTTTGGAAAGGCTAAAAAGAACTTTGATTGCTTTGTCTTAAGTGGTAGGTATATTCTCTCCCCTTAATTGGGTGATCAAAAAGCCAAATCCACTTTTTCATTGCTTTATTTACTTTCAAGTATTAAAACCTTTAGAGGGCCTGCCTTCTCAAAGCCTCAAAAAGGCTAGTGTGAAGGGTACGACCCAAGTGGAGAATGAATTTATTGCCAAGTTTACCAATCCACTATAATCAAATGTGGAGGTTGATGAAAATCCTCTCTAATGGAAGTGTGTATTTGATAGACTTCCCCTAGTATCCTTGTGATGTGAAAAGCCTTTTTTCTAAAGGTTGGGAAGCCTCTTAATTGAGTTTATCATTTGTTGTGCCAAACAAAATCCTTACTACGAACCTTAGCATTAGAAGCTTTGAACCGAGTCAGTTGCCATACATTGACAAAATCATAGTGCAAAGGTGGGGAAGAATCTGCCCCCAAGATCACTCACCATATACCTCCCAAGATAACTACTCAATAGCGAAGCAATTCACTTTGGGTTAATTTCTGGCAAAAGGCAAGAAAACGGGTGCCCTCTAGGGGTGATAAGGTTGTTTGAGTTGACAGAGTATCGAGACTAGTGGGCTATGATATTGTCAATAACCTTTGAATAAAGAGCATCTGATGTGTTTTTTGTTGTAAATCAAACCAATGATAACATCGGGGATTTGAAAACATCCTCACCAAAACATACACTCAATGTTTAGCATATGTAGGGATGATCATTGTTTTCATGTGTACTATGTCTTCTTGTCATGAACATTAAAACATCTTGCAAGTTATAAATCAACCAATACAATAAATCCGTTCAAAACAAAGAGAAAAGAATGAACCTTAGAGAAAAGAGAATTTACAAATCCAACTAAGCACCCTTAGAAAGAGGTATCAAATCTTCAACTATCTTAAGAGATAAGATTTCATCCAACAACATTAAGGAGTATCAAAGAAGTGATCAAAGGTTCCATCATCCAATGAATCCTATCAAACCAATACCTGGTTAGGTCCTCAAGTTGTCAAATAAAGTTTCTAGATCATGAAACTTGACTCATATCATTTGGTGCACTTTGTCATAGAAGAAAATCAAGCTAAAATTCTACTTGACAAGTAAACTTGAGTTTCCAAAATAAAGTATCTATATCCAACATCAACATCAAAATTGATCATTTGTGTATGACCACTCCTCATATTTTGAGAAGAAGAAGTCTTCATCAAAAGACTAAGTTGAAGAAGAAACAACCTAGTTCTAAATCACTTATCAAAAGGAGTAAATTTCTCTATATCAACCGTCAACTCTTTACATCACATCACGCATTCTTGTGTCATATGCGGTTGTATATCCAAGGAAATACCAATGAATTTGACAAAGAACCTTTGAGAAGTAGGGCTTATATTCAAAAAACAATATTCAACCAACGCCTTAATAGTGTAGGAAGGATTAACCCCGCTTTGTTTCCAAAGTTTCTTATCACTTACAATGAAGCTTGGCCTAAGCCACCAATTCCACCAAGAACCCCAATAGAAGAAGAAGAATTCAGTATGGTAGAGATATATTAATGCCCGCTGTCACTCGATCTCAGAGAAAAAAAAAAGGAATCACAACCAGAATCAAGTATGAGTCATAGATTGTCCAATCCATTTGATGAATATTCAAATATGGGAGAAACAGAGATCACCAACGAGCATCTCCAAGAATTTCAAGAGAATGCGACTTTCCAAAAACTTATAGAAAGACTTATGGGTATGTGCAAGATCATGGTGTGCCAAAACAAGCCCTTAAGTGGAAATGAAATTTTAGAAAATTAGAATTATGCAACTTGACATGAAAATTTGAATAAGTTGTGAACATTATTTTTAAAATATGTAAGAAGAGAATATATAGAAAATTGAATGTAGTTTCTAAGCTACTAGTTGTTTTTTAGAAAAAGAAATCTTATTTGATGAAAATTTCAAATTTCAAGAAAAAGATAAAAAGTAGGCATATGTCTGACCACCCTAGTTACAATCAAATCATAATATTTTTTTATAAGATTTATATTATAAGTATTAGACTCATGTCTGGATGTGCCACATATTTTTTTATAAAGTAAATAATTATTTATGAATTTTTTACTACAACTTTTCAGAAATTCAGAAACTCCTACATCTAACCTCCTTAACTTGGTCAAAACCTTATGAAATTCATTTTTTAAAAATATTTACCTATAGTAGACAAAGCATAGGATGTGATGCATGTTTCAGATTCAAAAAATGTTATACCATTTGAAATTTATGAGTGTTTTTCAATCAGTCTATCAATCAAGACTTTTGTCATAATTCAATTAGAAAATAATTAATAATTATTTATTAAAGTCGAAATAAGACAAGCCTTATATTGTTGGAAAGATGAGAATGTCCTTAAAAAACCCTTTTCATTTTATCTTTTTTGGCTATAAAAAAAGTCACCAGCCACCAGTTTAAAGTCTAGAAAATCAAAGAATACTGAAAAACACGTTTATTCACTTGACTTTCTAGGCTTGCGACTTCCAAGCCAAATCCCAAAGCAAACCCGAACCAAAATTTGAAAATTGAAATTTGTACAATAGAAATCGGATATCTGATTTTAATAATTAAATTGAATAACTAAATTTGCACATAATTAATCTATTGTTTATTAATATATTAATATATAATATATTAATTTATAAATATATTAGTATATGATATTAGGGAGAGGGAGAGGGGGGAGAGAGAGAGAGAGAGAGAGAGAGAGAGAGAGAGAGAGAGAGAGAGAGAGGGAGGGAGGGAGGGAGAGATATGGGGAGGGGAAAGGGAGAGAGATAGAAAGATTAGGGAAGAGGGAGAGAGAGAGATTAGGGGAGAGAGGGGGGAATATAGAGATTAGGGGAGAGGGAGAGAGAGAGATTAGGGAAGAGAGAGAGAGAGAGAGAGAGAGAGAGGGAGAGGGAGAGAGAGGGAGAGGGAGAGAGAGGTTAGGGGAGAGGGGTAAGAGGGGGGAGAGAGAGGGAGGGGGAAGGGAGAGAGAGGGAGGAGAGAGAGAGGGGGAAGGGGTCATATTTTGTCCTATGAACCCTTAGGACACCATATGACCCCTCAGGTATCAATTTTTTGTAAGCAATATTGGCACTAGTTTTTATATTGTAATAATGGTTCATCTTGCCACCTTATGACACACTATGACCCATTATGACACCATATCATGTCGTTAGGGGTCATATGGTGTCCTAAGGGGTCATGGGATACTATATGACCCATAAGGACAACATATGACCCCTTATGACATTATATTGGGTTGTTATGGGTCCTATGGTGTCCTAAGGGGTCATATTGTGTCTTATGACCCCTTACGACACCAAATTGGGTCGTTATGGGTTATATTATGTCCTAAGGGGTCATATGACCCCTTAAGACACCATATGACCCCTTAGGACACAATGTGACCCTCTACGACACTATAAGGTGCCGTTATGGGTCATATGACCCCTTATGACACCATATGGTGTCGTTAGGGGTCATATGGTGTCCTAAGGGGTCATGGGATACCATATGACCCCTAAGGATAACATATGACCCCTTATGACACCATATTGGGTCGTTATGGGTCCTATGGTGTCCTAATGAATCATGTTGTGTCCTATGGCCCCTTAGGATATCATATGACTCCTTAGGACACCAAATTGTGTTGTTATGGGTCATATTGTGTCCTAAGGGGTCATATTGTGTCATATGACCCCTTAAGATACCATATGACCCCTTAGGACACAATAAGACCCTTTACGACACTATACAATGTTGTTATGGGTCATATGATCCCTTATGACACCATATGGTGTCGTTAGGGGTCATATGGTGTCCTAAGGGGTCATGTGATACCATATGACCCCTAAAGAAAACATATGACCCCTTATGACACCATATTGGGTCGTTATGGGTCCTACGGTGTTCTAAGGGATCATATTGTGTCCTATGAACCCTAGGACACCATATGACCCCTTACGACACCCAACTATGTCGTTATGGGTCATATTGTGTCCTAAGGGGTCATATTGTAAGGGGTCATATTGTGTCATATGATCCCTTAAGACACCATATGACCCCTTAGGACACAATGTGACCCTTTATGATACTATATGGTGTCGTTATGGGTCATATGACCCCTTTTGACACCATATGGTGTCATTAGGGGTCATTGTTGAACACAATGTACCACTAAGAGGGGGTGAATTAGTGGTTCCTAATTTCTTTTCCCTTTTAAAGCAACCTTATAATATCGGTTGTTATCCTAAGCACTAAACAATCAAACTGGTAAGACAAAAGAAGATACCAAAAGAGACAATCACACAAATGCAACCCACAACACCAGATGTACGAGGAAAGCCCAATATGGGAAAAACCTCGGTGAGAAATGTAGCTGGAGACTACTGCTCCAATCTAGCCTCACAAGTGAAACATTGAATTACAACTAATTAGGGTACCAACCCAAGGAGCACCAACCCCTACACCAAGCTCCAACTTGGTGATGTATATTGAAATACAATTTTGATACAACTATAGCTTTAGAATGCAAATGAGTTCTATAACACTTTGATCAAATAGATTTATGTCGGTTAGTAATCTTCTCTTCTTCACTGGATCTCACACTACAGGTTATGAGATTACTCTCTCTGATTCTTGGCTACTCTTCCTTCACTCTCACTCGCACAACACATTGTGTCACACTTGGATGCCTCCTTAATCAATCACTCCTCAATGGTTAGCTCAACTTTTAGACTTGCTACAATTTACTGGTACTCTATCATTGCCGGTTAAACGCTCTCACTAGTTTGCTTGTTAACTCACTCTGCAACTTTCTTAGAATAAATTCTAAGGGAGATGCTTCTTCTCTACACTCAAGCTCTCTTTTCTCTCCTTCTTCTCATCAAGCATCATCCTTTTATGTCTCAAGCTCATCTATTTATAATCTTGGATTCCTGCCTAAAACCGCATTCAACAGTGTCATGCTAGGTTTTGTCTTCTCCAACTTGATCTAAATCTGGTTTGATTTGATCTTCTTTTCTAGGGATAAGATCTTCATGACATCGATCAATCACTATGAAAGCTTCACATTCCAATGTGCGTTATCTAAATCTGGAGGTCTGCACCTTGCTTTTCTACTTTTATCTATCATATGCCATTAATGGCTTTATTGTTTCCTTCATCAAATGGGTACGAAGATCAAATCTTCTTGCAGAATTAGTTTAGTCATTTGCTATCTTTCCTTCATCGAGCCGCAATCCTCTGGCATCCTTTGTGACTTGCGGGTTCCTCATAAAAGTCGACCTACTTGCTAATTTGTTACGTCGATGCACACTCCACTGACCTGTGCAACATCACCACCTGACATCCAGCTATCATGCTTGTCAACATCCACCTCTTCTTGGATTATTATGTTGGTTTGTCCTTTGTTGTTCACCAAGATTGACTACCACCTTAGTTCTCCTTATCGGTATGATCAACAAACATCCTCTTTACCGACAACACATCTTGGGTTTGTGCCTTATCGATAAGCCTGCTAACCGGTAGATGACACAATTCATGTGTACCAGTAGCCTTCCTTCTATCTTCTCACTCACATGTGCATTGTCATCATATGTCTCTCTCTTCTTATATTGGTCACCACTTCTATGTCTTACTCTTCTTATATCGGTCACCACTTCTTACTTATCGGTGACCTTGCCAAACCAGTTTGACATAAATGACAACTTAATGCCAATAATGCCAACAATTTCCCCCTTTGGCATTGATGTCAACTTACTGCAAGACACTTCATATCAGTAGATTTCTCCCCCTTTGACACAATGATAAAGGGTACTATACACTCCCCCTTTGATCCATACCTAGCTCCCCCTTTGGCTACTACCAGTGATTGCAACTAGTACTAAGATGTGGTTCAAGAGTTATATATGCTTCTATAAACTCCCCCTAAACCATATCAATCCTTCCTTTCTCAAGTGCATAAGGCAGATGACACAACTCTCAACTTGTGTCTTAGGTACTCAAAGGTGCTTACCAGCAATGGTTTGGTAAAACTATCTGCTACTTGTTCTCCAGTAGGGACATAGTCCATCTTTACTTCTTGTCCTTCAACCTTATCTCTGAGAAAATGATACTTGATGGCTATATGCTTTGTCCTCGAATGCATCACTAGATTCTTTGCTATGTTGATATTACTCAAATTATCACACTAGATGAGAATAGGATCAGTGATGTCCACCTGTATGTCTTTGAGGGTTTTCTTCATCCAAAGCACTTGAGAGCAACATGTAGCAGCAATAATATATTCTGCTTTAGCAGTTGATAGAGAGACATAATCCCGCTTCTTGCTATGCCATGAGACCAACCAGTCACCTAGGAAGAATGCACCACCACTTGTGCTCTTCCGGCCATCAGTGCAACATGTCCAATCAACATAAATGCATGCTTCCAAGATGAATTCGACTTGTTTAGGGTACCACAATCCATAACTGAGTGTTCCTTGGAGTACTTAAATATTCTTCTTACAACATTCATATGTGACTGCTTAGGGGCAGCTTGAAATTTGGCCACCATGCACACTACATGTACTATATCTAGTCTACAAGCAATTAGATACAATAGACTGCCTATCGTGGATCTATAAAATGTCTGATTCACCACCAATGACTCATCATTCTTGCTTAATTTACTTCTGGTCACCATGGGGGTACTTACCAGTTTGCAATCCTCCATTTGAAATTTCTTCAACATATCCTTTGCATACTTGGTTTGTGAGATAAAGATTCCCTTATCTTGTTGTAATATCTGCAAGAAGTATGTCAATTCACCAAGCATTGACATCTCAAATTCTGACTGCATTTGATTAGCAAATTCTTTGCAAAGGGTGTCTTTATTGCCTCCAAAAATAATGTCATCTACATACACACCACAATGATCATGTTGCTTTCATCTTTGTTTATGTATAGATTGTTGTGAGCACTCCCCTTTTTGAATCCTCGCTCCTTCAAGTATTGATCTAATATTGAATACCATGCTCTAGGAGCTTGCTTTAAGCCATATAGGGCCTTCTTCAACTGGCACATAAATGTTTCATCATCATGTAGCAGAAACCCTTTTGGTTTCTCCATGTACACTTCTTCCAAATTTCCATTTAGGAAGGTATATTTTACATCCATTTTATATACTTTATAACCCTTGTAGGCATAAAAGGGTAGAAACATTCTAACTGTTTCTAATCTAGTGACCGGTGCAAATGTTTCTTCAAAGTCAATGCCTTCTACTTGAGAGTATCCTTTGCACACAAGTATAGCTTTATGCCTAACAATTTTACCTTCTTCATTCATCTTATTCTGGTAGACCCACTTAGTGCCAATGATGTTCTTGTCTTCCAATCTAGGGACTAATTCCCAAGTTTTGTTCTTTTCAATCTGTTGTAGCTCGTCTTCCATGGCATCCATCCATTCCTGCCTTTTGCTGGGCTCATTCAATGTTTTAGGTTCTACTTCAGTCATGAGGTAGAAGTTGACTTGTTCATCATTTCGAGCAAGTCTTCTTCTAGTCTGCACACCATCACTCTTATTTCCTATAATTTGTTCTTCTGGGTGATTCAAGTGCACATACTGGTTGGGAGCCTTTTTGGATGCTTCTTCAGGTTCATTGTCTGACTGAGCTTCCTCATCTTCATCACTAGAATCATCATACCAGTTCACCTGTGATTGACTTCCTTTGTGCATATCCTCATCAACTCTTACATGCACATTCTCAATGACTCTTCTTAGTCTTTTGTTGTAGCATTCGTAGGCCTTGCTGTTAGACGAGTAACCAAGGAAGATTCCTTCATCACTCCTAGAGTCAAAACTACCTAGACCATCCATATCTCTCTTTATAAAACACTTACTTCCAAATACTTTGAAGTATTTGACTGAAGGCTTTCAATCATACCACAACTCATAAGGTGTCATTCTATTGTTTGTTCTTAGTTGAACCTGGTTCAAGGTATATACAACAATATGAACAACTTCCTTCCAATATGTGTCTGGCATGTTGGCTTCATTTAACATGGCTCTAGCCATCTCCTTGACTGTCCCGTCTTCCTTTCCACCACACCATTTTGTTGTGGTGTCCTAGGAGTTGAGTATTGCCTTCTAATTCCATTTCTTTCACAATAATCTTCAAACTCATTTGATGTGAACTCTCCACCCCAGTCTGATCTTAGGCATTTTAGCTTCCACCCACTTTCCTTCTCCACCATCTTCCTAAAGATCTCGAATATGGAAAATGCTTGTGACTTATCTTGCAAGAAATTGACCCATGTCATTCTTCAATAATCATTAATAAAGAGCATAAAATATCTTTCACTGGCAAGAGCTCTTATCCTAGTTGGACCACATAGATCTATGTGCACAATTTCAAGTGGTCTTGAGATGTTGTGCTCTTTTGTCCTGAAGCTCACCTTAGTTTTCTTCCCTTTCACACACTCATCACAAATTGTGCTTACCAATTTGATGATGGGTAAAATATTCCTTACACACCCCTTTTTGCTTACTGCAACTAAGTTATCAGAGTTTATGTGGCCTAATCTTCGGTGCCACAACTAGATTTCATCAACCTATCCTATCATGCATTCGGACTCATAGCATTCCTTCAAATTGTAAATATTGCCATCTATTCTTTTTCCTTCTGCCACAACCTAACTGGTACTCTCTTTCTTTATCTGGCAATTGGTTCAATCAAAGGTAAATTTATAACCTTTGTCACACATCTAACTCACACTCAACAGATTGTACTTTAGGCCATCCACATAATATACATCATGTGCCTTCAATTTTCCATCAATATTTAGAGAACTTTTTCCCTTTATTTTGATAGATGAGTTATCTCTAAATCTTACTGAACCACCATTCCAGTCTTCAAGTTTGATAAATTTCTTTTTATCACCGGTCATGTGGTTGGAACAACCACTATCTACAACCCATAGATTTTTCCTTTCAGCATGTAATGAAGTCTGCACTATCATACTTGATTCTGCCTTGTCCTTTTCTTTCTCAACCCATACCGGTTTGGTTTCCTTCTTCTTGTTAGCTACTATTTTGTGCTCCAGTTCAATTGCCGATTCTTGATTAGGATTTGTCTTCTTCTGCTTGATCTTCTTGTTTTTACAAAAATTTGCTATATGTCCAAACTCTTAACAGTTATAACCTTTCATATTTTCATTTAAAGATGACTCTTTGAAATTATTGTAGGACACCGGTTTATTCTTCCTACATTCAAAACTCCTATGACCAAATCCATTGCACTGATAATAGACAACATTCATATCCTAGAGTGCATTAAAAGGATTTCTACTTTGATAACTCATAGTGGGCTTATTGGTTAATCTACAGTTAGCTATTCTATGCCCAAATTTGTTATACAGATAACAGTAACCATGAAAGTTTGAAACGTACCGGTTAGATTGCCTTGGTCCTGCAAACGACTGCCTCATCGGGGGTCTTCCCTTCATGTTGTTGAATTTGGTGAATCCTTCATGGTCAACTCTTGCATTTCTCCTTGGATCTACATGTCGGTACCATGAGTGTGGCCTCTGGTTCATTACTTGTGTATACTAGTTTGAGTGGCGATTTCTAACAACATTCACATATGTCTTCTTCCCGGTATCCTTGCTGACTATGAACGTCTTCTTCTCTTTACCTTCATTGGAAGAAGTGAATTGTATCTCCTTATTAGACATGTCTTTTTTGTTTGAACTTTGACCTTCTTGAAATACTAAGCCACTGGTATCTTTGGATTGCTTCTATTTGCTGAATATCTTGTCTAAGGCTTCGATGCTGCCTTCATATTTTCTTCTCACTTTTATTTCTTCCTTACTTTCTTCAAGCTCCTTTCTAAGCTTCACTATTTATGCTTCCAGATCTTGATGCTCCTTTTCCTTCTTCATCAGATCAGAGGATGTAACTTCACATATCCTCTTGGATTCTTCTAACTATAGTTTCAAGTCAAATAGAACTTGATTAGACTCATCCAAGGATTTCTTCAAGAGACCTTGTTCATCTACTGCAACAAGCTTTGATTTCTTGAGTTCTCTTCTTGTTTTACTCAGTTTCTCAAGAGCATTTATAAACTCACCTTCTAGATCCACTTCAACCTCAATATCTTCTTCTTCCTCATCTTCACCAACCGATTCATCAAGTGCCATAAAGAGATTAAATTTTCTATCATTCTCAGGGTAGTCATCTTCTGATGCACTTTCTTCATCTGTGACATCATCATCAATAGTGTATAGGTTGTTCTTCTTTCAGTAGCCTCTTCTTCCTTTCTAGTAGACATTTCTTTCTTTATCTTTACCAACAAATTTGCTAAAACCTCTTGACTCATCTCCACCAGTTTCATTATAAGGACATTTTGTAGCAAAGTGTCCAACTTTACCACAGTTGAAACATTTAAGTGGTAGCTTTCCTTTATACTTTCTGGATCCTCTTTTGAGTTTTCTGACAAAGTTTTCTACCTCTGCATCAGAGTCTTTAGTGGATCCTTTATGACCAACTACTTCTTTTCCCTTCTGGGTGGAGTTGAACATTGCCTCTTTCCTTAAGGATGCATCACCAGTTGTTCTCATTTCACAGGTTGTTAGTGAGCCAAATAGCTCATCCATTGTAAAGATCTTTGGATCCTTGGCTTCTTTTATGGTAGAAACCTTTGTATCATATTTATGTGTGAGAGACCTAAGTACCTTCTTGACAAGAATCTCATCTGTAATTTCTTCTCCAAGTCCTTTGATGGTATTCACAATTTCATCAAATCTATGAAGGTAGTCTGTAATCTTTTCATCATCCTTCATCTTGATGCCTTCAATTTGTCCCCTTAGTGCTTGCAGCTTGGCCTCCTTGAATTTTGCATCTCCTTCAAATAACCTCTGCATTTTATCCCAAGTCTCCTTGGCAGATGCACAATGCATGACCTTGACAAACTCTTTATCAGACAACCTACTTAATATAGCATGTTTGGCCTTTGCATTAATCTAATACTCCTTCTTGGCATCCAGATCAGTGGGAGGAACACTAGGGACAACATACCCATTCTTGACAGACATCCACACATAAAACCAAGGGAGGAAATATAGGTCTCCATTCTTCTGCTCCGAAAGGCATAGTTGGATCCATCAAACATGGGGGCTTTTGAGGAAGCAAACTCATTTCTTTCCATTATGTTCTAAGTTCGAAATCTACCCAAGGTTTTTAAACAACTAGGAACCTAGGCTCTAATACCAATTGTTGAACACAATGTACCACTAAGAGGGGGGTGAATCAGCGGTTCCTAAATTATTTTCCCTTTTAAAGAAACCTTAGAATACCGGTTGTTATCCTAAGCACTAAACAATCAAATGGGTAAGACAAAAGAAGATACCAAAAGAGACAATCACATAAATGCAACCCACAACACCAGATATATGAGGAAAACCTAATATGGGAAAAACCTTGGTGAGAAATGTTGCTAGAGACTACTGCTCCAATCCAACTTCACAAGTCAAATACTGAATTACAAAGATTTAGGGCACCAACCCAAGGAGCACCAACCCTTGTCAATTTAGGGCACCAACCCAAGGAGAAGCAACCCTTGCACCAAGATCCAACTTGGTGATGTATATTAAAATACAATTTTGATATAGTTATAGCTTTAGGTTACAAATGAGTTCTGCAATACTTTGATCAAATAGATTTATGTCGATTAACAATATTCTCTTCTTCATTGGATCTCACATTACCGGTTATGAGATTACTCTCTCTGATTCTTGGCTAGTCTTCTTTCACTCTCAGTCACACAACACACTATTTCACACTTGGATGCCTTCTTAATCAATCACTCCTCATTGGTTAGCTCAACTGTTAGACTTGCTACAGTTTACTGGTACTCTATCACTATTAGTTAAACCCTCTCACCGGTTTGCTTGTTAACTCACTCTGAAACTTTCTTAGAATAAATTCTAAGGGAGATGATTCTTCTCTACACTCAAGCTCTCTTTTCTCTCCTTCTCATCAAGCATCATCCTTTTCTATCTCAAGCTCATCTATTTATAATCTTGGATTCCCGCCTAAAACCACATTCAATAGTGTCGTGTTAGGTTTTGCCTTCTCCAACTCAATCTGAGTCTGATTTGATTTAATCTACTTTTCCAGGGATAAGATCTTCATGACATCGATCAATCACCATCAAAGCTTTGCATTCCAATGTGCGTTTTCTAAATCTAGAGGTTTGCACCATGCTTTTTTGCTTTTCTCTATCATATGCCATTAATGGATTTTTTGTTTCCTTCATCAAACGGGTACGAAGATCGAATCTTCTTGCAGAATCAGTTCAGTCATTTTCCATCTTGCCTTCCTTGAGCCGCAATCCTCTAGCATCCTCTATGACTCGCGGGTTCCTCATAAAAGTTGACCTACTTGCTAATTTGTTATGTCGATGCACACTCCACCGACCTGTGCAACATCACCACCTGACATCCAACTGTCATGCTTGTCGACATCCACCTCTGCTCGGATTACTATGTCGGTTTATCCTTCATTGTTGACAAAGATTGACTACTAGCTTAGTTCATCTTACCAGTATGATCAACAAGTATCCTCTATACTGGCAACACATCTCGTGTTTGTGCCTTACAGGTAAGCCTGCTAACTGGTAGATGACACAATTCATGTGGACTGGTAGCCTTCCTTCTATCTTCTCACTCACATGTGCATTATCATCATATGTCTTGCTCTTCTTATACCGGTCACCACTTCTTACTTATCGGTGACCTTGCCAAACCAATTTGACATCAATGACAACATAATGCCAATAATGCCAACAGTCATTGTTGGCAATTTTAATGTTTGTTGTTGTGATTGTCATTGATGGTCACACACTTGCCTTGAGATCACTTTTTGTTTGTATGAGTTAAAGCTCAACCGATATTTGTTCCAACCGGTATCATGTATTATAGTCTTTAGACTATCAGTGTTTTGCAGAAAGTGTTCACCAGTCTCAAGTAGTATGAAGCAGTTTGAGGATCTCAAGTGGTACAAAGAAATGAAGTGACACAACACATATTTCCCACTCTTCATTTTGTCAAACCGGCAACCGGTATTTTGCCTAAACCGGTATTTTATTTGAACCGATAATACTCTGTGCCGAGTTACCAACCGACAATTTGTGATGAGTTACCATCCACCAATTGTTTAGTGGTGCTGACACTTTGGTAGTGCATATTGTGTCGTGTTACCAAAAGTGTCCAGATGCATTGAACCTAGGAAATTGTATTGTAACCCTATTGGACCAACATGAAATCAAATTCCTTTATAAGGACATCATGTCTAGGGTTTTAAATGTTTTTGCTAGGGTTTAAGGTGGTGTATGAGTTTTTGAGAGTGTGAATGTGTTGAAGACTGAAGTAATGCTGAAATGCATTAGGAACAAGCTATCAAGGATCTAACCAAGCAATCTATGCTATTTGATAGATCACTCACTTGTTGATTACTCACATCTTCAACAAGTCTGAAGCCCTTAACCAGGTAGGCTCAGAAAGCCTTTTGTAAATCCTCTAACAAGGTGATTCACATCTGTGGATCCAAAATCCTCTAGCAAGGTAGTCTTTAATCGAACTTATCTCCTAACAAAGGTTGAGATTCCTAACAGGATCTATTCTGGTAAAGATCATTGTATGACCTTAATCGGTCTGGTTCCTATTCTACAGATAGTTACTTGTGAGTTTCATCTCACCGTGGTTTTTCCCATTTGGGTTTCCACGTCAAATATCTTGTTTTATGGTGTTATTTCTCCTATGGGTGAATGTCTTATTTTCTATCTGGTTTGCATGTGTGTTAACCGGTTTGTTTGTTAAACTATTTTACCGGTTTATTACTAGACTGTTTAAGTATTTAAATACAATGTTTTTCGATATACTAATTCACCCCCTCTTAGTATTCATCAATTGGTATCAGAGCCAACCTTTGTATAAGTCTAATCACTTGGAAAGAGATATGGGGGAATACACTATGAGGGAACTTACTCACCGGCTCACTCAGCCTGAGAAAGCCTATGATGAGCTTATGGTAAAATATAAGGCCTCTTAGGCAAAAAGGAGAGAACATGCTGAAAAACTGACGGAGCTATCTAAAAATAGTTCTTTTGATGAAGCGGATATGGAAGCCCTAATTCAAGAAGTAGAAAAGCTGAATGAATCAAACTCCAACCTGAGAAAGGAGTTGGAAGGACTAAATATCTAAATGTGTCAAGAGCTTGAGAATCAGAGGAAGGCTGAAGATCTGGTCAAGGACAAAGATCATGAGATCTCCAAGTTGAAGCAAGAGATTAGTGCTCTAGCCGTTCAACTCCATGCGAGAAAAGTGGAAAAGGAAGACATGCAAGGAGAACTGAACATAGCCATCTCTGAGAATGCAAACTTGATGGAGACAAATGCTACTATTTCCAAAGAACTCTCTGAGTCAAAGGAAATACTTGCTAAGTTCAACAAGAGTATAGTTAAGCTAGAGCAAAAGCTTGAATTGACCAAAATGGTAAAGAATATCAATGGACTTGGTTTCTCTAGTCATGAGGAAGGTGAGACCTATGGTGCAAATGCTGAAGCATCGAAGAAGCAACCGACATTCAAAGATAAAGGTAAGCAAAAGTTCAAACCTGTCTGCTTTAACTATCTTAAAGAAGGACATACTACTAATGTGTGTAGAAGTAAAGCCTACAATAACTTTCCTTACTTCATGAACAATGTACCTAGATCCAATAAGTTCAATGGTAATTGTTATGCATGCAACAAGTTTGGGCATAGAGCATCTGAATGCAGGTTTGTTATGAACAACACTGGAAGATATCCTTAGAGGACTCAAGGAGTTGGTTTGGAACCTTTTGTGAACTGGAATCCCAACCGGTTTAATACCTATAATCATCAGTCAGGTATCCATGGCTATCAAGTGGCAACTGGATGGAGAGAAAATTTTTGGATTTGTCATGGTCATAGTCACACTGCTGCAACATGCAGAAGGAAGAATGGAAACATGAATAATGGACCTTGGAGAGCACCTAGAATGGTTTGCTATCATTGCAACAAACTGGGTCACATTGCCAGATTCTGCAGAAGTAGAAAGAACATATCGGATGACATACTGGTCACTCCGGAAGGAAAAATTGATGTTGAAACTATTCAAGAAGGCATGAAGGAAACCTAGAAGAAGAAGTCAGAAGAAGTAATTCAAGATGAACCAGTTTCTGCACCTAGTGTGGAAATTTCAGAACCGGCAAACTAAGCTACAAAAAGCTTAGAGGGAACAAATGGTGAAATGTTTTGAACCCCCGATTGGCACCAGTAAAAGACCTTAATCGGTGTGTGATACCTGTCAGTCGACAGAAGACCAGAAATGGTAAAAGGTAAATTAGGGTTTATGCCCTAATGGTAAAGCATTTATTATGGTAGGTGAGGAATATGTTTAAAAGGAACTTTCAAATCATTTCTCACTATCATTTTTCAAGCAAAGAAGTTTTTCAAGTGCAAAGTGAAGAAAAAGCGATTTGTGTTGCGATTCAAAGAAATTTTGAAACCTTGAAGAAGATTCAAAAGCAGATATCAAATGGTCAAAAGAAGAACTCAAAGCGGTGATTTAGCAATCGACGAAGTGGAATCAGCAAGCCCTAAATTCTCGATTTCTGAAAGGTATTTCTCAAGTTTTCTATTTTATCATGGCTTCTGCATCTCATGATAGTTCTAGTATAGCTCTTGATTCTATGGACTTGATTAAGCGAAAGTCAAAATACAATGCCTTGTCTCAAGTACCAGTCGGTGTTATAGTAGAAGAAGGGATTTATGATTACATAGACTACAAAATTGAAGACCTAGGGTCTCTCACAATCCATTCTCAGCTAGGTCTATTCTGTGGGAAGGATAAAAAGATCAAACCGGAGTATAGCATCTTGGAGAAGAAGAAGCTTCACAATGCAGTTTACTTCCTAGAGGATTTCATAGATGACCACATTCGAATCATTCTGAGCAGAGTTCATGGTGACAAGATGTATCTTAAGAGAACACATGATATCACACTGCAAGAAATTCATGTCGTCATTAGGTTCTGCAATACAAGGGAAGTGCCAGCCCTAAGGAAGGTAAGTAAGACTGAAATATCCAAGCTCACCGGTTCAGTGAGCGACTCACATGGTATGACCGTCAACTCAATCAAGGATGATCTAGTCAAGTATGCCTACATGGTGATAGGCTACCAGACGTTCTCTGCCAGCAGAATTAATTTTGTCTCTGCTACAGCGGTAAATGTCACCTACAGGATGATCAAGGAGGATGCATCGTTTGACCTGTGAACTTGTATGCAAAGACAACTTATGTTGAATCTTAAATCGATCAAACATGACAATGCACTGAGATTCAAGTTCGGACAACTACTGGTTGGGTTGTTCTTTTACTTTCAAGGCTACTTTCCAGGAGTAGGAGACATTCAGTGGTCTGCCGATCAACCAGTGACAAAACAAATCAAGGAAAGTCTGCAAGCGGTTGGAACCGGTTACCCTGAAGTTCTGAACAAGTACTTTGATGAGTTCAGAAGAAAGATGAGCCTAAGGATTAGGATATCTAGCAAAATTGTCAAGAAATATGAAGAGGACATCTACTTTACCATCAACATGGATGAATGCATAATGGAGGCCGTTGAGCCTAGACAAGAAGAAGTGGAGCCTTTGGGCTATGAGGTGATGTATGATATGTTGGACGGGTATGGCTCTACCCTACTTGCCTTGCCTCTTGATCCTAAGGAAATGAGAACTGACACTTATTTAGAAAGGGTTACACCTATTGAAGGACCCTCAACAAAGAAAGGAAAGGCAGTGCCTTCAGCATCAGAACCAGTTACTGCAGCCAGTCCCAAAGTGACCAAGCGGTCACCAGTTAAGAAGAAACTAGAAGTGGCACCTACAAAAGTCTTTGAGAGGAAGAGGAAGACAAGGAACAATTCACCGGACTCAAAAGAAACAATGTCTGAAGAAAAGCCTAAAAAGGCTAGGCAGACAAAGAAAAAGACAAAGAATGAACTGACATCATTTGCACTGGTAAATATTGACATTTCTTCCTACAAACCTTTGACACATTGTCAAAGAACCATAAAGAATATTAGAAGAAAACTACTAAATGATTGAATTGATTATTTTGATGACTTTAATGATGATGAAAAGGAATCAGTTGAATACAAAATTATTAAATATTTATGTGTTAATGATCGGTCGCCTTCAGAAATTAGATCTGAGACACTAGATTCTTTGTATAAGTCATTAGACAATAAATGGCGCATTGCCATAGAGAAGGAATAGGAAATAAGGGAGAAAGTATTTGCCCAATACTTTCTTGACCTATGCAATTTTGAGCTTCTTGAAGTCATTAACCAAAAAAAATGACTCTTCTTCACTAGAAGGAGAAGACTCTGGTTATTAGAAGGAAGAATTAATGATGTTGAAAAAGACACTCATCTCCATATGACAACAACTTTACACACTTATAAAGCGCTTCAAGCAAACAAGAAGGCTGAGCAAGAACTGACAATAACTAAACCGGATGAAGTATACAATAGTGAAGGAGAACAGGTAACTAAGCAAATGGAACCCATTGATGTTGATGCCTTAGATGGTGAAAATGTTACTTAGGGTACACCATCCAAAGGAATAGGACAGGAGAAGCAGATAAGAGAAGAAATGAAACAATAAGAAGTAGCGAAGAAGAGACAGAAAGATGAAGAGGATAAGAGAAAATAAGAGGAAGAGAAGAAAAAGACAAAAGTGAAGAAGAAAAAGACAGAACTGAAGAAGAAAAAGAAAGAGGTTGAAGATGAAGAGAGGCGGAAAGGAGAAGAGAAGAAGAAGAAGGATGAAGAGGAGAAGAAGAAGAAGGATGAAGAGGAGAAGAAGAAGGATGAAGAGGAGAAGAAAAGGAAAGAGGAGGAAAAGAGAAAAGAGGAAGAAGAGAAAAAGAAACAAGAAGATGAGAAGAAGAAGAAAGAAGAAGAGGATAAGGAAGAGGAGAAGAGAAAAGAAGCAAAGAAGAAGAAAGCAGAGAAAGAAAAGGAAGAGGAGAAGCTAAAAGAAGCAGAGAAGCAGAAAGTAGAGAAGGAAAAGGAAGAGGAGAAGCGAAAAGAAGCAAAGAAGGAAAAGAAGGAAGAAGAAAAAGAACAAGTGACAAAAAGCACTCAGATGGAGACTCCAAAGGCAACCGATAGTCAAGCCAAACCGGCTGACCTCACCAGTCCTATTGACTTCCAGTCTACAAATGAAATGGATTTACTATAGAGCATTAAGCTTGCTCAAGAATTCCTTGAAGTGATAAGGAGGAAGAAGGAGAAAGATGTGATCCAAGCTGTGGTGGACACCCTTACCGGTTTGATACCCGAAATGAATCTTCCCAATACTGATTCATCACTGGCACAATCAAAGCTCCTATGCACAGTAGTGGATGATTAGGTGCAGAACCTAGAACAGGCAGCAGAGGCAAATTCCAAGAAAGAGCATCAAAAGGCTCTGAACATTGCCCTGGTGAAGAAGCTAAATGAGCTCCGGTCCAATCTGCAAAAAGCTCAAAAAGATATAAGGGGTGCTCTGGATGAGGGCAATCTACTTCTTACCAAGATATGTCAACCTCATCTATTGTGTGCTGATGTGCTCACCCAGAAGGACAAACTGCAATCAGATATACAGTTATTTATCAGCACCTTCAAGATGCCATATGATTCCTTCTCCCCATATGGGCAAACTGTTCACAGGCTTCAACTCCAGTCTACAAGAATTGAGGCAGAAATAAACAACCAAACAAGGAACTTGTAGGAACTTCAACTGGTCCTACTGCCCAGACTGCAAATTCTCCAAAAATGTTATCTCAATCTAGATGCCTTAACAGTGACTCAAGAGATGAGCACAATAGATGCCATGGAAGAATAGGTCTCCCAGATGCAGACAGAAAAAGAAGTGGCTACCTCCCTACTTGAGTCCTGGTCCCTATCTATGAAACAATTTTTGCAAGACTTTAAATCAGTTTTTGACAAGTTTTACTCTTTATTGTCATAAACTCTTATTACTTTAATACCAAATGAAAACAGGGATTGTTCAGCTATACTTTGTCATTGTTGGCAAAGGGGGAGAAGTATTCTGGTATTTAAAATTTTGATGTATGCTATGTATATCTTCATGTCTATCTTTGTAAGCTATTAGTTATACATTGTTTTGTTTGCAAAAAGGGATAGTGTATATGCTTAGGGGGAGTAATTTTGCTTATGGCATATTGTTTGTTGTAAAACACTTAGATGTCAAAATTTTCCTAAGTGTTGCCATCAATGCCAAAGAGGGAGATTGTTGGCAATTTTGATGTTTGTTGTTGTGATTGTCATTGATGGTCACACACTTGCCTTGAGATCACTTTTTGTTTTTATGAGTTAAAGCTCAATCGGTATTTGCTCCAACCGGTATCATGTATTATAGTCTTTAGACTATTGGTGTTTTGTAGAAAGTGTTCACCAGTCTCAAGCGGTATGAAGACCCAAGCAGTTTGAGGATCTCAAGTGGTACGAAGAAACGAAGTGGCACAACACATATTTCTGAGTCTTTATTTTGTCAAAACGGCAACCGGTATTTTGTTTGAACTGGTAATACTCTTTGCTGAGTTACCAACCGACATTTTGTGATGAGTTACCATCCACCGATTGTTTAGCGGTGCCGACACTTTGGCAGTGCATATTGTGTCATGTTACCAAAAGTGTCCAGATGCATTGAACCTAGGAAATTGTATTGTAATCCTATTGGACCGACATGAAATCAGATTCCTTTATAAGGACATCATGTCTAGGGTTTTAAATGTTGTTGCTAGGGTTTAAGGTGGTGTATGAGTTTTTGAGAGTGTGAATGTGTTGAAGATTAAAGTAATGCTAAAATGCATTAGGAACAAGCTATCAAGGATCTAACCAAGCAATCTGTGCTATTTGATAGATCACTCACTTGTTGATTACTCACATCTTCGACAAGTCTGAAGCCCTTAACCAAGTAGGCCCAGAAAGCCTTTTGTAAATCCTCTAACAAGGTGATTCACATCTGTGGATCCAAAATCCTCTAGCAAGGTAGTATTTAGCTAGACTTATCTCCTAACAGAGATTGAGATTCCTAATAGGATCTATTCTGGCAAAGAATATTGTATGACCTTAACCGGTCTGACCTTAACCGGTCTGGTTCCTATTCTATAGATAGTTACTTGTGAGTTTCATCTCACCGTGGTTTTTCCCATTTGGGTTTCCATGTCAAATATCTTGTGTTTTGGTGTTATTTCTCCTATGGGTGAATGTCTTATTTGTTATCTGGTTTGCATGTGTGTTAACTAGTTTGTTTGTTAAACTATTTTACCGGTTTATTACTAGACTGTTTAAGTATTTAAATACAGTGTTTTTCGATATACTAATTCACCCCCCCTCTTAGTATTCATCAGTCATATGGTGTCCTAAGGGGTCATGGGATATCATATTACCCCTAAGGACAACATATGACCCCTTATGACACCATATTGGGTCGTTATGGCTCCTATGTTGTCCTAAAGGGTCATATTGTGTCCTATGACCCCTTAGGACACTATATGACCCCTTACAACACCAAATTGGTTCATTATGGGTCATATTATGTCCCAAGGGGTCATTTTGTGTCATATGACCCCTTATGACACCATATGACCCCTTAGGACACAATATGACCCTTTACGACACTATACAGTGTCGTTATGGGTCATATTGTGTCCTACAGAGTCATATTGGGTCCTTTGTCCCCTTAAGACAACATATGACCCCTTATGACATCAAATTGTGTTGTTATGGGTCATATTGTGTCATATGACCCCTTAAGATACCATAGACACCTCAGAACACAATATGACCCCTTATGACACCATATTGGGTCATTATGGGTCCTAAGGGGTCATATGGCCCCTCTCCCCTAATCTCTCTCTCCCCCTCTACCCTAATCTTTATCTCTCTCTCTCTCCCCCCTCTCCCCCCTAATCTCTCTCTCTCTCTCTCTCTCTCTCCCTCCCTCCCTCCCTTAATCTCTCTCTCTCTCTAAAAAAATGAGTACTCAAATATGATATTTGATATAATCAGATATCCGATTTCTACCACTGCCATTAATGTGGCAATAGTAAAAAAAAAGGTGGCAACAAGAATTATTTTTGGGACCCCAAATTTATGCATTAAAATTGGATATCGGATATAATTAGATATCCGATTTCTGTAAATAAAAAAGAGCCTTGTGGGCCATTTTGTGGATTCCAACGACCCACATTCTTCACATTCTGGTTTCTATCGACAATCATAGGTTTTCAAATAGGTTGAGACAAATTTGTGCTTTTGAGAGATTCTTAAAGTTAAATCTTACATTATCAATCATTTAAGAGCATCTTTGTGGAGGTAAATGGGGAGTAGTAGTTGTCGGAAGTCTAAATGCAAAAAAAAGCTTTCAAATGACCAAATTAAAGTGTATAGAGAAAGAGATAGAGAATGTCATAGGAGGAGAAGACAAGGTATGTTAAATATTGCTAATGTTACTTCAAGTGAAGAGGAAATTGAATTTGAAAATGTTGAACAAGTTATTGAAAATTAAAATGTAGATTTTGAAAGTGAAAATGTTGAACATGTTGAAAATGTTGAAATCGATAATGAAAATGCTCAACATGATGTGAGAATGGAAAGTGAAAATTTGGGAGTTGACAATGAAGGTGTCCATAATTTTGGTCTATAAATAAATTTTTTTGACATTGGAGGTGAAAATGTAGAAAATTTTGACATAGGAGGTGAACATGTGGAAAATTTTGACACTGGAGGTGAAAATGTGGAGAACTTTTACATTGAAGGTGGAATTGCTCAACCAAGGGAACAATATGTAACACCTAATTACTTTAGAAATGAAGACCCTCTCATGGATGAAAGACAAATTCCAAATCCAAGACCTTCAAGAACCCCAAAATGGTTACTTGAAATTAATGAGAACTTTATTGCGAATCTTGAAGGCAAGAGGTCGACAAGAACCGTTCGATTGTCGGTTACACAACTTTTTGACCATAATTTTAGCAATAAGACATTGACCGAGCAATGCCAAATTTTTGTTCAATTTATAAAGATGATAAAGATGAGACCATTGCTAAACAAATTGAAGATTCGTATGAATAAGAAGATGGAGAGAAATTCTATTATTGCCAAAAATCTATTTGATGCTCTTAATTCTATTGGAAAGAATACCAAGGAAAGAGATAAGAGAGCCGCTTGAAGAGTGATTACAACCTCCTTAGTAAGCCATCAATTGAGGAAGGCTTGTCAAATGAGACAAACTTGTGTTGATTTGAACATAAATTGTAAAACTCTAGATAGAGCACTTGCACGAAGACAAAGACTTGATTATCCACTTCAACATGATACATGGGATTTTGGTGGGAGGGATGTGTTGATAGAAAGTTGATTAACAATGTGAAGGAGGAGATTCAACAATTTTGATACTCTAATTCTAGAGTATCACCCAATGTAAAGGATGTTTTAAAATTAAGAATCGACAACTGAGACCACACACTACATCCTAAACATTTCTTGGAATCAAGCCAAACAATGTTGTACAATTTTTTGGTGAAGTACATCCAACTTTGCAAATATCACAAAGGGCCTTTGAATCTTTGAAACCATTTAGTGTACACTCGATATAATTTGAAGGGATGTATTTTTGCAACATGGCTTATTATCATTCATTTGATGAGCATTACAATCTTTGATAATAGACAACACTATTTGATAATTTTTGATGATATAATTATCGCAAATCCTTTATGCTCATGTAGGTATTTTTGATGATATGCAACACTATCGCATTATGATTTTTGCGTCAACATAGTGGGTTGACTCGATATAATTTGAAGGGATGTATTTTTATGGTATGTAATCCCACCTTTTCATTTATTATCATGCATTTTAGTTGAAGTGATTATCATAAAGCCTTTATGTTCATGCATGCATTTTATGTGTAGACTAACAATTCTCAAAAATACAAGTTCATGCTAGATCATTCGCCGTTGACTAGTTTACTCTTGGTGATGGTACATATTTCTAGGGGTTATCAATATTTATCTACTTTTTAAGTTTTCTTTTCAAGAACTGCAAAAATTTATAGGCAAACACAACACCGTATGCTTTGTGTGCATTAATGAGATTAAATTTTGTGTGTAAACACTAAGTGCCTCACTTTGTCAATGTGATTAAATTTTGTAAACTTTCACACACTATGTCAAGTGAATGTATTGCCATTTAGAAATGACAATATCTACCATCATCTTCAACCATGGAGAGAAATACAATGAGAAGGGCTTTAATCAACATGCATCTTTCTTCAAAGTTATGCTTGTAGACTTTGCAGAGAAACTGGTAAGTTTCGTAATTATACAATCTTGTACATCTTAATTTTTTTTCAAATGATCTATTTATAATTTGACAAAATAATTTTTATTAAGTGTTATTATTTGTTTCTTGTAGCACAATCATTCCGCATAAAAAGGCTGTTTATTTTGGTCTTCATTTATATGTAGGCATTGCTCTACGTAAACTTTTCTCTTAGGACATGAGGATGTCTGATGTAGATGAAGTGGGATGTTGTATTTTTATATGGATGTTAATTGATGTAACTTTGTTATGATGATATACGATCAGGGATAACTTTAAGAAACCACCCCTGGGAAACTATGTAAAATCCTGGCGAATCAGACATTATTTTCAGGGGGAAATTTTCATATGGATGGTGAAATTTTTTTTTGAATGGGGAAAAAAATTATTTTGTATTGGCAATTTTTTTTCTAGGGTACGAAAATTCCATAAATTTCTGGGGAATAGTACCTTGTTCTATGGGGAAAATATTTATTGTGGGAGGCGAATAATTTTTGTTTAAAGGAACAAATATATAATTGTATGAGCGAAAATGTTTACTCCGAAGGAAAAATTATTTAAATGTATTGGTGATTTTTATCCACTGCCTAAAAATTATTTAAATGTATTGGTGATTTTTATCCATCGCTTGAAAATTATTTAATTTGTTTTGGCGAATATTTTGTTATTTATGGTACAATATATAATTTATTGGTGATTTCATGAGTTCATTGGCATTAATAGACAAGGCACATCACATCACATTAGTACATCACATCACATAATTCATTGAGTCTGGACTCTGCACGATGTATCAATAAGCGCAACCTCTTTGACATGTGAAGGGTGACACATACCTAAAATCTATCAATGATTTTAAACCGTTTGATGATCGTAGATCAATGGCTGAAGTTTTATTTCGACCCAATTTTTTGAAGAGAACATAGCTCACTAGAAAGTGCCTAGAATGGAATTGGATTCAATAGACATGTTTCAAATGTCATGAATCATGATCGATAATTTTGTTCATTTAATATATATCTTTTCACTAATTTCAATACACTCTGTCCCCACGACTTCCAATGTGATACTTGCCAATTTGGTACTAGTTCATAGCTGTTTCAATTTTCGCATAATAGTGCATTTATGGGAAAGATTTGCAGAGATACGAAAGATTTAAAAAAATTTATAGCAGTTAATACTGCTAAAGAAGTAATTATTACAATCAAGAGCTTCAACAATTTATATACAATCTATGCTTCTTTCATCTTCAATTAGCCTTTGCCATTTGGTAGATAAATCGTTAGAGCTCACGGTATTTTAGGTTTATAGGCTCACTGCTCAGGTTGTTTAATTTGTTAATCTGTTTTCTCAAGATGGACACTCCCATCCACTTGAGAAGCATTTATGCAGAGGACTAAAGAGCCTTTCTAGGCTCTGTTAGAGACCCAACCCTCCAATCAGTTTGCACGGAGGTTGGGTCACTCACCAATGAGGTTGTGTGGATGGTGCTGGGCAAAGAATTTCTGCGAAATGAAAATAGGTACCGTGTTAACACAGACCTTACATCCCGCTTCTTAGCGTCTCTTCTGGACCTGGGAGGAGACAAGGTGGATATGTTGATGCTATTGAGGAAGGTTTTTAAGGAAGACTTCCTTGGAGATGACATTACTCTTGTCATTCTTGTAGAAGTAGAGGTGGGGATCCCTTGGGCGAGTGATTTATCCAAGCTTCTCCTCCCTAACCAAACAGTGTCAATGACCAGGCAACCATTTCTCCTAAACCTGAATGCAGAGTAGCTAACGCATCATAGAAAATGGGCGCGGATTGGTAGGGACTTCCTCCATAAATGGTTCCTCTTGGACCACTTTCCAAACTACATGTGGCTTGATGAATTCTCTCAGCTTATGCTGTCTGAAGAATTCTACATGGAAGGAGGGCCAGATTCTTAGGGCAAAATTGTAAACAATTCCACTACATGTGCCCTAGCCCCGCCCCTTGTAGTTTGTTTTTGATATGTCCTCGAACCCTAATAGGCTCAGTGCCAGTGGCTCACTCATTTTGGCTTTTAAGTTTTTGGGGGACTCAAGTCCCAGGTGAAAAAATTGTAAATTTCAAAAGCATAAATATTAATGATAATTTTTCAAATTCCAGTTTGTTTCATTTTGCCTCTTACAGTCTTATGGATATAAAAATGCTTTCTATAATTCTATTTCATTTTTATTAATTAATTTCTTTCAAATGCTTTTTGTATATGAGCTACGTTATTTCAATTATTTGTTAAACAATGGAAATAAATTTAATACTGCGATCTTTTTTATGTAATGCTATAAAATAAAAAAATTCAGTTCGTTCCATTAATTATTTGTACATTGATTATGTTTGATTATAATTTTATAAATATATACTATAGTGTCATTCAAAATACAAAATTTCAAAAGTTTCAAGATACAAAAGTTTATCGGTAAAGGTTTTTTCATTATATTAATTCAAAAGTTTCAAGATACGAAATTTGCAGTCATTCATGCATAAACGTAGATAGAGAGAAAACCCTACTACCCATAGGTTATAGCAAGAAGACAAAAAAAATAGTTCATTGCTGATAGGCCGCTCACTTAGTCTCACTATCCCCCTGGGTCGCCTCCTCCCAGTCCCTTCCCTCCTTGGAGGTTGATGCTTTGTCTTTCCCTTTTGTCGCTTCAGCTTTCATTTTTGGAATGCAGTTTAGCCAGCCAAAGTCAAGGTCGCCCTCCAAGCTTGCCAGTAGCTATATGGCCCTTCCTTCTTTAGCCCTATCTCTCAATTCCATACCAACCTCCATCCTTGCCACCACATGCAAAGCCTTCAGGACTTCATCCACCCTAGTTAATTTCACAAAGACTTTCATCGCTTCCCACCCCACTTTGGCACGTTCACGACACAGGTATTTGATTTCATCCTCTAGGCCACGAATAAAAGGAAGAAACTCCTCTTGGTCGTTCCCTTCCTTAATTTGAATGCCAACTCCCGACACCACCCACTCCAAGATTGAATCCAGGTTAATCAAAAAAGCCCCATCAATTAGTTTGACCAATGTGAGCTTTACCTTTTCCACCTCTGGTTTGAATTCACAGGCCACGCTAGAATAAGAGAGTAAACATCCATGTTAGTTCGATACCGGTGACTGATATGTGCCACCTCCTCCGCAAGCATCAGTCGAGCTGCCGCCCACAACTTCTCCTCCTTAAAAATGAACAATTCTTGCATTTGTTTATCAGATACTTTGCCCAAAAAGGGTACCAATTTCTTGTATGTTCGAAGTGTGAAATTGGCCTCCATGGTCACCTACAATTTCAAAATCACTTCCTGCAAAAAATGTCTTACAGAAGGTACGATTCTATGAACTACATATTTGTTCTGCTTCAAAGCAAAAACTGGTACAAAAGGTAATAAATTCTGCCTCTGTCTTATAGGTCGGGTAATGAATGTGCACGATAAGGCATTAATGCCATGAGATCAAGAAAAAGATTCCCTGCCATCCTCCCCTTCCTCCGTTCATGCGACATGCTGCAAAAAACTCCTTCTACACCAATTAATCGCCACCTTGGCATTTGTACATTCCAAATTTGCTCGCCTTAACAGGTTGAGGACTGCACATTTTTTAAAATTAATACACTAAATTTATGTTTAATATTGAATGTTTTCTTTTTTATATTAAACTTTTACCTTTCAAATTGTATATCAAAATTTATATTTTTATTTAGTTATTTGTTTTATTCTAGAAACTAAGTTTCATGTTCTATATTATTTTTTAATTTCAAATTTTTACAAATAATATTAACATTATATTTAATAGTTATCTCAAACTATTGCACATCTTTAAAATTTAAATGTCTCTTATTATGGGACCAACGACATCTGACAACACTCAAGTTCTCAATAGGTATCATCGTCCGTCAGATGAGCAAAGATCAATGGCTTAGGGTGGATTTCAGTCCAAATGTGGGTAGTGAACACATTTGTGAGAACTTCACCCGGAAATCGGAATTGAACACTTTAAATTTAATTAAATAGAATTAAGTCTATAGTCTATAGACTATAAATCTCTTTTTTTGGGAAGAATTTTAAAATCATTAAATAGACTTTAAAAATAGACCCGAAAAGTGACACAAGTATGGTGACGTGCCAGAAAAATGGCAGAAGTCGTGGGACCCACTTCATCTGAAAATAGGGACCATCGACCGTTGGATGAACAAAGATCAATGGCTAGGGTGGATTTCGGTCCGAATGTGGGAAGTGAACACCTTTCTGAGAACTTCGCTCGGAATTGGAAATTTTAAATTTAATTAAATATAATTAAGTCTATAAAGCTTTTTTTCGGGCAGAGGTTTAAAATGATTAAATAGACTTAAAAATCAAACCCAAAAAGTGACATGAGTATGGTGACGTGCCAGAAAAATGGCAGAAGTTGTGGGACCCACTTCATCTGAAAATAGGTACCATCAACCATTGGATGAACAAAGATCTACAACTTAGGGTGGATTTCAAGGTGAATGTGGGAAGTGAACAACATTCTGAGAAATTTGCCTGGAAAAGTGACACGAGTATGGTGACATGCCCGAAAACTAGCAGAAGTCATGGGACCCACGACAACTGACAATAGGTACCATCGTCTGTTGGATGAGCAAAGATCAATGACTTAGGGTGGATTTCGGCCAGAATGTGGGAAGAGAACACATTTGGGAGAACTTCACCCAGAATTGCAACATTTCAAATTTAATTAAATTTAATTAAGTCTATGAAGCACTTTTTTGGGTGGAAGTTTAAAATTATTAAATAGACTTAAAAAATAGACTCGTAAAGTCACAACAGGTACCTTGGTCCCTTGTTCGTTGGATGAGCAAAGATCAAAGGCTTAGGGTGGATTTCAGCCCAAATGTGTGAAGTGAACACATTTGGGAGAACTTCGCCTAGAATTGAATGTATTACATTTAATGTCCTTAAAACTTATACTGAAGTAGTGAATGTTTTGTCCTTCGGCATCGAATAGTTATTAATAATAATTAATAAAATTACAACATGATTCTTAATGTCCTTGGAATTTATACTGAAGTAATGAATGTTTTGTCCTTCGGCATCAAATACTTATTAATAGGAATTAATTTTGTCCTTCGACATCGAATAGTTGTTAATAGTAATTAATAAAATTACAACATGATTCTAGATATTTTGCCCTTTAGGTTTTACTTTCTACTTTTCAGAGTTTTCAAAATAAGAGACTTGCAAATCATAATCGTCTTTCATTTCTTGGACAAACTTGTGAATCGAGGGAGATTCAAAAACAACTACTAGATTGAGGAATGCAAGTTGCAACAGACACTGTCTGTGCCAATCTAGTGAAATAGAAATTCCAATTTCCGGGTAAAATCTAGAACACCTACATCCCACCTTTTTTGATTTTGGTAATCTCGTGGTCCAATTTGAGGGTTAGCATTTTCAGGTTTTTATCTAGCATTATTTTGAATTATTGACAATAATAGTGATGGGGAAAATAGGAAGTAGTAGTTCAACAAGAAGCCAAGTGAAAAACAAAATGTACCTCACCGAACTAGTTAAAACACCAGGTTTCACTAATGAATACCATGATATTTATGACCCTGCTATCCATGGTGAAAGGCATATCATAGATATTAGATATGCATTGTCTAGTAAGGTGACAGATGCAAACAGGGTACAATTTACTATTTTCAACCCAATGTTAAAACAAAAAACAAATAAAATTGCATCGTGGGATGTTGGATTGGGAAGCATGGTATTTCCTGAAGTATTCCCTTGCCCTGATTTTGTCATGGTCTGTGCCAAAAATTATGATGAAGATAAAAAAGCAATTGTCAATAAAAATACAAAAGAGGAAATTCTATCCATAAACGAGGGAGAATTTGCTCATTTGTTGAACTTAGGATTTGAAGCCCAAAACTCAAACGTCCAAATTGACCTTGAAAAGCTGGCAAGGAATTATGAGAGTCTCGATCCAAGTCATAGAGATTCATTTATCAAAGCTCTAATGAAGAGTGGTACTGGTATTGTGTTGGATCAGAATCATAAGCCTCCTTACAATTCTAACATTTTTGTTCCATGGGTTGGGGATACTATTTCCTTGTTGTCATTTTGCCTAGGATTGGAAAATGATAGGGAAGTGGGTGCAAGCCTTCTTGAAATGATTTATAATATCCATTGTGTAGATCAGCCAGTAAGTTATAATTTTGTTGAGCACGTTGTTCAATCCATGCAAAAACAATTACTAATGATCAAAAAAGGTTCCTGTAAGACATTTAGGTTCTCATACTACTTGTGCTATCTCCTTCTATCCAAGTATCATGTAATATTTGAGACCAACAAGCTTCAAATTGTGAGCTATAAGATTGATGAGAAGATTGGGAAGAGAACAGAGTGTCCAATATATGATTGGACACCAAAGATAAGGATGCATGATAACATAAAGAACTACAACCATTTTGTAGACTTCTTTTTGGCACCAATATATAATGAAATTACAAGCACTCCAATGCCTAGGTTTCCTATGTCTTGTTGAGATTGCATTCAACTCAGAAGTCAAATAGAATTGGCTAACTAGTTCTTCATGGAAGAATTTACTGTGTTAAGGTTTTACAAATCGGTAGTAAAACCATACAGACTTCCAATACATGTGACAGAGAGGGTATTTGTATTAGAGTATGTATGGAAATTGGAGAGCACAGATAGGCACTTCCATGGTCAGCAAAAGAAGAGCATATTTCCTTCCTTGCCTTTCTCATGTGGAGGGTTCACATTTGAGAGAAAAGCATTCATTGTGGCACATGATTTCTTGACAATTTTTAACTTTGGTGATGAGGGTCTCTAGCAGTATGATCCAATCGGTGTAGTTCAAGCAAGCCTTAAGAAAAATGGGAACTCTTCAGCGTTATGTCAATATGAAAGTAAACCATTGCTAGAAAAGCTTAGAAACAAGGACTCCTGGGATGAGGTTAAAAAAGAGATGGAGAAAATTGCAGTTGACAATAACATTTCAATAGAAAAAATTTCATCACAAATTATGGAGGGGGGCTAGGGCATCCAAAATAGGAGGTCCTACAATTTCTACCTAAAATCTACTAATCCATCTAAGAAAACTATTCCCAAATCAATTCTGCATGAATCTAAAGAGAATTATTGGACTCAAACCAAAATAAATGATTTTTGGACTATGAGGAGGAATCTCGGTGAACCAAAGACAAGTTCAGAATTTGAGAGCATCGACGAGGATGTAGAGTTTAGAAAATTGTGGAATATGGAGCACCCCACAACATCATATGATAGGAGTGAAGATGTTGATCAGTATGAGCCTGAGGTTGAGCCCACTCAAACAATTACTATAGTCCCTAAAATATTAGGTGCAGTCAATGAGGCAATGAAAGAGAAATATATCAAAGGGGCAAACATTGTGCAAAAAATGGGATTTGAAGGTGGTGGTCTAGGTCCCAGAGGAGAGGACATTTGGTATCCACTTTACGTACAAGTTCCATCAAGGTCAAAATCAAAAGGTCCTTATAGACCAATCATTGGACATGATTCTTCAGATTCATTAGGGATAGGTACTACTCATTACCCTCAGGGTCCACCTACATTTGTTTCAAGTTTAAATCCACAACCACCACCACATCATGGTATTCCCATTGGTGGTGAATCAAGTGCCACTGCCACTGGTGGAGAATCTGGGGATAGTATTCCTATTATGTTCAGTCAAGTGCCGCTGTGATTGGTGATGTTGGCATGGGTACTACTACTAATACTAGTTGTCTTGGTGTTGGACAAGGGTAACAACAAAATATCTCTCGCAAGAGGCCACTAGAGGTAGATACTCAATCTCATACTATTGAGAATCCTATATCAAGTGCCACTGACCCTACAAATCAATCATTTGTAGCTTCAGATCACACACCTCAAAAGACTATGAAAACTACACATGAAAGTGTCAGTGGGAGTGGGACAGCATTAGGAATTGTTGTTGGTAATCCTGGTCAAGCATTAGTTAAAACCATAGGAATAAGTGGAATTGGAGCCTATGGTATTCCTATGTCACCTTTCAAACATTGAATTGTTTCAGCAAGCCCAGCTTTTAAATTTCGTGATTACTATGAAAAATATGAAAACACAACAAAAGCAAATAAAGAGAAAAAGAAAGCATTTCATAGGAATTCTGTGTCTGAAGTTGTAAATGAACAGCCTGCAAGGAACAAGGTATTACCAACATATGACCCACATAAAGATATGATGGAGTTCATGGTTGTTATGCCCCCAAGCCCATCTAAAGATAAAAATCCACCACATAGTCAGATAGATCCCTCTCAATTTCAAGTTAGCACCCTCCAAATGGATTTTTCTAAAGTACATAATGTGGACAAAATTAGTGTGTCAAAAAGGACTAACGAAGTGGTCTACATTTCACTACTAAAGGTGGAGAGAGAAAAAAATAAACTGGAGAAACAAATAGAAAAGTTACAGGTAGACCTGGAAAACAAAAAATCAAGGAGGAAAGTAGCAGATAGCGAGTGTAATGATTTACAGAAAAGGATAAAAAATTCAGGCTCTACAGTAGAAATTGCAGAGCAGGAGAAGAAGGATGCAGAATTGAAGGACCTGACAGAAAAACTAGCTAAAAGTAGTAATAAAATTGTTGAGGAAAAAGCCAGTTTTCAAAAATTATACAAAAGTTATGAGTCTGCTACCGTCGAAATGAGAAAATTACAGGACCTATTGGATCATGGGAAGGAAAAAGAAAAACATTTGCAAGAGGAAGTAGAAGAAGAAAGAAAGAAATTTGCACAAATGAAAGAAGACCTGCACAATGCAAATGATAAAATAAAAACTTTGGAGGATAGATTGAAAGATAATATGAAAAATACAACGAAGTATATACAAGAAAACATTTGGCAGAAAATAATGCAGAGGAGTGAGAAGTTGTGTGAGTGGTTTGAAATGACTGAAAGTATGAGACAAATTTTTAAAAAAATAAAAGGGCACTATGAGAAGAGCACACATATTTATTCAAAAGAGGAAATGGCAAAAAAGATTTTGAAAGTAGTCTACAGTTCCAATGATAGCTACTTGGCATCCAAGAGAATTAAGAGCTGTATTGATGCCACAGTTAAGACATCATCTATCATTCAAAAATGCCAGAAGCTAAGGGAAACATCAAAAGTTATGGATAGTTGTGGAAAAAAGATAATGAAGCTGCAAGAGAAGAAAAATAATTTGATTAAACTTGATTTTCCTAAGCCTGTTGACACATAAAATAAATTCATTGGAGAAGAAGCTTACAAAAAAATCATGGAGATAAAAATGAAGTTTGATTTAGACTTGCTTCCAAAGGACACAACTCCCAAAAGCTTTCTGGAATTCATCCAACCATTTACAACTCTAAATCCGGTATTGGATGAAATAGTGATGTCAAGTAAATCTTCTAAATATGGAATGTTGATGAAGTTGGAGTTGACTTTCCATAATTTATAGAATATTGACCTTCCATCAGACGAAGAGTGGAGCACCCTACAAAAACTGGCACAGAATTCTTAAGAATCGTAGTATGTATTGCACAATTTTCTTCTTTTATTCTTAATTTCAAGGTTTTATGTTTTTTCTATTTGCTATTTTGCTAATCTAGCTTATGAATCTATGATGCACTCGCTATTGCTATTTTGCTAATCCAGCCTATGAATCTATTTTATGAATAGGAAAAAAATAGCAGTCGTTATTGCTATTTTGCTTATCCAGCCTATGAATCTATGATGCACAATGCAAAACTTCAGCCAGTAAATTTGTATTCTCAAATTCTCCCTTGCTTTAACATTTATGCATTTCTCTATTTCTGATTAGTAGGTTTTAGGCACTACTATTATCTATATTTAATTTGTCATGGTGTGAATTGATATTTAATTTTGAACTCTATTTTTTGAATAGGAGACATCAAACATGTAGCAGATGTTAAATTGCTAATACGGCCTGTGATGGCCATATAAATATGTGCTGAGTTTGTGATTTTGATGTTCAATGTTCACATGTTGCAAACTTGCAATTCAACCTAAAGTTGTTGTTGCTCCCTTGTTTCTATAAAAGGGAATTCAGGGTCATTTGCAATTTTGCAAAGGGTTCTGAAACTTTGTATTCACTTTTGTATGGACATTGGAGAATCACATAGGAGTTGTTGTTGCTCTCTTGTTTCTATAAAAGGGAATCCAGGGTCATTTGCAAAGGGTTCTAAAACTTTGTATTCACTTTTGTAATTGGCATGGAGAATCACACAGATTGGTGTATTACTATTGAATGAATAGTATCATATGGCTATATTTTGAAAGAATTAATGAAAATCTAAGTTCTTGACATGTGTATTACTATTGAATGAATTGTATCATATGGTTCTGAAATGTATCACACAAATTTGAGACTCAAACATGTATAAATAAACAATAAACATCTTTGTATCAATAAACACATTATGGTTTTTTTTTTATTATGCTATTTTAAATCTGGAAATAGAAAGTTGAAAAATACAATTACAAATCAATATTAAATTCTAATTGAAAAAACTAATATGCTTTTGTAATATGAATAATGAGATACAGTAATAAGATTAATAAATACCAATCTCTTATAGTTGCCATTCATCCTCATCAAATTCAGTGCTTTCTTGATTCTCGTCTGTGGTTTGTTTACTCTGAGTCTGAGTCTGCATATCTTCGCCGAACTGCATCTCAATGGTACTAGTAGGTCTAGTAGTCCCACTGACACTTTGGTTTGAAGTGTTGCCCAAACCTCTTCTTTCACATTTGGACCTCCATATTTGCAGTGCCCTATCGTAAGGAAAAGTGTGGACATCATACATAGATGTATAGAGCCTCAAGCAATTTTCTAATTTTTTGTCTAGTTTGTTTCTTAGCTTTGATTTTAGGAACCCCAAAGCACTGAAAACTCTCTCATCTTCCACCGAACCCAATATCATGGTAAGACATAAATCAACAAGCTTCACATATTCTGGCATTGAATCACGCAAGGATGCATTCTCAACTATATATTTCCAAAGCCTTATTACCGATCCCTCTTCACGGGGGTTCTCCATTTTGGCATATTGTATTTTCATATTGTATGCAAAATGAGATGATTTCTCTTGAAGATGAGTTTCATCTAATATTCCATTGATAGTTACTCCATTAAATTCTCTGGATATGCAAAATTGTTTTACCAAAGTCAGTAGCTTACTTCGAAAATCTGATGCACTGTTGAGGCTCCAATAATGAGGAAACACAATAGACATGGCTTTGAGTAGGTTGTCAGGAGGGAATCTGCTTCTAATTTCTAAGGAAAGATCATATGCAATTTTATTCACAGAAGTAGTTACAGTCTCAACAATCTTGTCGAAATCTTCCTTTGTAACTTTCTAGATTCTTCCTGGGGTGCTTTCTTGGTTCCTTGGGGTCGACTGTGGCATAGAAGTGCATTGGTATCTCAACTCCCCATACATTGGCATATACCTCCCCGTCTGCACCGATTTGTAAAAAGTTATCAGGATTGTTCAAATCTGTGAGTGTCCACCACTTAACAAATTTTTCATCAGATAGTGTTGGTTGATTTCAATAGAGATTATCGAGGGTCATGCATGTCATCTTACGCAGCGTAGCATATTCTGCAATATATAGAGCTCTTTTTTGGGTAGCCTTCGTAATATTCATCATTTCCTCTAGCATGGGAAGAAGAGATACTAAAGTTAAGAGTGTCTCTAAATTACTTAACCTGCTAAGAAGTTCAGGAAATTTTGGTTGATCTGATTCATCACGAGTTGTGTGAAATAGTCCAATCAAGGATGGATATTCTGAAAACACTCGATGCGCTAGACCATCCAAAGAGATCCATCTGGTATCATTATCCTTGAGAAGCTTGTTCCCATCAGTTAATCCATTAGCAAAGTGTTGAAATTCCATAAATCGCTTGGGACTTCGATAGAAGTGTGAGTAGAGCTCTCTGATTAAAATTTCAATTTTTTTAACCGAAGCAAACTTGCTCATAATTCCAAAAGCTAGATTCATTCTGTGAGCCATGTAGTGAATTGCAGTAATCTATGGTGCAAATGAAGTTTCAATCTTTGTACAAAGACCATTCCTTTGACCTTTCATTACTAAAGCTCCATCTGCTCCAACACAAACCAATTTTTTGGCTACCGTCATGTCATCCATACCTCCATATTCAATTAAACTTCTCTTTACTAGTTGAAATAAATTTTTCACTGTCGCACTCTCCTTCATTTTAGCAACACATAGTAGATGAGGTTAGCGGGTATGATTCTCTACAGTATAAACATGCATGCATACTCATGAAGTATTGTCTACTACCGTAACTTCGTCTAAAGAAAATGCAATGAAGTTTGACTCTCTTATTTTTCCTATACATCTTCTTTTTCAACCTCAGCAAGACAACTTGCCCATTCCCATCCACTGTTTACTGACCAGTGTCTATTAGGATAGTTACGAACTTTCAAAAAGTGTAATAAACCACTAATTGATGGGAAATCTATCATAGCACGCCCTTTGCTCAAAATATGAAAAACAACGCTTAATTGAACAACTTTTCCCAGTTGTTCTATTTGTATTGCTTTTCCAAAAACAACTTCATTAGAACCTTTAACTTCAGTAGGCTTCATCTGTAATTTCTCATGAAAATAATACTCTTCGACATTCCTCACATGCTTACATTCATCCTTTGTTTTCCATCTTATCACTGATTTTTTAACCTCATCTATCATTTGTTTTTCATTAACTTTACCCATATGCTTTTCTACGGTGTCAACTTTTCGCTGCAACCTAATTTCCTTCTTATGTTTCCAAGTACAAATCTTACACTTGCATTCTATTGGAGGCTCACCTTCAATTGGATTCTCCACTGGTTCAATGAATGGATACTTTGATGTCCAATTAATTTGAAAATTCCTCACTGACATATCCCACTCCCGATCCTTTTTTAATTGTGGTTCACCCTTTTTTGTTATGGCTTTTATTTTCCCCTTCCATGCATTATCATCAATGAAATTATCACCCAAGTTGATTATACCATTTCGGCTAACTTGGGTATCTACCAGATAATCTTCTTCAAGATCATCCTGATCTGAGATATCAGGTTTGCCGCCATCTTCAACATGCGGTGCAGGTGGTGAATTTTGTACTTGTACCTGTGATGATGTACCTTCCTAATTTTCATCAGTACCACAATATTTTCCAATGCCAAAGTATGAAGACAATGTTCTACTTTTTGTTGGCCTCTCCTGGCCTTCCCCACATTCAGGTTTTCTACCCCTCTTCCTAATCGACAACTCCAATGAAATAAAGGCTGCCAAAAAATATTAATTTGCTGAAGAAGCAATAATAGACTATAATATATAGTATACCACTTCAAAAATATGATCGCTCACCTTTAGGCTTTAGGTCACTAGCAGTTGCCAATACAGTCAACAACAATGATTTTCCTTGGTCAGAAACTTCGCTATTGATCAGAATTCCAAGTCTAGAACCCACCAGATTGTGTTGAGATAGATTTGATCTTTGCATGTATTTATACCAATCCTTATATGGTGAATTTCGTGGCAATTTTATATGGTATACAAATATTTGGCGAATCCCGTGTAACTATAACATGACTTATATAATTTTCGAGGCAATTATAGGTCGTCCAAATATGACATGTGTAATTTTTGAGGTGATTATAGGTCATCCAAATAATAGGCGAATACAATATAGTTGGCGAAAGTTGGGGTGAATGGAGACGTGTCGGCAAGATGTTGGAGGAATTGGGTCCCCCTGGCTAACAAATCTTCACATGCCTATAGGCAAATTAAGGTAATCTATTAAGGCAACCTCGGAAAGTGTAGGCAAAACACTTAAATTTACCATGTGTCCACCATATATTGTATTGGCGAAATCATCGCATCGAAACATTTAATTGCATAAAACATATGGCGATCGGGCCGTGACTTTGACGGAAATTGTAATGTTCTGGCGACATGGCCACCCTGAGACGATACAAAATATTCACCATTTCCGACATGGCCGACGTGAAAAATTTTCCATTGGCGAATATTTGCCACTAAAGTAATCTTTGTATATGATGTCCATGAGCAAACTGGTTTAGTTATATTGATGATATACAATGTATATGTACATGAGTACATTGGTGTAGCTGTATTGATAATGATGAAAAATCATATTTGCATATTCGTTCATGGATGTCACATGCAAGTGTAATGGTAATTATGTGTATACAATACATGGAAATATTGATGATCATTATATGTCTACAGTGTAATGCTTATTTATCTATATTTTTTCATTGAATGAGTTTGAGGTTTTTTTCATCTACTAAAAAAATGCTGCCCTAATAAAACTGTAGGGATTATTGAAAAACCGAGATAGGATTTTGTAGGGATCCCTCTTGTGGCCCCATAGGTTGAAACAAATCATTCTCAAGTGTCACAGATTCTGAGTTAGGGCCTGTCAAAGTTTGACAATTTTAGCACTTAGGGCGCTCAAGGGATGATGCTGATAGGGTATGAACCTGAGTGTTTGACCAAGTGGGAGGGAAAAATAGGAGCATGCATAGGGTAAGAATACCTAACTGGACTTGTTAGAACTGACAGTTCGTGATCATGACGAGCAGAACGAGAAATTGGCCATGGGACAAAATGTTTCCCTAATAAAACCGTAGGGAATCATTAAAAACCAAGATAGGATTTTGTAGGGACCCCTCTTGTGGCTCCATAGGTTCAAATGGATCATTTGTAGGTGCCATGGATTCCAAGTTAGGGCTCGTCAAAGTTTGACAATTTTTAGCACTTAGGGTGCTCAAGGGACGATGCCAGTAGGGTATGACCCTGAGCGTTCGACTGAGTGGGGGTGAAAAAAAGGAGCATCAATAGGGCAATCATTCCTAACTATACATGTCGGAATCAACAGTTCGTGATCACCATGAGAAATTGGCCACGCGACAACATTTGATTGAATGAGACTGACGATTTTTTTCCAACTGAAAAAATGCTGCCCTAATAAAACTGTAGGGAATATTGAAAAATAGAGATAGGATTTTGTAGGGACCCCTCTCATGGCCCTATAGGTTCAAATAGATCATTTGCAGGTGCCACAGATTCTGAGTTAGGGCCCATTAAAGTTTCATAATTTTTAGCACTTAGGGTGCTCAAGAGACGACGCTTGTAGGGTATGACCCTGAGCGTTCAACCGAGTATGGGGGAGGGGAATAGGAGCATGCATAGGGTAATAATTCTTAATTGGATATGTTAGAACTGATGGTTCATGATCATGATGAGCAGAATGAGAAATTGGCCATGCGGCAACATTTAATTGAATGAGACTAATGATTTTTTTGCCAACTGAAAAAATGCTACCATAATAAAACCGTAGGGAATCTTGAAAAACTAAGATAGGATTTTGTAGGGACCCCTCTTTTGGCCCCATAGGTTCAAATGAATTGTTTGCAAGTGCCACAGATTCTGAGTTAGGGCCCGTCAAATTTTGATATTTTTTAGCACTTAGGGCGCTCAAGGGATGACGCCGGTAGGGTATGACCTTGAGCGTTCAACTGAGTGGGGGGGGGGAAATTTGGAGCATTCATAGGGTAATAATTCCTAATGGGACATGTTGGAACCAACGGTTCATGATCATGATGAGCAGAATGAGAAATTGGCCACGCGACAACATTTGATTGAATGAGACTAGCGATTTTTTCACCAACTGTAAAAATGCTGCCCTAATAAAACCGCAGGGAATCTTGAAAAATCGAGATAGGATTTTGTAGGGACCCCTCTTGTGGCCCCGTAAGTTCAAACAGATCATTTGCAGGTGCCACGGATTTCGAGTTAGGGCCCATCAAAGTTTGAGAATTTTTAGCATTGAGGGTGCTCAAGGGACGGAGCTGGTAGGGTATGACCTCGAGCATTCAAATGAGTGGGGGGGAAAAATAGGAGCATGTATAGGGTAAGAATGACTAATTGGACATGTCAAAACTAACATTTTGTGATTACGATGAGCAAAATGAGAAATTGGCCACGCGACAACATTTGATTGAATGAGACTGACGATTTTTTTTGCCAACTGAAAAAATGTTGCCCTAATAAAACCGTAGGGAATCTTAAAAAACTGAGATGAATCATTTTGACACATGAATCCCCCATTGACAACTTTTTACAACTTTTGAGCAATCTTGAGAAATTTTGCCAGTATGAGTAACCTATGACTAGACATAACAAATATTGGTCTAGATAACCTTATTACATAAAAAATGATTATATTTCACCTTATTCACATTGAGAATCCATCAAAACACTTGTCTTCCCAATTTGACCTCGTGGAGGCTTGATGAACAAGGAGGTCATTAAATTTGGTGAAGTCACCAAAGGTAATCAAATTTAACACTTACGACTTAGATGAAGTGAATTATATATAATCTGAAGATTATACAAACAACACTTACGATGAAATGAAATGAATTGAATTGTTCATTAAATAACCATTATTAACCATTGTTAATTATTGGATTGAAGATTAAAGTTTAAAATGATACTACCATGCACACGTGAGAAACAATTTATATGATCAAATATCAACTTTTGTATATGAGAAAATGTCAAATGATTACAAGTGTATGTCCATACACAAATATGGCATAAACACTAACTCAAACAAAATGTATGTCTATATACGTGAATGTATGTTCATATACAAGATATACATGCCAATTAGACATGTAAGCATCCCAAAACTATCTATAACATCCTAAGCTACTGATGGATCATCAAAATTGATCCTCTTCATTGCATTGCTCAGCTTTGAAGGATCCTGCACAAGAAAAAACAAACCACGATTAAGATTAGCTATATTATATAACTCGTGTTCAAAAAGTTAACATAAAAATGAACTATAATTGAACTATTCTTGTTTACTTCATCTCCACATTTTCTCTTCATCTTTGGAGGACTATTGATGTATGTCTTTGGTAGAGGAGGTATGTTTTCAATATTTTCATACACAACGTACATATGTTCACAAACATGACATTGATACAAGTTAGCATATAATTGTCACTGATAATAACGAATTATATCTACTAAACACAAAATAAAATAAACCAATGTACCTAAGGCATCTTTTCTTCTTCTACATCTTCAGGTATAGTGGCTGTAGTCAACAAGGATGTGAAGCTAAGAATTTTATGTACATATACACAACAAGTATGTGAAACTATCAATCTATGTCTAGATGTGTATAATCATTATAAGTTATTTAAATTATTCATTCAATTATATTTGCATTCAATTACCTTTCCCTTATCTCCAATTGCACTATCAGATCCCAAATCGCATAGCCCCACACTCACGCTACTTGTGCTCTACAAGAGTGAAATAAGATATACATGCAAGTTACTGCATAATCTAATTAATACCAATATAAATGATGAGCATGTATGTATAATAAAATACAAACGACTAGGTGCAATAATATATGTATCGTAAATCTATCAAGGCCTAATGAAATGGCTGTCAAGGTGCCCTCCTGGATCTGTATCAAATCCTCTGTCATCAACTGTTAAATAGACCATGTAAATAAAAATTAGTACTTAATATTATCTAGATTATAAATATTCATTTAAAATATAAAATAAACTGTGTAAATACAAATCTTGCCACTACATCATCAATGTATGATGAAGGTGCCTCCTTGCCTCTAGCATGCGAGGACTCTCTAGGGTATCCTCTAGTCCCTGTCATAACATCTGGTGCATCGTGCATCTCATGCACCTCATAATTTGCAGTGTGCATAGGAGGATAAACAGGCTATCCAACTGGACCCAAGCAGAGGTGCCAACACATGACACAACTATGGGGCATGCAAATGTGTGGAGTTGAGGAGGACGTGTTAGTGCCACCGGATGCACCGATACCATCAAAAGAAGGCTAAGCTACTACCCCATCTTGAGAAACCAAAAGGCTACTCAAAGAGTGAATAACCGATATGGTCTATGACGTTGCCTCATAGATGATATCTGGATGCTACACTAGAGGTAGGGGATCAACAGGAGGAGGGGGGACATATGGGCCCTAGACTACTTTGACTACCTTAGGTCTATTTTGGGGCATACCTAAACCCACACCCTGGAAAGGTTGGATGTCAAAGTAGTTCACATGTTTTCCTAAAACAAACTCAACATACAATTTTTTGATGAAGTAGAAGGGGACATCAAGATTGTTGTTGGATGGTTTATTGAAAACTATCCACCAACGTTCCCAAAAGTCTTTCACAATATCATCATTTGTGCACCATTTAATACAAAGTTTTGTTTTTTTGGGGTCTACAGGTTGAACAGTGCGGGGATTCACAAACAATGCAGTGATATCAACTTTGGGTATCTCCAGATCCTTGATCTCCTTATAGGACAAGCCATCCACATATTGTTCCCTCATAGAATCTCAACACAAAAGAGCGACATTGTGCTCCTCAATGATGGTTTCTATACTCTTTATGATGGACATGAAGGGATCAAACATTGTGTTTAGGCGAGGGATCCTATGCTAGACATCTGTAATACCCCTCAATTGGTTCAAATTTGTGCAATTAAATCCTGAATTGAGGGGTGGTTTGGCAAAGGAGGGTTTTGTATAGGAGGGTTTGGTTTTTGTGGTTGTGGTTGATCAATGTTTTCACTATTATCCCCCATTTTTAACCTAATTGAATGTAAACAATTAAATTTAGTTAACAAATTTGAACAATTTTGTATTTGATTTTAAAAAACCTAGTTTTCATGAAAAAACCATATTTTGAATGAAAAAACAAATAAACATTAAAAAAAATGCAAAATTTTTGAATGAAAATGATGAAAAGCAATAAAAATCCTACCTTTTATTGGATTTTTTTTGCAAATTTGGGTCACAAAATTGGATATCGGGTCCAATCAGATACCAGATTTGCTTGAATTCGTACAGCCTGTGGATAAAAAATAACCCACGGGCTGTCACAGTCCTCTTTTATTGTCTTAGAGAAATCGGATATCCGATTTTTATAGTTTAATTATTTTAAAATAACAATATATTATATAATAAAATATATTATTATATAATATAATATAATATTATATTATATATTATGTATTATATAATATATAATATAATATAATATTATATATTATATAATATATTATAATAATATATTATATTTAATACATATTATATAATATAATATATAATTTATTTTTTAATTTAAAATTACCTATAAAAATCGGATATCCGATTTGCCTAGGTGTTTACCATGGTGTACTGACACCCAGGCCAAGCAAAAAAGTCAACACGAATTTTCGCATTTTTAGGCAAGTGGAAAAGGCTATTTTTTTCACATCGCCACTTTTTGGTCCCCCATGATCCTACACTAACCCTTATAGAAGCGGATAAGAAAAAATATCTACTCATGCTAACTAGGAAAGGAGTCAATATTCCAAAGGATTTTGACACAGCAAACTTAAGGAATACAAATGAGAGAATTTCAAGAACAAGGGCGAGAAACTATGGTTATCAAGAACAACTGAGAGAAGAAGATGCACATGATCAAGAAAACATAAGCAACCGAGATCACACCCATGAACAAAATAACACTCACGAACCAAACAATACCCACAATTAGGACAATCTTAATGAACAAGGGGAAATCCCCCATCAAAGGACAAATACACCCCTAGCTGCTCTTACGCAACAACTCCAAACTCTTCAAAGACAAATGCAAGACATGCAACAAGGAACCATGATAAGATACTCATTAGATGACATTTGTCCTTATCCTTTTGATAGGATATTGAACATGGTACCTTTTCACCCAAATTTAGATACACCAAAGTATGAAAAATACGATGGCTATAGTGATCCCCATGATCACGTTCGGGAATTTTGTACTATGAGCTTGGAGTTTTCTCACAATGACACATACTTAATGAGATTATTCCCAAGAATTTTGGGAGAGAAAACAATGGTGTGGTTGTCAAAACTCACACCTCCAATTAGATCATTTGATGAGTTGGTGATTAAATTCATAACACAATACTCCTATAACATCCAACACGCAATCACCATGCTTGACATATGCAATACCAAACAAAAGAACAATGAAACATTCATGGTGTTTCTACAATGATGGAGGCACATTGTTGCAAGATATCCACAAGATGTACCTGAAAAAGAAAAGATGGAAATCTTCATAGACAATCTGAATAGTGAAATGAGTTATCATCTCAACCTACAATGTATACCATCTTTTACAAAATTACTAGAAAATGGTATCCAAGTAGAGGAAGCTTCCATCAAGAAAGGAACCTTGAAGTTCTTTAAAGAAGGTGTTAATTTGTGAAACAATAACAACTTTAACAATCAAAATAATAACAACAATTCAGTTAAGTCCAGATTTTGGACAAGGAACAAAAACATTGTTAATGATTGGGTAATCGATGCCAACAATGTAAAGTCTAAACAACCAATGTTGACTTTATTAGGAAACCCACTATCCAATAATGATCAAATACGTTCTAATCAAGGCACTAAAACTTATCAACGAAATGCCAACCAAGGAGCTTCAACGTCAAACAACAAAAATCACCAAGGCAACAACAACAACAACCAAGGGAACAACACAAACCAAAGAGGCAATGTAGACACTTAAAAATAATTATTTTAATTATTTTTTAATTCCTCACATAATTAATTAATTAATTATGTTAATTAAAATTCTTCTCAATATTAATTAAATATAATTAATATTGTCACTATAGCATATGATTGATTTATTTAATAAATCAATCTCTTTCTTTATTCTTCTAAAAAATCAAATCCTCACAAATCTTCCTCTTAGCTAATTAATTTCAATTAATTAGTTAACCTACATGATTCCTACAAATCATCTTCTTAATTCATCATTAACCTAATAAATTCTTCTAGAAACTCCCTAAACTCACTTAACATTATTCTTTTAGTCAAATTCTCCTACAAATATAAATCCCACCTAACATTTCCTCTAATTCCCCTCCTAATGAGTCATTAATGGTGAATCATCATGATTAGCCACAAAGTCAACTCTTTGTCCTTTCATCCAGCCACTAGCTTTAAATGCTCTTTTTCTAGATGAATGTAAGATTTTCGAAATCTTACATTCCTCTAGGCATTTCCCTCTCCCAAGGAATTTTTAATTACTTTTTATTCTTCTAATCCCCATAATATCCATTTTTTTGAGAATTTTTAATTCCTCCAATGCATCTTGTAGAGTGTGGAGATACGAAATGCCTTTAAGGCATATTTCTTGGTCTCCACACCCTCTCTTGGACCTTGTGTGACCTCCCAAGTAAATCTTAGCCCTTCATCTCGAATTCATCCTAGCCATCCGTTTTCCTCTCCTCTTCCTATAAAATAGGGTTCCATCCCTTCATTCAAAACATCTTGAAATTCAATAAGCTTATGCTACCCTTTTGACCCCAGGAAATCATCTTGGCAACTTGATCATCTCATCCTTATCATTTGTGCACAATATTGGAGAGCCATCCACATCCAGCAATCAAAGGAGCACATCAAGTGGAGCATTATCAAGGGGCACCTTCACTTCATCAAGCTCAATCCAAAGGAGAAGGTAAAATAGCCAGGTGAAATGGTCTTTTTATGATATTTTAGCATTTTGCATGTTTATTTCATTATGTTTTGATCAGTTTACCTTTTAAATCTGTTTTTCCCTCTTCATTTTGGCATGCCCGGTGGGACTCACGTCCCTGAGAACTAATGTTATTGTTTTTTTTTAAGGTTTTTGTGAGTTGTGAGATGTAGGTTCCAGAATAGCGCGACTGCAGAATATATATATATATATATATATATATATATATATATATATATATATATCTTTTTCGCAGGTTCTAGAATCATGGCTCTGCATTTCTGCATGATAGCTCCTCCTTATTTTGTTCTGTTTCTTTCTCTTTTTTTTTTTTTCTATTTCTGTTGCAGCACAATAGGTCTGTTATCTAATTTGTTATTTGATTTGTTGTCTGTTCTATTTTAGTATAATCTGTGTGAAAGTAGGAGAGTATGCTCTTGTCTATATAGACAATCAGAAATCCAAACTTTTCACTTTTCTATTCTGTTTAGCATGACTGTATGCTCTGACCGCAGGAAAGTGTGAAAATAGGAGAGTATGCTCTTGTCTATCTAGACAATCAGAAATCTAGACCTTTGACACTTTTCTATCTGTGTAGTGCTACTGTCTGCTTTGTTAATCTGTCTGAAAATTGTAGGCACTAAATGTAGTCTGCATTTAATTTATTTATTTCCTGTTATCTGCTCTGTTTAAATATAATCTGTCCGCCCGTAGGAAAGTGTGAAAGTAGGAGAGTATGCTCTTGTCTATATGGACAATCAGAAATCTGAACCTTTGACATTTTTATTTTATTCTGTTTAGTGCGACAATTTGCTCTATTAAATCTAGGGTTTCTGTCTGCTTTGTTAAATCTAGGGTTTCTATTTTGTTAAATTTAGGGTTTCTGTTCTGTTAAATTTAGGGTTTCTATTTTTTCGCCATATCTTCTTTATCTTGACTCCATTTCCCTTCAAACTTCACCATATTCTCTACATTGCCATTTTCCACATTTTCTTCCTTGGAGGCCTTATCTCAAAAATCCACTTTTTGAAGCCCAAAATCCCATATTTCTCTATTTTTAGGGTTTGCCATAACTTCTTCCTTTTTCATCCAATCACCTCCAAATTTTTCCCATATTATCCATCTTCAACTTTTGTTTCTTTGTCCCTCTTGGACAAATTTTCCCATTCCTTCATTTCTCCTCCAAAATCTCCATTTTTTCACTTGCATATCACTTAGAAAGTGGTAAAAACCTAGTCAAACCCCATTTACCTATCAAAGCTTTCTTCAAATCCACATTTGTCATTAGTAAAAAAAATTTATTCATATTTTTCTATTTATTCCCAAAAAATTAAAAAAATTAATATTTTTCTCATTTTGTTGATTTTTTGCAGGACGCTTGTTGAAGACTATTTTTTCCAAACTAATAATCAAGTTGTTTTGCAGGACACTTTTTGAAGACTCCATTTTTCAAACTACTAATCAAGTGGTTTTGTAGGTTGCCTAGCTGATTCAACCAAATATTGTGCATTTATTTAAATTAGGCACCTAGATATTAATTAAAATGGAATGAACCATTGTCTTATGTGTCTTTAAGAAAAGCATAAAGGAAGGAAAGTATGCTCTCGTCTTATTAGATGATTAGAGATCTAGACCCTCCAACCTTTTCTTGTTTGATTGTGTGTTTATCTCTAGCAGGCCTGCCCTCCCAACTTTCTCTTTGAGAAGGTAAGAGGGGAACGACCCAAGTGAGTACACCCGGACCTGGGGTTCCCAACTCACTATAATAAATAGGCCATTGACTACGAAAGGGTTAATGGTTGGGGCTATATGAGAGTTCACTCTCACATTGGGTGCTTAGTAGGATCCTAGAGATCTCAATCATGCTTGCATGACTACTAAGTTCTTGGTGCTTCGTTGGGCTGTAGGCCTCAATTGCGCTTGCGCAACTTCAAAGGGTAGCTCCTAACGGGAAGACTTACTAAACACCTTGTTCATAGTGGCCAAAAACCCTCTAGTCATTGGTGGAGGAGGTCGGACCTCTGAAGCAGCCCATATTCTTACGGCCCTTAGTAGAGACACAAAGTTCGCCATGAGGAGTTTTCATGGGAATTGATGCTTGGCTGCCCTGAGAAGTGAGTGCCGTGGAGGGGAGCTAGTGGGGTCAAGCATCTAAGTTTCCACTCTGGGTAAGCGTAGATGGGAAACCAATTGGGATTCAATGACTATTGTCCTTGCCAGCCTTAAGAATGTTGTATATGAGCATGAGTGTCTTTGAGATAATATGCATTTAATCATTGTGTTTGCTTTGTTTGATACATACTTGCCAAGAGTAGACTAAAAACACATCACTATCCCCAAAAAACTTTGCAAAAATATTTGTCAAGACACAAACAAATTGTCCAAGTTATTACCCACACCAAGTTCAAAATTGCGTCAAAACTCCATCCGTCCCATTTTTCATAAGCCTAAGAGAGAAGCTAAGAGTTTATCCTCTACATCAACATTCAAGTTTTTCCCTTGAAACACCTACTATCATCCAAATCAGGGTGGTCATATCCCTTCATACAATTTGCCATTTAAATAGATCCTTCATGTTCATGCCAAAGACAACCTAGTCATCAAGTTTTCTTCTAAACCATCATTACCATACCTTCTTCATCAATCATCCTCAAATTTCTTAAGTCCTTTCATCCTCAAATTTCTTAAGTCCTTTCATCACAAATTTCTTAATTCTTTTCATCCTCAAATTTCTTAAGTCCTTTCATCACAAATTTCTTAAGTCCTTTCATCCTCAAATTTCTTAAGTCCTTTCATCACAAATTTCTTAAGTCCTTTCATTCTCAAATTTCTTAAGTCCTTTCATCACAAGTTTCTAAAATCCTTCCATCACAAATTTTATAAGTCATTTCATCACATTTTTCCTAAGTCTTTTCATCACAAATATCGTGTATGGTCGCAACTCGATCCCAAAAGAAAAAGATGGCTGATCAACAATATGGCATGCTAGACATTGGTGTCCTATATGAAGATCCCACGCAAGATCATACACAAAGTAGGCAACCAAGCGATCAAGATCAAAGCCAAAATCTTGACATGGTTAACCAAGATGAACTTTGTCCGGAAGTGCAAACTTTCCTAGTGGATTCTTATAACCAAGAGATGATAGAACAGTTTATTAAACACAATCCTACTGCACTTCTGAAAACTCTTCTTGAACATGGAGCTCAACTTCCACCTGAATTTAATAGATCCACTCTCATCCAACAACCACAAGGAGACCTCGCTCCCACACAAAGTGCTGCACCTACTATTCAAACTCAATCAATTGCAGCCCCATCAATCATCCAAGCTCAATCAATGCCACCCGCGACACCTCCCACCATGATCTCCATCCCGCCTTCTTCCTCCTTACCATCCATACCACTATCAAACCCAATCTCATCCATTCTCCAACAAACTTCTATACCACATCCTTCTATTCAACCACATATTTCTATTCCACAAACTTCCCTTTCTCCCAACAATGTCGCAAATTTTATCCAAACCGCATTCAATCCCATCACAATAGTTGGTAGACCACAACCAACTATCACACGAACCCAAACAATATTGGTCATCACATCCCATGTTCCCACTTCCTCATCATATCAATATATTGGTGGTGGTGCACCTTCTTTAGTTCATCCAATTCTTGGGGCAGATAAAATTCATCAATATCAAAGTCCACAACAAGACCTCATCAAGGAAATTCAAGACATGAAGAATATCATCAAAAACATGAAAGAAAAGACTAATAAAAGGAAAGATTACTCATTTAAAGAGTTTTTCCCTTGTCCTTATGACCCATCTATATCAGTTGTACCGTATCCCCCAGGATTTGAGATCCCTAAATTTACCAAGTATGAAGGCAAAGGAGACCCCCACAACCATGTCCATGAATTCCACATCTTATGCCAAGAAGTCTCCTATAGTGACCTTTATCTTTGCAAACTCTTTCCCAAGAGTCTCATGGGAGACGTCCTAGCATGGTTCTCATCTTTACCACGAGGTTCCATTGTCTCTTTTCTAGACTTGGCAAAAAAATTTGTGGCCCACTATGCATACAACATGGGTAATGATGTTTCCATGATGGACCTATGTAATACAAAACAAAGGCCTGGAGAAACCTTCGCCAATTTCCTACAAAGATGGTGACATCTTATCAAAAAATTTCAGTGGGACATGCCAGAACAACATCAAATTGAACTATTTCAAAAGAACCTGGTGCCTAAACTTTCAAGACCTTTAATATCTCAATGTATCAAATCCTTCCAAAAATTGATCGATAAGGGCCTCGCCCTCGAATGTGTCTTGTTGGAGGAAGGAACCTTGAAACATTACCAGAAGTCATCACAAAGTTCTTCCTCTTATCATAATGACAAGCCAAAATTCTGGGCTAAAAATAAAAACATGGTCAATGATGGTGTAACTGATGTGAAGCGGGTCCAAACCGTGGCCACTCCCCCAAAATCCACCACCAATATTCATCAATTCAACAATCAAAATAATTCAAATCAATCTCAAAAACCTCACAACAATGTCTCAATCCAAGGATGACCACCCCGATCGAATAACAGGACTCCAAGAGATTTCACTCCTCTTGCTGAGCCTATTGAAGTGGTGTTTCAAAAACTTGTCCAAGTAGGTATAGTGGTTTTACCAATCACTCGCCTGTTTGATCCCAATCAACCTAAACGAAGATGGTATAATGAAAATGAGTATTGTGAATACCATCGTATCAAGGGACATGATACACGAAAGTGTATGAAACTGAAGATCCACATACAAGATCCCATTGATAGAGGTGAGATTGAGGTAGCAAATACAAAACCTGGTAATAACAATGACAAACTCAAAATGTACCAAGAACCCTTCCCAAAGCATGATAAAGGAAAAGGCTCATCATCTAACGTAATGGATTATGACTATGCTAATCACGTAACTGGTTTTGATTTTTTAGTAAGTCGCACTAAATCTACAGACAATCATGTCAATGTCATAACCATCCAAGAAGTTAATCCTCCTTCTTCCCAAAGCAGACCAAACCCGACTAGAATAGTCATTCAAGGTGCCACGCCTCCACCTCCCATTTCCAGAATGACTGTAATGCAACTACACACCAAGGAAGAGTCACCATCCAAGGAGTTCCTCCCCGACCAAACCCTCCACCCATGTCTTCCACCTGCCGATATGACCTCCTTGATCAACTTAGGAAGACACCCGCGCAGATCTCCATTTTGGAACTTCTCAAGACTTCTCCAGTCCATAAAGAAATTTTGGAACAAGCCCTTCTCCAATCACGCGTTCCTGATAATATCAATGCCACCCAATTTCAAACCCTCATTGGAAACCTTGTTGCCCAGTAACACATTGTATTTAACTCCAAAGATGCTCCCGCAGATGAGGACCATAACAAACCTTTGCATGTCGAAGCTCTCATCCACAAGCACAAGGTCAAACATATCCTGATAGACAGTGGATCTGGGCTTAATCTATGTACATACAAATTGATAAAACAATTGGAACTTTCTGAGGATCTGATAGACATATCAGGAAGGATCACAATAAAGGCATATGATGATGCAAAAATAATTTCAAAGGGCGTGATCATGTTACCTCTTCAAGTGGGCCCCATTACAATTGAAACCCCTTTCCAAGTACTAGATCTTGATCTCCCCTACAACATTCTCCTCGGGAGGCCATGGATTCATTCCTTGTAGGCCATACCCTCCACCTATCACCAATGCATCAAATTTCCCTATAATGGAAGAGTGATCACTATCAAAGGTGATCCCCAACCTTTTCAATATTGCAAACTATTAGAGGGGAAGCATCTATATCATTACCCACTAAATAGACCTTCGCCAACACTTCCATTTGACACATCAAATTTTGCCTCCACATCATCCCAACCAAATAATCAAATCAAGATCTTGGATAATGGCTATGGAGAATACAAATTGGAGGACGTCTTATTAATAGGAAACCTCCCTCTCTCTCCTAAGTCATTTGGCAAACCAAAAGAGCTAAAAAAGGACCCGAAACCAGTCATGCAATGCCAAAGCACCACCTTCCAGCAATGGGGCCCACTTGATAACAAGAACCTCAAAGCAGATATCTCTTCATGGCTGTACCGGGAAGAGGACGATGATCCAACAAGAATATCCAAAGAAATGTATCCAAAAGCATTTGCCATAGTTGAAAAAATGGGTTACAAAGGACACGGTCTGGGACCAGAGGAGAAAGGAAGAAAAGCACCCATAAATCCTATCTCCTACAGATACAACAGAGGCTTGGGGTACACCTTGGTGCCTAAGATTACTATCGCTGGTGCCCCTTCTAGTCCTTCTTTGGATATCGAAAGCACTGACAAAGAGGAATTCCATGAAATGCCTTATGAATACAAGAAAGATACCTTCTTCAATGCTTACATCAATACCATCACCCCCATAACCCCTCCCACTTCACATGAGCTACATCTTGTCCATCCTGAACTCATTGACTGGGGCCAACGAGACAAACCCAATTTAGATATCTGCGTCGACGATAATGCTCTCATTACTCTCCTAACAATGCAAAATATGGAAGACGGTAATAGAATTGAGGGTATTCAACTACACAAAAAGGGATACTTTGGTAGTCAAGTCAATGCCCTTATCCACAAAAAAGATAATAAAAGAAAAAGATATGATTTCCTAGTTGAAAACCTCCCTGAGGCACCTTTGGATGAACAAGAAATAAAAACAAAGGGCATATCTGAAAGTGAAAACCTGGAAAAGGCACTTGATGATGAGGGATTTGACCTCCCTACCATTGGTTACCTTCCACAAGACAAATCAAATTTGTTGATAGAAGAAACAGACAACATCAACATGGGTGCTGAATTCATTCCAAAAAATGAGCTCATTGCTAAATCCCTCACTGAAATCGAGAAACAAGACTTCATCAAATTCCTTACAGAGGTTAAAATCAATTTTGCATGGTCCTATTCCGATATGCCAGGGTTGGATCCTGCCTTGGTGGTTCACAATCTCACCGTCCGCCCAGATGCAAAACCTGTAAAACAAAAACTCTGCAAAATGCACCTACATATTGCTCTCTTGGTCAAGGTAGAACTTCAAGAGTTGTTAGACGCAGAATTTATCAAACCCATAGACTATGCTGAATGGGTCTCCAACATTGTGCCTGTCGGCAAACCTGCTGGGGGCATCCGCATTTGCACAGATTTCTGAGATCTAAATATAGCTTGTCCTAAAGATGATTTACCGCTCCCAAACATAGATATGATTGTGGATCTTACAGCAGGACATGAAATGCTATCGCTAATGGATGGGTTTTTTGGATACAACCAAATCAGGATAGCAGATGAGGATCAGCATAAAACCACATTCACAACACCATGGGGTACTTTTTGTTACCGGGTCATGCCTTTTGGCCTTAAAAATGCTGGAGCTACATATCAACGGGCAATGACAACAATTTTTCATGACCTCTTGCACAAAATTATGGAGGACTATGTGGATGATCTGCTAGGAAAATCCAAGACAAGACAAGAGCACATCCCTATTCTAGAACAGATCTTTGAAAGATTGGAAAAATACAAGCTGCGCCTAAATCCTAAAAAGTGTGTGTTTGGCGTCACATCGGGAAAACTACTAGGATTCATTATTTCCCGCAGAGGCATTAAGGTTGATCCTACAAAAGTAAAAGCTATTATGGAAATGCCTCCACCAAAAACTCTCAGACAACTACGTAGTCTCCAAGGAAAACTCTAGTCTGTCAGGTGTTTCATTTCATAGCTAGCCGACAAGTGCCATCCATTTGCACAATTGTTACGAAAAGACACAAAATTCAAATGGGATTGCCTTTGTCAAAAGGCCTTTGAAAAATTAAAAGAATATCTAGCATCACCTCCAGTTTTGATACCACCTACCCCTGGAAAACCCCTCATTTTGTACATATGTGCTACTATAGTGGCATTGGGGGCATTGCTGGCGCAAACAGATGATCAAGGGAAGGAACACGCTATTTACTACAGCAGTCGGACATTAGTAGGATATGAACTCAACTACACCCCCATTGAAAGAGCATGTTTGGCATTAGTATTCAACACACAGAAACTACGACACTATATGCTATACAACAAGACAAAATTAATTGCTAAAATTGATCCACTTAAATATCTCCTGTCAAAAGTTGCTCTTATTGGCAGAATGGCTAAATGGGTCATGCTCTTAAGCGAGTTTGACATTGAATATGTGGACAGAAAGGCAATCAAGGGACAAGTCATTGCAGATCAACTGGCTAAAGCTCTACTTCTAGGCGACCATCCTCTTCTCACAGAATTACTAGATGAGTTCATTATGACTGTTACCACATCCTCCACATGGAAATTGTATTTTGATGGCTCCTAAACTCAAAATGGATCGGGGGCAGGAATATTATTAGTCACACCTCAAGGAGATGGCATCCCCAAATCATACAAGATAGCCTTTGCATGTACTAATAACATAGCAGAATACAAGGCCCTCATCACAGGTTTACGCTTGGCTATCCATTGGAAAATAAAGGAATTACAAGTCTATGGCGATTCCCAGCTCGTCATAAAACAAGTCAATGATGAATACTAGACAAACGATGATAAACTCCTTCCCTATCGTACCATGGTTGAATATCTTAAGCAACATTTCATGGCAATCAAGTTTGATCAAATCCCATGAACAAAAAATAGGGTTGTAGATGCAATGGCCACCATTGGCTCCCTCCTTCAAATGCTAGCACATATTCAGAAGTGCGAGTTCTTGGTCGAGCAATTGTTTATACAGGCATACGACCTACCAGACTCTGAAATGGTGTGTGTTCTCATTGGTCTAGAGTCCCCTTGGTACCAAGAAACCTTCGCTTTCCTCAAAGACAAGACCATTCTCCCACATCTCACCAAAACCCAACAACAAACTTTCATCTGTCGATGTGCCCATTACACCATCCTTGTAGACACCTTGTTCAGAAGGCATTTTGATGGTTCCCTCCTAAGGTGTTTAGATAAACAAGAAGCCGAATGGGCATTACGTGAAGTACATGAGGGCATCTGTGGGGCACACTCAAGTGGACTCACATTGGCTAAAAAAATTTTGAGAACAGGATACTATTGGCCTAAAATGGAAGAAGATGCATACAACTATGTGAAGGAATGCATCCCTTGCTAGCAACATGGTGACAAGATTCATGCACCGTCACAAGAATTGTAGCCATTCATTACACCATGGCCCTTCTTGCAGTGGGGGCTCGATCTCATTGGGAAAATCCACCCTTCATCTTCCAACGAACATAAATTCATTATCACCGCCACCGAATACTTCACCAAGTGGGTAGAGGCTATCCCTCTTACTTTCACCACTGGCAAGCAAATATCCAAATTCATCTTGAACTTCCTAATCTACCAATATGGCATCCCAAAAGTTATCATCACAGATAATGGTAAACAATTTAAAAACCAGGATGTCAAAGAACTCTGCCAAAAATTCAACATCCAACACCGCTTCTCCACTCCATATTATCCCCAAGGCAATGGCCAAACTGAGGCTTCTAATAAAACCCTAATAAAAATCCTCAAAAAGACAGTCAATGAAGCGGGCCGTGATTGGCACCTCCAAATCCATCCTGCATTGTGGGCCTACCGCACCTCCATCCGCACCCCCACAGGCGCCACTCCTTATTCCCTAGTATTTGGTTCTGAAGCTATCCTTCCCCTTGAGATCGAGATCCCCTCTCTAAGGGTATCACTGCAAAACATCCTACTAGAGGAAGAATATAGAATTGCCCACTTACAAGAGCTAGAATTGTTAGATGAAAGGCCCCTCAAGGCCTTAAATCATCTCTGGGTATATCAAAACTGTCTGCGCATGAGTTATCATAAAAAAGTCAGAACCCGAGAATTCCAAGTTGGTGATCTTGTCCTCATGGAGAATCAAAAAAATCTACAAGAACGAGAAAAGAAAGGCAAGTTCGAGCCTAACTGGCTTGGACCATATGTAATCACAGCGAAATATGGATCAGGAGCTTATCAGTTGGCTACTCCTGAAGGTGATCCTTTGGATGATCCGATGAATATCATGCACCTCAAAAGGTTTTATGCTTAGTCCTCAAAAAGTCTTAAATTGTCAAAAAAAATAAAAAAATGAAAAAAAAAAAGATCCTGAAAAAATTGTCACTTTCGTGCAAACCTGGCAAGCAAGCACCTTATGATACAAAAAAATTAAAAAAAAAAAAGAAGAAAAAATCAGAAAAAAAAAAAGAAAGAAAGAAAAACAATTCGTGGCACTATGGGCAAGTATCTTGGTGAAAACCTCTGTGCGGGTGCCAAGGTAAATAACTGGATCCACTGTCTATCAGGTCGATACTACAAATCATCTACCATCTAGCCCACCCATGCACAACATTCCTTCTTTTCCGCCTCCCAATAAAACATGCGTATGATGATGAGTCTTCGCCTAAGTTATGAACAAGAAATGTCCCAATGAAACTGATCTTTCATGCCTCTATATAAGCTTCAAGAAGTCTTGAGAAACAATCCCAAGTCCATCCTAGTTCTACTCCTGGCAAGAGGTATCATTTGGTTGCAAGGAAGAGACTTGTTAGATTTTGTTAGATTTTTTTTTCATATAGGCTTGCATCTTTTACCCTACAAATGCCACTATTTATGACTGCCTGGGTTCTTCCATATCTAGGTATGTTTTGATAGGTGCATACTAGGGCATATTTCATAGTATGGCATGTGTCGGATCCTTCTTGTATAAACCGGCAACCTGGTACTAGTGTTTATCAACACTTACCTTCTCATCTACAAGAGGTATCAGTGTGTTTGAGGGTTTCCTTGCACAAACCCACAACTTTGTATTAGTGTTTCTTAACACTTGCATCGTTGTCTGCAAGAAATTCCCGTTTGTCTACAGAGTCAGTCCACGCCCTGGGTTTCTCATGGCATCCTGATTTCTATAAGTAGTGGTGCAAGTCACTCAGGGCAACATCAAACTAGGTTGGCTCTCCACATTTGTTGTGCACAAAATCTCACCATCATTCCATCAAATCCTAAACTCAATAATCTCATGGAGTTCTCAATTGCCCCCATTTTCCTCTGCGGTCTTGCATCTCTTATTCTTCTTTCCAAATACCTAACGGCTACTTCATATATCTTCCTCATTTATCCCTTCCACCCTAATTTTTCTTCCTCTATTTTTTTTTCCTCACATAATCAATTCTGATCCTAATCATGTCTTATATAGGATGAATCCTTCCTGAAACTAGACATTGTGATCTGATCATGTCTTATACAGGATGAATCCTTCCTGAAACCAGACGTTGTGATTTGATCATGTCTTATACAGGATGAATCCTTCTTGAAACCAGACGAGCTGATCATGTCTTATACAGGATGAATCCTTCCTGAAACCAGACGAGCTGATCATGTCTTATACAGGATGAATCCTTCCTGAAACCAGACGAGCTAATCATGTCTTATACAGGATGAATCCTTCCTGAAACCAGACGCTCTGATCATGTCTTATACAGGATGAATCCTTCCTGAAACCAGACATTCGTTGTGATCGATCATGTCTTATACAGGATGAATCCTTTCTGAAACCAGACGTTGTGATCAATCATGTCTTATACAGGATGAATCCTTCCTAAAACCAGACACTTTGATCATCTTTGTCTTATACAGGATGAATTCTTCTTGAAACCAAACTCAATCTAGATCTTATCAATCGAATCAAATCAAATCTATCGGGATATCAATTTCGCAAAACTCCAAAGATCAAATACCTCAATTGATCTCTCGAGGGGGCATCACCATACCGTAATTTATAAATCAAGAGCCGGGGCATCCTATCAAACTAATATCAACATCAAAACAAGATTATTCTTTGAATCAATGCATCATCACACCTTGCTTCAAAGAGGGGCAAAATGTAGACACTTAAAAATAATTATTTTAATTATTTTTTAATTCCTCACATAATTAATTAATTAATTATGTTAATTAAAATTCTTCTCAATATTAATTAAATATAATTAATATTGTCACTATAGCATATGATTGATTTATTTAATAAATCAATCCCTTTATTTATTCTTCTAAAAAATCAAATCCTCACAAATCTTCCTCTTAGCTAATTAATTTCAATTAATTAGTTAACCTACATGATTCCTATAAATCATCTTCTTAATTCATCATTAACCTAATAAATTCTTCTAGAAACTCCCTAAACTCACTTAACATTATTCTTTTAGTCAAATTCTCAAATATAAATCCCACCTAACATTTCCTCTAATTCCCCTCCCAATGAGTCGTTAATGGCTAATCATCATGATTAGCCACAAAGTCAACTCTTTGTCCTTTCATCCAGCCACTAGCTTTAAATGCTCTTTTTCTAGATGAATGTAAGATTTTCGAAATCTTACATTCCTCTAGGCATTTCCCTCTCCCAAGGAATTTTTAATTGCTTTTCATTCTTCTAATCCCCATAATATCCATTCTTTTGAGAATTTTTAATTCCTCCAATGCATGTTGTAGAGTGTGGAGATACGAAATGCCTTTAAGGCATATTTCTTGGTCTCCACACCCTCTCTTGGACCTTGTGTGACCTCACAAGTAAATCTTAGCCCTTCATCTTGAATTCATCTTAGCCATCCGTTTTCCTCTCCTCTTCCTATAAAATAGGGTTCCATCCCTTCATTCAAAACATCTTGAAATTCAGTAAGCTTATGCTGCCCTTTTGAGCCCAAGAAATCATCTTGGCAACTTGATCATCTCATCCTTATCATTTGTGCACAATATTGGAGAGCCATCCACATCCAACAATCAAAGGAGCACATCAAGTGGAGCATTATCAAGGGGCGCCTTCACTTCATCAAGCTCAATCTGAAGGAGAAGGTAAAATAGCCAGGTGAAATGGTCTTTTTATGATATTTTAGCATTCTGCATTTTTATTTCGTTATGTTTTGATCAGTTTACCTTTTAAATCTATTTTTCCCTCTTTAGGCAACACTAATAATTTCCCGTATCGATGAATATACATGCCATTAGGACAAACCTTAGAATCAGCATTTTGAGAGCTATTGACAAATAAGATCATCACATTGCTAGCCACAAGCAACTTTGAACCCCAAGTCAAACCACCATGGTGGAATGACTCACATTATTGTGATTATCATCGAAACAAGGGGCATAACACAAATGATTGCATGAGGTTGAAGAACATAGTTCAAGACATGATAGACAAGGGCGACTTAATGGTTGATGGTCATAAAACCAATGGTGACCATGAAGCTTTCAAAACTCCTCTTCCCAATTACGACAATGGAGGAGCATCAATGTTAGACAACACCAAAGGAGCTCATATTAATCACATATACAAAAACACCATCAATCACATATCAACATGTGACAATCAAGTGAATGTCATAAAAATCAAAGACAAACAAGACCATGCGTCGATAAGTGTGCAACAAGAGCTCAGAAGTATGTCTTTAAAGGGAACACGTCAACATCAACAACTCTCCCCAAGAATCAATATAACTTGGTCAACCAATTATAGAGAACAACTGCTCAGATATCTATACTTGAGTTGCTCAAACTTTCACCAAAACATAAGGATATCTTGGAGCAATCTCTTATCAAAACAATCGTTCCAAATGATATGGATATTGAGCAATTCCAAGCCATGGTGGCCCATATGACGGTGCCACATAACATATCTTTTTATGAACATCCACATAACACCCCACTATATATCGAGATCTTACTCTATAAACATTGATTGAAAAGAGTATTAATAGATGGAGGAGCTAGGCTCAATATATGTACTTTAAATCTTATCCGTGCATTGGGCTTCTCTGAGAAGGCTATTGATCCCAAAAATAAAATCACTATCAAGGCCTATGATGATGAAGAAAGATCATCCAAAGGAATTGTGATACTACCCATTTAGGTAGGTCCTGTACAAAGAGAACACCATGTGCCAAGTCTTGGACATAGACTTGACATATAATTTACTATTGGGTCATCTATGGATCCATGAAATGCGAGCGGTGCCTTCCACATACCATCAATGTATCAAGTTCCCCTACAATGGACAATAAATTTCAATATCTGTAGATAATAACCCTTTTTAGTATTACAATGCTATGGGGGCAGCTCAAGATAGCCTGGTTTCACACAACAGGGAGGCCCAAGCTTCCTCATCATCCAGCCATCAAGAAGAACTCAAGTCTCTATCCATGAACTTCAAGCAAAAGATGAAAATAAAGGACCAAGGCATGGGGGAGTACTCTTTTGAACCCTTGTGTCTATCCAAATTGGCAACTTCACCAAGGACTCATGGACAACCTTCAACATCAACACATCAGGCAACACAACCCATCACAAATTTTGATGGTAAGTTTATCCAAATGGGCACACTGGCTGAATAATCAGAAGATAAAGACATCCTTAGCTGGCTATACAAGGATGAAGAAGAAATTAGAGTTGCTACCATAGAAGTAGCCATACCAATAGAACAATATGGAAATGGGTTCTAGATCATGCAATGAATGGGATACAAAGGAAAAGGACCTATTGGAAAGCGCCAAGAAGGCATCATAGAACCCATACAACTTCATTCACAATTTGGAAAAGACAAAACAGGACTTGGGTACAACCAATATGTTCTACCTATATAAAATAAAAATCACCATAAAAAACCTCAATGGAAAGAAAAGAAAAAACATAACGAAGACTCATGGTGAGAAGCACTAAACCAAGCAACCAAAAAGCCAAGGAAGGAGCAAAAGCATGAAGAAAATAAGAAATAACAAGAAGAACTCACTATTCAAAGGAAGGAAGCTTCTTATAAAAAAGTACATCATGTACAAGAACCTGATCAAACCAAGGTTGAGCCGCAACCTAAAGAAATTTCTACTCACAGAAAGGATACAATGTATGAAAAAATTCAAAGAGTACAAAGAAGCACCGATCCCGAATCAGAACACGTTACTAAAATTGTGTCAAGTATCAGTGATCTTTTCTCACCATACAACATACCTGTCGGATTCAGCGAGGTAACCTGGGACAGTGATTCTGAAACTGATTCCAATGAGTATGAGTGGGATAGTTGTTCTGATGTTACTGAAGATATTGAGGTGGATACAATCCACACATACACACCCATTTCTCATGAGGGACAAGGCTCAAGATCTTGACCTTTTGAATTCGGACCACATCATATCTATGAGGCTAGTGAGAATGAGTAGTGACAATACGAACAAGGTAATGTCGAAGAGAATATCAACAAAAACCTTGAGAATATCATAGAACTCACCAATATCCCAAACAACTATGATGACATCTCCATCATGACACTTACAATAGTTGATCTTAACCCACCAAATAACTTCCTATCGCTCATATATCCTGATTTCATAGATTGGGAAGAAGCCGGATATCATGATATATCAATATTCCTGAAAGATGAATCAATTGTCCAATACCTATGCTCAGTCAACCTGGAAACATGTTCCACCACTAAACCGCATAACGATGTCTGCAATCAGGGGAGTGCCAAGTCTCTCAGTCACAAAAAAATGAAATGAAAAATGGATCTAATGGTGAAAAACATTTAATGGCAGTGTTAGATTGCAAAAACAAAAAAGTAAAAATAAAGGACGTATCTGAAGGTGAAAACCTTTTTGAGGCACCTAAAGATGGGAGACTTGACACTCTTCTTGAACATTACCAAGAAAGGTCACCAATCTTGATTGAGTCAACTCAATCAATAAATATCAACACTGAAGTAGCAGTCAAAACCATACATTTGGTAGAATCACTCACATAAAAAGAACAACCAAATTTTATCAAATTCTTCAAGGAGAAGCAAATCAATTTTTCTTGGTCTTATGTTGACATGCCAGGGGTAGATCTAAATCTAATCATACATCACTTATCCATTGTTCTTGGAGCTAAACCCATCAAGAAGAAATTAAGGAAGATGAATCCACATGTGGCATTCTTAGTCAAAGAAAAATTGAAAAATTTATTAGATGTCGGACTCATCCGATCTATAGACTATGCCAAATGGATCTCAAATATTGTACTAGTTTCCAAACTTGATAAGGCATGTCTGAAGGATGACTTTCCTTTGCCAAGCATTGACACCATTATTGATCTAACAATAGGGCACACAATGCTATCTCTCATGGATGGTTTTTTAGGCTATAACCAAATCAAGATAGCTCCAGAGGATCAAGATAAAACTGCAATCACCTGTCCATGGGGAGCATAATGCTGGAACGTCATTGCTTTTGGCTTGAAAAATGCTGGTGCAATTTATCAAAGAGACATGGCAACAATCTTCCATGGCATGATGCATACTTTCATGGAGGATTATATGGATGATTTGCTAGCTAAATCATTCACCACAATAGAACACCTGGGCTTCTGAGATAAAATCTTTCAATGATTGGAGCAATTCAATGTTAGATTAAACCCTAAGAAACGTGTCTTTGGGGTCACATCCGACAAAATTTTGGGCTACATTGCATCATAAAAGGGCATTGAAGTATATCCAATAAAGGTTCAGGATATCTTGGAAATGCCACCTCCTAAAAAATATCAGCCAACTGCGATCTTTGTAGGGTAGGCTACAATCCTTTAGACGATTTATTGCTTAGTTAATAGATAAATATCTTCCATTCAATCATCTTCTTCATAATAATATACCTTTCAGATGGTAAGACAAATGTGCAGAATCATTCCACCAGCTCAAACAATATCTGATGAATCCACCTATTTTGGTACCACCGATAGCAGATAAGCCACTCATTCTCTATATATCAACAACAAAAGTATCATTGGGGGCACTACTAGCACAAGAAGATCCAACAAGCAGAGAAAGGGCAATCTATTACATCAACATGACTTTGAACGAATATGAACTCAATTATACATTCATTGAAAAGACTTTCTTAGCAGTGGTGTTTGCTTTTCAAAAGTTCCACCACTATATGCTAGCCCACATAATCAAGTTGGTAGCAAAGATCGATCCTCTCAAGTATCTACTCAACAAGGCTTCTCTCATAAGAAGATTAGATAAATGGGTCATGATCCTAAGTGAGTTCGATATTCAATACACAGAGCAATGAGCTATCAAAGGACAAGCAATTGCAGATTGACTGGCAGAAACATAACTACCAAACCAACACCCATTACAGGTGGAATTTCTAGATATGGATGTGATCACTATCACACCCAAGCAATGGACCCTATACTTTGATGGATCCTATACACAACGTGGATCGGGTGTCGGCATCCTGTTTGTCACTCCAGAGGGGCACAGAATTCCAAGATCTTATAGACTGATGTTCCATGCACCAACAACATTGCTGAATATAAAGCCCTGGTAACCAGAATCAAAGTGGATGTAGAATGGAGAATCACATAATTAAGAGTCTATGGGGATTTTCAATTATTTATCAATCAAATCAATGATGACTATTAGACGAAAGATGATAAGCTAATGCCTTATAAGAGAATGGTGGATGACTTCAAAAAGTACTTTGTGCACATCACCTTTGAATAGATTTCAAGATTGGACAACAGAGTTGCTAATGTGATGGCCACTATCGCCTCACTTCTACAAATTCCAGATAAACAAAATCGTTATGAATTCCTAATGGAGCAATTGTTTTTCCCAGCCTATGACGATTCTGCATCCCAAGTCATCTGTGCCCTGACCAGTTCTGATTCTCCTCTATACGAGAAGATCTATGAATATCTCAAAAACAATACCCTACCACCTGACCTATCTCGCAACCAAAAATTATGCTTCATCCACTAAGCTGCCCGCTATACCTTAAACACTGACACACTTTACTGTCGAGGTCTAGATGGTACTCTTCTTTGATACCTCGATCGTAACGAATTTGACTCTGCCTTACATGAGCTTCACAAAGGTATTTGTGGTACGCATTCAAGTGGTCCTACTCTCACCAAGAAACTTCTGAGAATGGGATATTACTGGCCGACAATGAAAAGAGAGTCCTATCAATTTTCTAGGAAATGTCCTAAATGTCTAATTCATGGTAACCTCATAAATGCACCAACATAGGAGCGGCAACCATTCACCACATCTTGGCCTTTTTGTCAATGGAGACTTGATCTGGTAGGAGAGATTCATCCTTCCTCTTCAAATGATCATAAGTTCATTATCATTGCCACAGAGTACTTCACCAAGTGGGTCGAAGCAGTCCCAATGACCACTATGACTAGAAAGTAGATCTCATCATTTATCCTCAACTATCTCATTTGCAGATATGACATTCCTAGTTCCATCATCATAGATAACGAATGTCCTTTCAAGAATCAAGATGTGCGAGAGCCATGAGAATGATTCAAAATCCAACATCACTTTTCCACACCATACTACCCACAGGGGAATGGCCAAGCGAAAGCATCAAACAAAACAATACAGTAAATGATGCTAGCAAGGCTTGGCATGTACAACTCAATCCGACACTTTGGACCTACAAAATGAGTATTTCCACACCTATAGGGGCTACACCATATTCATTGGTGTATGGTTCAGAATAAATTCTACCTCTTGAGGTAGAAGTCCCATCTCTCTGAATATCTTTGAAGGGCCTCATACCAGATGAGGAATATCGAGTGAACAGGTTGCGGGAACTAGAGATCCTTGATGAAAAATGACAATGCACCTATGGCCATCTCAATGCATATCAATAATGAATGTGAAAAATCTATAGTCACAAAGTCATCCCCAAGGGCTTTCAAAATTGGTGATCTTGTCCTAAAGAAAAATCCCAAAAATCAACAAGATCGAGAAAAGAAGGTGAAGTTTGAACCTAATTGGTTAGGGCCATTTGTCATCATATCGGTCTATGGATTAGGAACATATCAGTTTTCAACTTCAGAAGGGGATGTGCTCAACGAACCAACCAACAACATCCATCTGTTGAAATTCTGCACTTAAGTCCTCCAATGCATGGATCAAGCAAAAAAGAAAAAAATAAATAAAATCAGAAAAATACAAAAAAAATGAATGAAAAACAAATAAAAAATTGCAATAAAAACAAGTGGTGAAAACTTGGCAACAAGTGCCACTTATGAGAGAATGGATCCTCCATCTATCAATACTTATATCATATCTTTGATCCATCTGATCTGAGCCCATAGCCATTGTAGAACACTTGTACACACCACATCAATCTTGGACATACTTAGCATAGTCACTATCCTTGATTTATCTGAATTCGTTAATCTAAATCATATCCCACCATGGCTTGATGATTAGTGTAAATATCCATATCGAGTACTATCTAGAGTGGGGGTAGGTTCATGACCTCGTTGGGGGCATTTTTCCTTGAGGGTTTTCAACATCAGACCGAACACGTAGCAAGACAACAAGGATCCGACCAACCAACAAATGACAAATGGAAATGCAAGAAGACTAGATATCATAGAATTGAATGGATTGAACAAAAGATCTATTTGCAAGATGTTTTACTTCACAAGAATACATTTCCCATAGCATGCATGCTTACTTATGTTTGTTAATTTTTGCTTATCATATCTCTTAAGTGACTCAAGGATGTCTCAATGACTAGAGAAGCAAGGAGGGAATGTGATGTTTCCTTTGTCTTCTATTTGGGAGTGAAACCTTCTATTATGGAAATTTGTCTTACGATGTGATCAGGTAACATATCACTAAAGATATTTCATATTTGTATAGGACAAAGGTTAACTCTTGTCTGTTTTATACAAGCAACACAAAGCTCATCTTGGTTCAATTATACCTTGATGCTTGTGTCATCTTGCAATATCAAAATCCATGTAAATTATACTTAGGTCATTATGGTTCAATTATACCATAATGCTTGTATCAACATTCAAAAAATCAAGGCTTGATGATGAAAACAATGCAAGAACTGGCACTTTGATCAAAACATATGACAACTTGTGGGAACGAGAAGGCATATTAAGCATTGGCATTAGTATCATATCATTATCATCTTAATAAATTGCATTAGCTGCATATCATTTTAAAATCATTAATGTCATAAATCATTGCATTATAGGGCCTATCATTACATTGAGTTGCATATAAATCATTAGGTACATTCTCATTATCATATTAAGTTTGCATTATCATTATCATTTAGACCATGTTAAAATCTTGCATATAGTTACATTCATTGCATTATCTAACATTATCATTGCATTTGATACATCTCATTTTCAAGATACATCTCACATTATCATTGCATTTCATACTTCTCATTTTCAAGATACATTTGCAAATCAAGGTTGTATCATTATCACAATGCATCCCATACATGAGCATCATCATATCAAGCATATGTAACATTCTAGATTGTATTATCCACAACACACAAAAGTACAAAATAGGTTAGGAACATTTGCACAAAACATACACTTTGCAATCATTAATCCAATCATCATCTGCATATCACCTTCAAAGCATAGAGTACATTACAATTATCACAATATAAATAATATAAATCACCCAGAAACACACACATCACATCATCTGCAAAAATCATCTAGATCAAAAGCATATCATATAGCTCATCTAAATCAAAGTAGTTGCATCCATAACATATCATCATATATATGTGTGACTGCATGCTGATCTAAAGGAAAAATAAAGATATAAGTCAAAAACATATCATCAGTGAAGTAATCAAATGACCAAAGTCCTTGGATATATATATATATATATATATATATATATATATATATATATATCAATAACAAATGTCCATCACATCATGTAACATCAGTATCAAGGTAATCAATAAGATCATCAAAAGATCATGTGAAAACATCACTGAGTAGCATACAAATAAGATCAAAGTACAACAAAGTATCATATCAAGAGGTCATCGAAATACAAAGATATATGTACATCAAGGTACAAATACAAAATATCAAATCATGATCACAACGCCGAATCAACCTGACCACCTCCATGACCTATCGGCCAAGAGATCGAGCTACCCGCACCTATGCTACTGCTAGAAGTATCCCTCCTAGGACCCACGACCCCCTCATTGCCCCTCTATCTCTGAGAACCCTCATGCCGCGAGCTGGAAGCATAGGTGGGAGCACGTCAGTCTGGTGACACAACCTAAAATTATAGAGTACTATAATACTCTGTTCACCTTGTCTTCTCAATGAAACTCCAAATGGTATCTCCTGTCACACCCTGTGCGGTTGCCTGCTACAAAGATCACACTATCTCCTTTTCTTGGCTGCATTGCTCTATATTTGTGTCTCACTCTAACAACACTGTCACCACCTGTCTCTACAGCTAAGCAACCTGTACTTAGGCTTGTGTGAGCTGACCCTATACCCTATGCAACAAGGACTATAATGCTGCTATATGTGCTTGCTACTGGTGGGGAGGCACTCTAATATGCAAACCCTGTGGCTACGAAGGTTGTGAATCCTGCATACCAACTTGTCGAGGGGTGGGAGGGGGCATATAAATCCTCCTCCATTGGGCTGATGGCTGCACATCCTCCTCTTCTAACTCCTCCTTTGCTGCTACACCTACCAATCCCATCAAACCTACCCCTCCACTAACTACCTCAGACTCTATATCCTCATCAGAAGAATCACCACTCTCCTCCTCAGATCCATGATTGTCTGATCCCTCCCTAGCTTCCATGGTAGCAACATCCTTCGCCTGCAATGGTCCACCCCACCTAATGCCACCCATCCTCCATCCTCCTCCTCTACTTCTCACCACACCTCCTCTACCACTCACCACTCCTCCCTCATCTACTCCTCTTGCCCCACCATGACCTCCTCCCTGACCATATCCAACCGCGCCACCCACAATAATCCTACCACCTATCCTTCCTCTACCCCTCCTCCCACCTTGACCACCTCTACCCTAATCATCATCATCAACCTCCTCTAGTGCAAGAATCGACTCTCTTGGCCCAGTCAATCGAGGGAACCTATGTGTCAAAAAGTACTACGTATACTCCACAGTCATCCTTGCATCCGCTATATCCTCATACACATGAATAGAACTCAACCCGAGCTATTGCAAAATCCAATGTGGGCCCCCAATCTGTCCTCTCCTTATGTACCCAAGCATACACAGTCATCCCTACAATATCGGTTGCACACGCCCAAACTCTCAGTAAACTTGAGGAAGGATAAATCGCTCTATCACATACAAGGTGCGACCCAAAAGGAATCTACTCATGAATAATTATGGCACCTCAAAAGCATCCTCCAACCATGGCTCACACACTCGATAGGGCCTCCACACCATTGTATCCATATCATCTAGGGCTTGCCTCCAATACTCTAACTTCCCAAGAATCGGCTGGGAAGAAACCTAACTGTACATCATCACAAATGGTGCCCTTACTAGTCTAAACCTTGGCCCAAGTGGACAAGTCACAGCTATGTGCTCCCATGCCCAAATTTGTAGTAGAGTGCATCTAGAGGCTAGACTGGCCGCATCATCGTAAACCACCTGATGAAGCTCATGGTATAAATGGGAAAGCAAACAAATACCCCACGCATATCATGTCTACACCTGCACCATCTGTCAGAGCACTCAACCCCATCCAACTAACAACCCATGTGACCTCATGTCCGAAATCAGGAAGCTGTCAATCAAACCTGCCAAAACTGAAGGGAGTGGGGCATAGCTGTCTACCATGTCCTACCATGCCACTAAGTAACCTGCGATGTGAGGATCGAAAAACACCTTCCATAGAGAATCGGTCCCGCCGACCTCCTCCACATCATACTCCACGAGCTCACCTGTGATTGGAATCTATAGAATCCAATAGACGTCCTCCGACATCACTGTGATCTGACCCATTGATAAATGTGAGGTGTTATGCTCGTTGTGCCATCTCTCGGCAAATGCAGTGAGTAGTGCCCTATTCTTCTGATAGGGCGACATGTGTAACAAGTGGATAAGATCGCAAGACTCTATAACTGCCAAATCATCGGCACTCAATTGATCTCACATCACAAAAGTCTTTGAGAATTTTTCCCAAAGCATGAGTGCTCCTCGATGGACCTATATCAATACATGGATATCATCCTATTAGATACATCTATCCTACACAATCCAGCAATCAACAAATCAAGTATCCAAACAATCAATTAGACCCATATCAAAATCAAATTCATATCAAAAATCAAATACCATTTTACAAATGACCAAGTTCCATATCGACAATTGATCTCAAAAACAAATCAATCAAGTTCCAATCCATCCAGACTCATATCGCAGATCAATCAAATTCATCTCATATCAAACAACAAATCAAGACTCATATCGAAATAAGACCCATATCGAAATCAAACCCATATCGAACAACAAATCAGACCCATATCAAACAAAAAATGATCCATATCGAACTCAGACCCATATCAAACTCAGACCCATATCGACATCAGACCCATATCGAATCAGACCCATATAGAACAATAATTGACTCATAACAAAATCAGATCCATAACGCAATTAAGACCCATAACGAAATCAAGACCCATATCGAATCAAGACCCATAACTACTAGTTGACCCATAATGAAAAATTGACCCATAACGAAAAAAAGACTCATAACAACATCAAGACTCATATCCAAATCGAACCCATATCGCAAGCAGACTCATATCGACTTTGACCCAGATTGACCTAGACCAACAATCGAATTGACACAACAGACTCATAATGATAAACATCAAATAAATGACCGAAATCAACACATTTGATAAAAAGTAACACTTTGATAGGGTGCAAAACTTCATAACAAATCTAAAAATCAAAATTGCACATGTTAAATTTTTTCAAAATTCACACAAAATGCTCACTGTCTCATATGCACCAAAACAGTCATCAAATGCGCAATTTCATAGCACTGTTTGATCCATCATATGCACGGCTAAACTCATCAAATGCGCTAAAAAACATGTTATATGTGCAACACTATTTCTTATATGTGCCATACTATTTCGCATATGCGCTAATCTGTAACTCCTATGTGCTACAATAAAAATGAAATGTGCAATAAAATTTATCACATGCGCTAAAATCAAAATCATATGCACGAAAACAACGACAAAAAAAGAAAACATGTGAAAAACCCTAGCTAGCCCAAAAAATTCAAAAATCTTACAAAAATGCCTAAAATCTAAGCTAAAAATTTACAAGTCGGGTTAGAAAATCAAACTCAAGGTGGGCCATACTCCGCTGGCCTCTCAAATTGACGAACTTGCTCGAAACAGTGACGGTGATAGGGGGGTTCCATCTCCTCTCTCTTCTCCAGGCTCCAATGCTCCAAAGACAAGTGTGCAAATGAGCTAGAAATGGGCCCTTGGAGGCTTATATAGCCTATGTTGACGAAGGCGGTTGTGATGCCTTGGTGGACATGTGGGGCATGTGCGCGCTATACCCACATAGTCTTCACTCCATTTTTCCATATCTTTTTTGATTAAATCTATTGGGTGATAAATTTAAAAATCCAAAAAATCAATTTTTTTTTCAAAAATCCAAAAAAATCACCATTTTTAAAAAAATATCGTAGTACTTCATGCCATCTCCTCGAAAAATGCAAATTTTCTCAATTTATTTCCTGGGGGGCATATCATCATCAGTTTCATATCAGCTTCATATTGACAAAATCACATCAACTCTCATATCGAAATCAATTTTTCATATCCAGGTAATCATATCGACAATTTTGGCAACAACATCATATCGCAAAATTTTGATGACAATTTGAGCGTTTTCTTTGAATCAACATGTGGTCACACGTTAACTCAAAGAGGGGCAAAATGTAGACACCTAAAAGTTGCTCAACAAATTAAGTGAATTTTATTAATTTAATTATCCTTAATTCTTCCAATTAATTAAATTAATATTTAATTAATATCCCCTTTTCTTCTAATTGACCATTAATCAAATTAAAGGTTTGATTAAAATTTCTCTTCTTCTATCCTAGCCATTTTTAATTAAATTCACATTTAGTAGAAATCCACTTCTAAGACATTTTTAATTAAATTCACATTTAATTAAATCCCCCTTCTAGCTATTTAATTAAATTTACATTTAATTAAAGCCACCCACTTGCAAAATTAAAAATCACATTTAAATAAATCAATATTTATTTAAATCCCACAAATACAAGATGCAACCAAAATTAAAATAAATTAATTTAATTTTAATTAAATTATTTTCCTCCACCCATTTGCAAAATCCTACATCTCCCACTTGCCTCCTAAAACTCTTCTAGAGCCTTGTAGATTCTTCTAATCCTATCTTAATTAACCTAATCCATTTCTTAAACATTTGCACATTCTTTAAGAGAAGTCACTTCTCAAAAATGTCTCAAAGTCTTTAAAATGCATTGAAGGCTTTATGTCCTCAACAAGTTAACCTTTAAAGTCTTCCAAACCATTAATGGTTAACTCAACCCTTCCCACATGGTTAGAGACTTTCTTTCTAACTTAACCCTCATCTAACCCAAGGGTCTCATCAAACACTTATGGCTTTGACCCTAGTTATCCTATTAACCCTTGCACAAGAGTTTAGCCCTTGGGTAATAGCTTTATCCAATGGATAACTCTAACCTAACCATAACCTTACCTCCTAAGATAACCTCCATGTCTCCTCAGGCATTTAATGCCTCTTACATCTCCTCTCATGCAACCTCTTGTTGAAAATTGTCACCATTTCATTGGTGAATAAACATGGAATGAGTAACTTTCAATCCTAGCCATTGTTGAGATTATTCAATCTCAACCCTTCATTGCCCTATTTTCCCTATAAATAGAGTTGTCATTCTTCATTTTTAACATATCCAAGTCTTTGTGAATCAAACTTATAGTCTCATTTCATCAAGCATTGTTAAAATCTCTTTAATAATAATAATTAGATCATTTAGTTTTCAATATCATTTAGCAATATCATGTTAGCTTCATTTTATATGCTACTTTTATATCATCACTCTCATGCTAGTTAGCTTCATATCAATATCCTGCATCCTACCATCATCTAGTTTCATATCTAAATCATCACTAAGATATTAGTTGTATTTCCATTTTGATCTTAGAATCATCATATATCCTCATTCTTTTGGTTGTCATCCTATAAGTCAAGTTCTCTTCTAAGCTAAGAGCCACCTTGATTTGAAGGATCCTTGGAGATAGAGAACAATGAGATGTGCTTAAGATCTTTACTTCATTTATTCTAATGATTTTGATCTCTAAAATAATGTCCCATTGGTGTGTTTGTCTTGTTTGCCTTTCTCATGTAGGTACCACAATCTGAGCTCACATAAAGAAATGACAAATGACATCTCTAAAACTCCCACCAAATATGTTGAAAATAATCACTCAGGAAATAAAAAATAGGAGATAAAAATGGAGTGTAAACGAGAAGAAGACATGCAAACAAAAATGAACAAGTGATTTTTTCTTAAATACTATCAAACATAGAACCAAAAATTTTATGGATGCAGACAAGGATGAAGGATGGACCCAAGCAATAGAAGAAGAATATCAATTTGAGAAGAATTGGACTTGGGAATTAGTACCAAGGTATCCAAAAAAGAAATGTGATAGGAACAAAATGGGTATTTAAAAATAAATTGAATGAGATGGAGAAATTGTAAGAAACAAGACAAGGCTAGTTTGTAAAGGCTATTCTCAAGTTGAAGGAATTGATTTTGAAGAGACTCTTGCTTTGGTGGAAAGAATGGAAGTAATTATAATGTCTCTTGCTTACTTATTTATAATAATTTTAAAGTATACTAGATGGATGTTAAATCTACTTTATGGAATGGTGACTAAGAAGAAGAAGTCTACATTGAGTATCTTGATAGATTTAAGATAACAAAAGAATTAAACATGGTATATAGACTTAAGGCATTATATGGTCTCAAACAAGCTCCTAGGGCTTGGTACATGCAAGACTAGATAAGTACTTACACCAATAGAGGTTAAAGAAAGGTACTTCATATAGAAATATTTATATTAAAAATTGAGGATGAAAAATTATTATTGTTGTTGTATATGTTGATGATATATATTTATTTGGTGGACTTGATGCAATTTGTAAGAAATTTACTAAGGAAATGTAGAAGGAATTTGAAATGCCTATGTTAGGTGAGTTATCATTCTTTCTTAGACTTCAAATTTCTCACTTATATGATGGTATATTTATCTCTCAAGATAAACATGATAAGGAGATGGGGAAAAGGTTTAGTATGGAAGACTACATGCATGTGAGAACTCCTATGCCAACAATTTGTCATTTGAGAAAATATGATGAATCACCTCAAGCTAATCAGACTCAATACAGATCTAAGACTAG